>NC_046169.1:34998767-35298767 GCF_011064425.1 Rattus rattus
CAGATGAAGGATTCAAGAGTCAAGGTTCCCACGGAAGAGGAACTTCTGCCTCCAAGTGGCCTCTGGGCTTCCACTGCAATAGCCACTGTGGCCTGGGCCCCCAGCCTGACCTCAGATGAGCATCTTGCAAGTCTCTAAAGCTTTGGCCCAAGAGGGAATTATTTCTGGCTAAGGACAAGTGAGAAATGTTGACCCATGAGCAACCCTGTGTGATAAAACTCAGGGGCCTTTGCCATATTTAATGCAAAGTTTCTTAGGACCTGGAGAGGTGGCACTGGCTGCTCTTCCAGAGGACCCAAGTTCAATTCCCAGCACCCACAGGGTAGCTCACAATTGTCTATAACTCCAGTTCCAGGGGGTCTGACATGTTCTTCTGGTTTCTGTGTACAACAGAGGTGCATGTGGTGTGCAAAAGTATGTGCAGACAAGACACCCATACACCTAAAACAAAACTAAAGTTAAAAAAAAAAAACTAATAAACACAGCCATTCTACATATGTCTGGGGTCCATGTGACATTCTAATGTGTGTGTCTAAAAGCACACGATTGCTGCATTCCCAAAACAGGTAGGGCCTCATTTGGGGCATTAATTTGCATTGGAGACATTCAAATTGCACTGTACCCACCTAATTCAGCGGTTCTAACCTTCCCAATGCTGCAGCCCTTTCATACAGTTCACGCTGTGGTGACCCCCAACCGTATAATTACTCCATTGCTACTTCATAACTAATCTTGCTACTGTAATGTAATGTAAACACCGGATATGCGGGATAGCTGATGTGCCACCCCTTGATAGGGGCATTTGAGCCCCAAAGGGGTCATGATACACAGGTTGAGAGCAGCTGTTCTCACCACTGTTAACAGGAGTCCTTCCTCCCATCCTGCCCCTAACCCAACAGCAACCCCCTTTTCTTCCTCCTCCTCTTCTCCTCCCTTCCCCCTCCCTCCTCCTCCCTCCCTTTTCCCTTCCCTCCTCCTCTCCCTTCCCCCTCTTCTCCTTCCCCCTCTCCTCCCTCCCCCTCCCTTTCCCTCTTCTCCTTCCCCCTCTTCTCCCTCCCCTCCTCCCTCCCCCCCCTCTTCTCCCTCCCTCCCCTCTTCTCCCTCCCCTCCCTCCTCCCTCCCCTCTTCTCCCCCCCTCCCTCTCCTTCCCCTCCCCTCCCCCTCCCTCCCCCCTTCTCCTTTCCCTCTCTCCTCCCCCCCCTTCTCCCTCTCCCCCCCCCTTCTCCCTCCCCTCCCCCTCTTCTCCCTCCCCTCCCCTCTTTCCTCCCTCCCCTTCTTCTCCCTCCCCTCCCTCCCTCTTCCCCCTCCCCTCCCTCCTCCCTCCCCCTCTTCTCTCTCCCCTCCATCTCCCTCCATCTCCCTCCCCCTCCATCTCCCTCCCCTCCCTCTCCCTCCCCTCCCTCTCCCTCCTCCCCTCCCCTCTTCTCCTTCTCCCTCCCCCTCTTCTCCCCTCCCCTCATGCTCACCCCCTCTGTGCTCTTCTCTATCCCTATGATCAACCCTCCGCTTCGGCTTGCAGATGAGATGTTACAAGTAAATATCAGCCTCAGCCAGACATGGTGGTTCTTAGCCATAATCCCAGCACTCGAGAGTTGAAGCCACAGGATGGTGAGGTTGAGAACAGCCTGGGCTACCTTGTAAGACCCTGACTCAAAAGCAAAAAGTAGTTTCTTGGCGGAGAGTTTCCCCTCCTGTCTCGGCAGAGGTGACTTCCCCAAGTATTTCTTGGCAACCAAGTTCTTCTGACTTCATCCGTGGACCAGGACCTTTCCAGTGGCCAGAGGGGAAGGGGATTAGCTGTGAGTGTGTTAGTCTTTGCTTCGAGCTTAGTGCCTTCCTTACTTGGAGCCCCATCTTGAAGGATGATGGCTGTTTCTCTCAGGCTATCCATCCACAGTGTAGAATCTGCAGCTGCTACCTCAGTCCCCGAGAGCTCCTCTGTCCTCTGCCTGCAGGGCAAGCTGGTGTTGAATGGAGAGACGTCACTGCTTCAGGCTCCGTTTTTTATCAGCAAGACTTGGTCAAGATGTCATGGTGAGTCTCCAAGCAGCAGAAAGCTAGTTCGTCTCACTGTGAGACATGTATTTCAACTGTATAGGTCCTGGTTTTAACCAGCACCATTGTAATTCACCAGATGCCAAGAATTGAACTAAATAGTATTTTTCAAAGAAATACGATGTTGGGGGTGGAATCTTTCTTTCTCTTTCATGCAAGAGTTAAAGGGTCCTTTTGGGCTCAGCTTTTCTGAAAAATAAATAAATAAATAAACAAACAAACCTTTCCCAGACACATCTGTGTAGATTAATGTTGGTGCGTGTGTGTGATTTTCGGTAGAAGAAATTGGGAGATTTGAGTACCTGGTGTCCTCAAGTATGTTGCATCTTAACTTAGTTCCTCCCTGTTTCCAGGGTTCCCGGGCTTTCGACAAGATGTTCAAAACCGTGTTCCAACCTAAGAAAGGCCCCGGAAGGTGCTCAGCCCAAAGCAAAGAGAATGCATTTACACCTAATTCCCTCCCCTTTTTTGGTCACTGGAGAGGCTCCGGTCCACAGATGAAGTCAGAGGACACTGTTTGCCAAGGGACACTGGGAGAAGTCACCTCAGCCAAGACAGGAGAGGAAACTCCATGCCAAGGCTGGGATCCACTTTCAGACTCCCATCACCCCCTGCTTTCAATTTCCCCACGCTGCCGCATCTCCGATTTTTCCAGTGTCCGAAGCAGAAGTTTTGGCATTATCCACAACCTCCATCCTTCAGGCTGGCCGGCACGGTGCTCACATCCATCTGTGTCACAGAGAACATCCTACTTCACGGTAATGGGTCTTCAAAACTAAAACACAAGGGCGGTCAGTGAGCACCGACTTGGCCAAGTGAGTGGAAAGAATTGCAGGAAGGAGAAGCCTCTCAAAGGGCTTTTCAGATGGGGAGGGTAAACCAGACTCTGCAATGGAAGCAGCTGGCCAGCTAACAGGGCGTTGAGAATGTCACACACTGAGCGGGTCACACGTGCAACACAGGAAGTCCTCCGTGAGTGTGGTGACGCGTGCGGAAGAACCGATGCCATCCTTGTGCAGGCTGAAGTCACCTACGGGTGTGCTGGCTTACATCTGCAATCCCAGCCCTCTCGGGCAGAGGCAGGAGGATTGTACGTTTGAGGACGGCCTGGTCTACACAGTTCTAGGCACCCTGAGCCTAGAGGAAGACCCTGTCCCAAAATCAACAGGGTAAATTAAACAAGAGCTCATATGTTGTGTCTCTTGCTTCATTTGAGTTGTTTTCCTAACTAAGAGTATTTGGCCCGAGTGGCTAACGATAGGGAACAGAGTGCTACATCGCTTCAAAGGCACCTTGCAAAGCACCTTTGGCTGCCTCAGGGAACTCAAAGAGTGTACAATACTCTCTTAGCTCAGATTCCTTTACTGTCCAGTATGTGCTGCTAGGTTGTACAGGAAAAGGCTCACTGCCACCCTTGACATGACACACATTAGTCCCCATCTATTCCTTTAATGATTTAACGATATACGCAGCCTATATGAGCTCTCCCAACTCGACGAAATGCAGTGTTCTGGCTAGCGTTCACTAATGTCTACTGGACACAACATACAATCACTTGGGAGAAATCTAAGTGAGAATTTGTCTAGGTCAGCTTGGCCTGTGGGCACGTCTAGAGAGGGGTTGTATGGGACAGTGGACCTTGCTGGGAAACTTGGTAAGGGAGAGAGGGTCTGATTCCCCTGCAGCCGGGTATCCACCTGAGATGGTAGGCAGCCCCTGCTCCCTGCCAGATTCCTGGCCTGGAACACGTGATCGCACTCCCCACGTTGGTCACACAGTGCCAAACAATGTTCTCCATGCTAATGAGGTCTCTAAAGGCCGTGAGGGCTTAGCCAATAAGCTCCCCTTCCCAGACAGTCCTCCCTGCAAAAGCTATTTAATCTCTGGTCCACCCTGAGGAGTTGGTACGCATCCATTTTCCACAATGAACAGTTAATAAATGGTATGGATAAACCTGGACTGTCTCTCCCATTGAAACCACTGTGGTGAACATGGAGAAGGCCTTTGCCTACAGAGCTGCAGCCTAAGTCTCCTGTAGAAGGCCCCTCTACCCTTCCAGACAACTGCACTACCTTTGTTGATGAACTAAGCTGGAGTTCCCCATTTCCCAGGCCCTGGGTTTGTCATTGTCCACAGCCTCCAACGATCCCGGCCCATGGACCCCTGATCCTTCATTCCCAAGTAGTCTGTGTGAAACCCCAGTGTTGCATGGGTTGCCTGAGAGTCAGGGAACCCCAACTTTGGCCTCCCAAAGTTACACTGTGTCTTCCCATCCTGACAGCGATGGTGGTACAAGGAGACGAAGTCAAGCGCTCGCCATGGTTCAGTTTGCTTCTCCAATGGTGGCTCCCAGCACCCCAGCAGCTGGTAGAACGCAGACCCACAGGGTTGTTTTAACTATTAATTGGCATAGGAAGACCAAGCCCCCTGTGGCAGATCCTTGGTGGGGGAATAAGAGTGAAGAAAGTTAGCTTAGAGTGAGTACAGACACTCAACTGGGGATGTTCTCACCCTGCTCTTGTTTCTGGATATGGCTCCCTTAAGTTCCTGCCTTGACTCCCCCAAAATACTGGAGTCTACTGGGAACTGTAAACTTGATAAACCTGACTCCCCAAGTTGCTTTTGGGTAGGATTTTCATCACATCAGCAGGAATGACACAAGAACCTACAGCAGCCCAGTTGCAACCTGTATCCTGTCTCTCCATCCCCACTCCCCTCACCTCACCACCACCCAGATCTCAAGTCTGTCAACTCTGCTTGTGTTCCCCCCGACACACCATAGTCTCCTTGTGTTAAAATCTGGTTCCTTGGGTTACAAAGGGACCAGTCTGTATTGTCTAGCTTTGAAGGGTTTTGCTTGTTCTAAGATAAAGTCTTGCTGTGTAGAGCAGGCGAGCTCTGAGCTCACAACCCTTCTGACTCAGCCTCCCAAGGGCTGGCATTGCAGATCTGTGTCACCACATTCTATGCCCCGGGTTTTTTTTTTTTAAATCTATTATGACATCAGGGGTTAGTTGGGATTGCTCCAGCTGATGACATAAGTGTCCTGTGTCAAGAGTTTTCCTGAGGTGGTAGGTACATTAAACAAGAAGAAAGAAATGGCAGATAAAAGGCACATTACATGGTGGGAAGGTTAATGTGGACTGTCAACCGAGGTGAGAAGATTCATCCTTACTGTGAGGTCACCAAGCTGGGGTCCTGAACTGAATAACAAGGAGAACGTGAGCTGAGCACCAGCGTCCATCTCTCACTGCTTCCTGACTGTGGGTGTCATGTGAACAGCCGCCCCACGCTCCTGCTGCCTTGCCTTCCCCACCATGATGAACTGTATCCCCTTAGACTGTGAGCCAGAATAAGCCCCTCCCCCACATGATGGACTGTGTCCCCTCAGACTGTGAGCCAGAATAAGCCCCTCCCCCCATGATGGACTGTGTCCCCTCAGACTGTGAGCCAGAATAAGCCCCTCCCCCACATGATGGACTGTATCCCCTCAGACTGTAAGCCAGAACAAACCATTTTCCCCATGGTGGACTGTATCCCCTCAGACTGTAAGCCAGAATAAACCATTTTCCCCATGGTGGACTTATCCCCTTAGACTGTGAGCCAGACTAAACCCCTCCCCCACAATGGACTGTGTCCCCTCAGACTGTAAGCCAGAATAAACCATTTTCCCCACGGTGGACTGTATCCCCATCAGCCTGTGAGCTAGGATAAGCCCTTTCCCATGATAGACTGTATCCCCTCAGATTGTGAGCCAGACTAAGCCCCTCCCCCACAATGGACTGTGTCCCCTCAGACTGTGAGCCAGTCTAAGCCCCTCCCCCACAATGGACTGTGTCCCCTCAGACTGTGAGCCAGAATAAGCCCCTCCCCCCCTTAAGCTGCTTTTCTCAGCTGTTTTGTCACAGAGATGAGGTAAGTCACTACTGCATTCATTACATGTGGGATGCAGCAACCTCAGGGTGCCAGCTTCTTACTGGAAGAATGGAATCTTCCAGAACCATAAAGACAACAGTGAGCGCTTTCCTATCATTGCAAAACTACCAAACGCCAATGAATTGTTCATTTTGGAGAGCTGATTTGTGGTACAGTGAACTTTGCTAATGTTTTAATAGAACGTTTTCCAACCACGCGCCACCACAGAAAGTCAGAGTGTCATGTATTTAGGGCAAGGCAGCCATGCTGCCTACATAGTTCTGAGCTGTCTCCCTGGCAGGGAGAGACCTCTATGCCCCTGCAATTTGAAGGTTGAGATCCATTCTGCAGGGGGTGAAGTCTTGAGTGTTTCAAACCTTCAATGGAAGAGGCAGTGTGAATACTGAGGCGTAACCAGAGGACGGACAGCACGGTGCCACACACCGGCAACATGAAGGGCACTGTGTTGTCCTTCTCCTCCTTCAGTTACTGACTGCTGAACTTGTGTAAAATAACTGGAAAAACTGTCAAGGAGCAGGAAACAGACTGAGGCCCGGGCTCTATGGTTACAAATGTCCACCTAGCATGCGCAAAGACCTGGGCTGCATGCCCAGCACCTCAGAAACTGGGCATGGGAGTGTGGGTCTGTGGCCCTAGCACTAGGGAATAGGAGTGGGGGTCCGTGCACTAGGGAAGTAGAGACAAGAGGATCGGAAGTTGAAGGCTATCCTCTACTACATAGTGAGTTCAAGGCTAGCCTGAGCTACATGAGACTGTCTGAGCATAAAGAAAACAGGAATGGATGGAAAGAAGGAAGAAAGAGAGAGAGATGGAGAAAGAGAGAGAGGAGGAGAGTAAGAAAGAGGGAGGGATGGAAAGGGAGGGAAGGAGGGAGGGAAGCAGGTTTCTTTGTCAATGGGTGGGGGGAGGGGAAGGCTTGCAGAGCTACCTCACAGTCCCTTAGCAGTTGATTTTTCCGTTCACTAGAGATGAGAGACCTGAGGGTTGTTTTTCAGATCACTGGTATGAATTCACCCCTAATTTCTGAACCCCCTGATCCCAGGGCTGTACGCTTCGACAGTTCTCCTGAGCCTCAGCCATTTGGTGAAACTGAGTGAGTAGGTGTTCGTTTGCCCTTCGTGGGTCTGACAGAAGGCAGAGGCCAGGTTTACAGCCCATGTACTCACAGTACTGCTTGCTGGCAACTTCTCTCACCGGGGGCAGCAAGAGAACCTGGTGATTTCCTGACAGATCTGAGGAAACTGGACAAGTCTCTCCACCCAGCTCTGGAACGCAAGGGTCCCCCTCAAGGTTGGTGCCATTCAACCACTGGCTGGTAACGGAATCCTCCTGGTTCAGCACCACACTCACTGTGTGACTTCAAACAATCCACTCTAGCTCCTTGCGCCTCTATCTCGGCGTCCAGGAAATGCAAACAGACGCAAGTGGCTTCTCTTAGAGATGAGACCAACAGCTGCGTGTGGACTTCTGTAACTGTCAACCCTTTCAGAGCATGGATCAGCCCTGGCCAGTCTTCAGCCCACACCTCCCCATCCACTCTCATCTCTGCTGCAGCAAATCCTGGATCCTACGGCCCTTGCATCCACAGGGCAGAGGGTCTGACCTATTGTCTCACTCTTCACCCCTGCACCAGTGACCACCTCCCAGGACATATCTGTACGTCTTCAAAGAACTGCAACAATCTGCTCCCTCAGAAGGCTGGGGGAATGAGTGTCAGACACTGGGCACAGCCTAAGAAAGGTTGGTAGTCAGGGAGAGATCGCAAGCAGAGATATTCTGGACCTGTTTGCAGGAACCTGTATCATCCCCTGAGCTAGGGGTCATGGCTGCTGCCAGCCATCAAGACACCTCAGAGCATCAGTTCCTTAGAAGCCACGATGGGGAAAGCTGTGACCGACTCCATCGCCTGCCTTGTGGGTCCCTGCCTCATGTGTGGGCCCCACTCCTAGAGGTAACGACAGGGAGAACTGGTTGTAAACTCTGTGTCTCACAGAAAGTCATGAGCCCTGGATTCCCAAGACCTGGACCTCCAGGTCAGTGCTCTCAGTTTGGCTGAGGTGGGGAGATCCCCTGGGACCTTGTCTCTGCAGAGAAGGTCCCTGAAGCAAAGCTGGAGGAGGTTGGGCAGAGGTTGCCTGGTGACGGCCCAGAGCAGAGCCACAAACAGCCAAGATACTATGTCCATTTGAGAGCTTCGGGTCCTTTTCTTCCATGGGGCCTGTGCAGGGGCATCTTCCCTTATTCTGGAATGCCCTCTCCCCAGATACCTCTCCATCACCACGACCCTTGGCCTACATAACATGGCTCATTCAGAGCTCTCTAACACCCTCACCACACACATACCTCCCACTATGCCCTCCTCTGCTGGTCCTGGCTACATTTCAGTTCCCCAGGTCAACCAGGGTGGCTAAGCTTCCAGTTGCTTCTGTTGTGTCCAACATTGTTGCGTTGGGTGAAACAGGGCAGAGTCTTGACCTCAGATGTGCTGAACGACCTCGAAGGTAAATACACCCAGTCTTCACTCCTCACTGAGAACTTAAATATATCACAAAGGAGTGGGTGAATGAATGAATCACCGCTTGAAAGAATGAATGAGTAAATAAATAAATGAGTATGTGGGTAAGCAAATGAAAAGATTAGCAAATGCGTGAATGAAAGCGTGGATGCAGGGTGGGGTGGAGGAACGCAGGGGCGGGGTGGAAGAACGCAGGAGCGGATGTGCATAGAAGAGCGCATGGGCGGAAGTGTGCGTGGAGGACAGCATGGGCGGATGCGTGGGTGGAAGAACTCGGGCAGACGCATGCGTGGAGTAGCTCATGAGCGGAAGTGTGCATGAAAGACCGCATGGACTGATGTGTGCATAGATGGACACATGGGCGGATGCCCGCATGGAGGACAGCGTGGGCGGATGCCTGCGTGGAGGAACGCAGGGGTGGATGCGTGGGTGGATGAACTCGGGCAGACGCGGACATGGAGGAGCTCATGTACGCGTGGACGGATGTACAGATAGCTGGGTGGAGGAATGCCTGGGCAGATGTGTGCGTGGATGGACACATGAGCAGATTGTGCAGATGTGTGTGTGTGTGTGTGTGTGTGTGTGTGGATGGACACATGGATGGGTGAACCGATGCATGTGTGAATGAATGAGTGAATGGCCGGCTGAGCAGAGACAGGGCACTGAATGAGTGTTACTTCACTGATGCTCTCTAGAGCATGGGTCTGCTGTTACTACTCCTCCTGTCTCCCATTTCATCTGCAGTGGGAGAAGAGGTAGAGCGCTGGGTGTGAGCAGGACTCTAACCGCAGGCACAGGGAAAGGAGGGCATTTCTTGAAAGGGGCACCTGGAGAGGCTGTTCCAGGCAGAAGCTGACCCCTAAAGGGCAGCTGTGTCCCTGACCCGTCACCTTCCCCGGTTCTGATCTTTATGGGCCGGCATCTTTTAGCATCAAAGGAGACAGCAGTCCCGCGATTCGTCCTGCAACAGCTCTATAAAAATGTAATTACCCAGTCACCCGCTGTCTGCAAAACAAGCCATCTTCCTGTTTCTTCTCCCATAAAGAGCATTTGACAGTTCTGTTCTATCAGCTTGTAAAACCCGGAGAGAGCAGGCTCAGCCCTCCCTGAAATGAAAACCTGTCTGGAGAGAGTGCCAAAGGAAGGGGTATTGGGAGGGGGGCACATCTTGGACCCTCCAGGCTGCTGCCTGTACGGCTGTTGCAGATTTTCAGAGAAGGCGGGAGAGAGACTTGTCCTGGAGATGTGGGGCTCAAAGACTGAAATGGTGTTAGAGACGGATAGAGACCCAGCCTGCTGGGGCATCCTCATGGCTCCCAGAGAACCATCCGCTGAAGAAACATTTACCAGGCATCCCCTGCGTGAGACATGAGGCTGGGTCCTCAGCGTTCAACTCAAGCACAGTGGGTGTCGGCCCTTTGCTGTCTGGTGAGAAATGTGACCTACAACCTCGGATGTCTGAACATGTTGTCCCCATGTCTCCAGCTGGTGGCACCATTCTGGGAACCCCATGGAAGCTTTGAGAGGTGGGGCCTAAATGTTAACCTGGTCCTCAGTTTGAAGCTCACTCTGTTCTCTGTCCCATAGTGACACAAATAACCTCTGTCTTTGCCACTGTGTGGGATGGAAACCCCCCTGAGACTGTGAGCCAAAATATGCCTCCCCTCCCTTTCTTGTCCCTGTCAGGCATATAGGTCACAGTGACCCAAAGGTAACCATGACAACCTTCACGAAACTCATACCGAAGCTATCCACTCATCTTGGATGCTGGTAGACACTTTGATCTGAACAGATTACCAGATGATAAGATGGGTGTCAATCCCTAAGTATAGGAGAGACCTGTAGCTTGTCTTATAGCTTCTCGAGTGTGTGCATTTGTGTGTATACGTGTGTGTGTGTGGGGGTACTTGTGCAGCAGTATGCATGTGTAAAGGCTAGAGGTTGATATCAGGTGCCTTCCCCACTCCTGCCTGCCTTTGTTTTGAGACAGTCCCTCACCAAGACCTGGGGCTCACTGGCACAGCTGGGCCAGCTAGCCAGTGAGCTCTAGGGATCCTCCTGGCTCTGCCTCCTCCCCCAGGACGGCAGGCACACCCCAATACAGTCAACTTTTTTTCTTAGATAAGTGCCAGGAATCGAACTCAGGTCCTCGCTTCTAAGCATCTGAGGACACGATTTTGTTTGGGGCCCTTTGAGGATGTATTGAAATACAGGGTCCGGTTGAAAGCATCAAGGATTAGAGCCATAGCCAGTAGATTTGTCTGTACAAGACCAGTACATACTGGACCATTGATCCTGTATCCAGTAGAGCATCATCGCAGAGAAGGAAGAGGGAGATTTGATTTGATGAACATGGAAGAAGATAAGAAGGCGGTAGGGGGGGTTGGGGATTTAGCTCAGTGGTAGAGCGCTTGCCTAGGAAGCACAAGGCCCTGGGTTGGTCCCCAGCTCCGAAAAAAAAAGAAAAAAAAAAAAAAAAAAAAAAAGAAGGCGAGGACTGGAAGGACGCAGCCAGTTTCCATGGAGAGACTTTTAGACAACAAAATTGAGTTAAGGGCTGGAGAGATGGCTCAGTGGTTAGAGCACTGACTGCTCTTCCAGAGGTCCTGAGTTCAATCCCCAGCAACCACAGGGTGGCTCGCAACCATCTGTGATGGGATCCGATGCCCTCTTCTGGCGTGTCTGAGGACAGCAACAGTGTACTCACACGCATAAAATAAATAAATAATTCTTTGAAAAATTTGAGTTAAAACGGTTTGGCTCAGTGGGGAAAACCAAACACACACATTAAGGAAGCAGAAAGAAGTTATATGAAAATCACCTTCGTTGGGGAAAGCACGGCCGTATTCACCACGGGGAACCTGTGACTTGTCAGGGAGGGAAGATTGGAGCACTTCTTCGTGAGTCTTTCTGTCCCTGCTCATCATTCTGTTGGGCCCGACGTCCTGGTCCCTGAGGAGCTCTGAGGCCACACACATAGGATGTGGGTGTGTGAGAGGCTTGGAGCTCTGACCACTGCCTCCACAGGTCCCAGGGTGCTGGCCATTCATAGCCCTCACCCATAATCACAAATCACTGTTCAACATGGTCCGGGATTTCAACACTGCAGCAGGCATCTCTGGGTCAGAAGAAGAACAGCACACAAGTCCCCATTGCAGAATTTCAGCCCGGATACCCCTGGTTTACCCCTATCCCCTGGAGTTCAGGCAGGATCCATGACAGTCCCGCCATTCTACTGAGGGAGCATGAACAGTGCCCAGTGCTGATGGGGGCAGGGCAGCCTGCCGTTTCTGAAAGGAAACAATGTTGTACACTTAGAGAGGAGGGTGAACTATGCGAGACTGAGCAGGGCTTTCTCGCTTCTGCCTTGTAACCTTTTAAATGGGTGCAGAACTTGCTTTTGATACAGGAAGAGAGGACATGACCGAAAGAATGGAGTCTGGCTCCGGAAAACACCCAGAACTATCAGGACTGTTGGCCTCTGAAGGAAAGGCTTGGGAACGTGCTTGTATCTGTTAACGTCCTTGGCTTCCAGACCTCTGTCTTACTAGCTTCCCTTTCTTTGTCTTTCAAAGGGGGAGTTTTGACCAAGGCGCCCGCATTCTTGACCAACATTTTGACAAGGCTTCTGCCACAGCTCCAGCCATAGCTGCCTCCTTTTTAACGAGAATACAGTTCCTCTGAATCTCCTGTAATGAATGCTCTAAAGATGGGGACAGGCTGTGGCTGCAAAGCTAGGAAACTGGGGACAGAACTCAGAATAGCTAGGACCTCGTAGCTTGGTTCAGCAGAGGCTGAGCACAAAACACAAATCCTGCTTGTTTGTTAGGAAGGACTAGTGGGTCCAAGCGGGCACCTACCAGTCTCCCCGACACTTAACTACAGGTGCGCACAGTTCCACTGCCCAGATGAGGTCACCAGTGGCAGAAGAGGTCCCAGGAGAATCTTAGCCAGTCTGGGGCTGTCTATCCACACTGGATCTCCAGTCTGAGCTTCAAGTCGGGTAGAAACCACACTTCAGCCTCCCTCTCCAAAGGATTTCTCCTGACCTCACCCTTTCTAACTGCAAAATGGGTATGCTCCTTCATCCCAAGCCCCTGAGGTAGCCTGTCTGTCTTGGCGCTTTAGAACAAATAGTCAGAGACATGATGACGCCGGAGCAGGTGGGACTGGAGAATAAGCCAACTGATGACAAACCTGATGTGCTAAATAATGAATGGTACTCGTGCTCTGCCTGAAGAACTCAGCTTCTGACTTGGCATCGTGTGGCCACCAAGCGGCCAATGACTACAGATCTCCATCCCTGGTGCATGGATTTATTGATGCTGTTGCTTTCAAGGGCACTGGGAGATGTTTAGTCTGCCTTTCTGTGGGCTGAAAGGTGTTAAGTCCTGGAAGTAGATCAGAAGGCTCCTTGTGGGCTGAGCAGGCCTGGGATGTATCACGAGGCTAGCCTGTGCCCTCAAAGGTGCCATAAGGGAGGTCAGAGCAGGCAAAGGCTCGGCTCTAGCTCAGAACTCTGACTCCTGGAAGGTCTTGGGAACCTGGCTGAACCTCAGTTCACTTGCCTGTAAAATGGGTTCAAGAGGGGGTCCTCCCTCAAAAACTAAAAGAAGTGATATTCGGTGGGTGCCTACCCCAGTGCTTATATTAAGGAGGCGGGGACAGTACCATCTCCCAGAGCTGCTGATGGAGGACAGGGTGACAATGTGTATCAAACATGAGCCTCAATGCCTATCAGGCAATTAGTAATGAGGTTGGCAGGCGATGGGGGCTGGGAGTGCCCTGCTTTCTCTGCTCCCATATGCCATGAAGTAAACAGCTCTCTTCTCTTCCGGTCTTCCCTTCACCATGACGCTCTGCCCACGGGTGGGTGTCCCAGAGACCACAGGCTCAACCCTCAGAAGGCTTTCTTCTATTAGACTAATTCTCTCTGGTGTTTTTGACACAGTCACGTGTGAAGTGACTCATGAGGCTGTCTCTGTGTGTCAGCAGGTCAGATTTATTGTATTTTATGGGTCAGTGTCTTAGCTAGCAGGAGACAATCTCAAACCAGATCAGGTGTACTTGTGGGCGAGAGGCAGGGATGGAACGGCCCATGAAGCCGGTACAGCCTGGGCTCCTCCCACTCTGGGACCTGAAGGACCCATGACAGAGCTCATCCCAGGGGAGAGGGGAGCTTGGAGAAGGTGCAGTCTGTAAGGGCTGCCTGTCACAGCTCTGATCTTCAACTGAGGACTGCACACACCCCTTCCCCCATCCCCCATAGGCTCCTCCCTCCCCTTCACCATTCATGCCCTGGTGGCTGATACCACCAGGAAGCCAGCAGGGGGCAGGGTTTGTCCACGCAGTGACGGATCACATCCCGGGGCAGGGGCAGTATGGACAAACATATGTAGTGGATTCACAGGGACACATGGAAGACACTGCCTTGTTACTTAGACCAGACGGACAGTGTCAGCTGCTGGCTTCTATCTGACCCCAAGAGCATGGTCACTAGTGACAGGGTGAAGAGCTGTGTACAGGAACATGAGTAGCCCCTGCTGTATACCTATGGCCTCCCAGATTCTGAGCAGGAACATGGGTCCCACCTACCCAGGTCACTGAAAGCAAAGAGAACACAGACAGAAGCAATGCCCAGGTCCTCACAACAAAGACTGACAAGGGCAATGATTTGGGGTCGGGAGAAAGGGTTGCCACCTGATACAGGAAGAGAGGCAAGAGACATTTAGAGATCCAGGGACAGGGAAGACTGAAGGAGGTGCGGGGGAGTAGCCAGGGGTGGGAGGGTGATGTCTTAGTCAGTAAAGCACTCTTGCTTTGCAAGCATGAGAGCCTGAGTTCAAATTCTCAGAGCTCACATAAAAATCTGGAACCACATACGCTTGTTATCCCATTGACGGGGAAATGGGGAGGCAGAGCTGGTCTGGGAAGTGTAGGAATATTCTTGGCCAATGAGAGACCCTATTCCAAATGAAAGGTCAGCAGGTACCAGAGGGATGACACCGGAAGTTCAAGTTGTCCTCTGAGCTCCCCATGCAGAAATCCACGAATACTCATACACGAAGGTGCATGCTCACACATGCGCACGCACAGGCGAACACACACACACACACACACACACACACACACACACACACACACACACACCACGACCGCAGGCACGCACTGCCACAGGCACACCCTCCTCTCTCTGAAAGGAATGCTCAAGTGTGAGATGATGTTGCTGGGAAGAGAGGAGCTAGGTCAGGTCACACAGGGCCTCCTTGACCATAGAGACACAAACTTGGACAAGAGCCCAAGAGCCAGAGTAAACTGAGGAAGTGTTTAGGCAGGTGAGTGGCATGTTCTCCCAGGGACGAGTGTCTGGAGAGCCCGGTTAGCATGAGAGAGGGCCCAGTGGGTTGGCTGGGGAGGAACCTAGCTTGGTTTGGAGCTGGGGAGGAGAGGCGGAGCACTTTGCTATCTGACTCCTGCTGGCATGAGTCTCTCCAGAAGCACATGTGTGCCCTGGCCTGGGGGTGGGGTGGGGGGGAGGTCAGAATGACCCATGAACAGCTGAACATTCTTGTTCACTCTGTTTCCAACTCAGAGATGGTTTCCAGGCTTCGGAAAGTTTCCTCCCTCTAGAGCTCCACACTCCCCCCTCCCACAACCCCACTATCACCCCCCCACCCCACCATCACCCCCTCACTACCCCCATCTTACCGCCCCTTGCCCCACTAAGAGCTCACCCCAGCTGCCAAAAACGTAAGCCACTGGGATTCCATGGGAGCAAAACACGTCAGGCCTCCAAAGAAGACACATTGTAGCTTAGTCAGAGGACAGAAACGTGATCGGCCTTCCTAGGGCCAGCAGAACCGAAGGCGGGACCGATGAGCTGCCAGGTACAATTAGCCTAAGCCCCAGCAACAGGCTCTCTGCCTCATTCATGTCAGCACCTTCCCTGGGCATCTGGCCCTAGTGCCTAGGCAACATGGTTCCTCCAGCTACTGACCTGGAAGAGCCTCTGAGAAGAGGAGCCTGCAGTTCCATGCACATATGGCCACTGGCATTGCCTCTGGAAACCCAAGCAAGCACAAAGCCAGTACTGTGTTAGGAACATCCTTAAAGCCGGCATTATTGTTCCAGACAAGGACAGGAGCAACTGTGTTACAATTTTAACCTCCTAGGGGCACACTTTGCAACAAACCACTTCTCCGTATGCAATACAGCAACACACATCACCTGCTTTATACCCCCAGGGGCATGGCGGCATAGCCTTTCATTTTCCAGATCCCGCTGGGGACAAAGGTGGAAACAAAACTTCCATTCTATGACCTGAGAGGAGAGAGACCCTTTGGTGCTGTGTGCTACAGATCTGCCCTCCCCACAGACACAGCCATTCCAGGTGCCCAGATTCTGACCCACAATCCCAGAACTTTATCTACATGTGTGACGTCATTCTTGCATTCATGATGGGAACCGTAAGCCACCTGCTGGACACAGGACAACAGGTTACCATCATAGGAAGCTCAGATAGAGACTAGTAGTGAGTGTTTGGGCAAAGCAGGTGATTCGGCTCTCATCACGGAGAACCCATGACATCATGTGCCCACAACCTACAGGAGACTCCCTAGGTCCTTTCCTAACTCCATCCAGCCCCAAATTGAAGCTCACTATCCAATTCCACTGCAACTACTGCTATCCTTGGGGCACAGGTCTGCTCACAGGAGAAGGTCTCTTCGGGGAAAAATCAGCCCTGTTGCTCTTACTCCAGGGAGCTTTATTTGATCTGAGTGGAGTAGGAACATTGGCTCCAGGGTACTAGAGAATCAAGGACCGGGGCTGGGCGATGGCATGGTGTGTAAAGCCCACACCAACTTAAAGATTTGAGTTTGGAACCCCCCACCCATGTCTGTGTGCACCTATAACCCCAGCACTGAGGTAAACAGACAGATGGACATCCAGAGCTCACTGGATGCCAGCCTAAGGCTGACCTTCAGGCTTGGTGAGAGACTCTGTCTCAAATAAATAAGGTTGAAAGCAAAATATGACACTGGCATTAATACAGACACACACACACACACACACAGACATAGATACATACACACATAGAGATATATAGACACCTGTACACACAGATACACATAAAAATATACAGATACACATCACACAGAAGATACACACACATACATACAGGGAAACATACACAAACACACATACATAAAAGCACACACACACAGATACACATCATGTAGACACACCACATAACATATACACAGACACCACACACACACACAAAAATACACATACACACAGATATACCATGTAGACACACCACATAACATACACACAGACACCACACACACACACACACAAATACACATACACACAGATATACCATGTAGACACACCACATACACACACACAAAAACACACATACATACGCACAGACACATATAAAGACACATACACACAGATATACATGACACAGACACATCACACACACGAGAGAGAGAGAGAGAGAGAGAGAGAGAGAGAGAGAGAGAGGGAGAGGGAGAGAGAGAGAGAGAGAGAGAGAGAGAGAGAGAGAGAGAGAGAGAGAGGGTGTATCAAGAACAAAGGAACCAGGAAGGCCTATCAGCTGCCACTGTGCTTTATCAGAGCAGGAGTGGTGACCCAATGGGGTCAGGCCAGCCTCCATAGGAAACACTTTCTCTCTGGCCCTCTATGGTCAAAGGCCCAGAGGTCTCTGTCCTCAACCAGACATTTTCTGAATATACTCTGAGCTTGCAGAAATTGAGACCATGGAGGGCGGGTGGTGCAGAAACGGAGGCAATAGAAACATAACGTTTGTTTTTTTTTCCCCATAGTCCTAGAACCCACGAGGCACTGAAGGGGTAATTCTTACTCCAACCAGCATAAACATTATGACCTGCATATAACCGGAAGAGACTGGTTTCTGCTCTGGTTAGTTTTTGTTGGTGGTGTTTGCTTTGTTTGGGGGCTTTTGAGAGAGTAGTTTGTTCTTTGTTTGGTTGGTTTCACTATGTTTTTGTGTTGTTGTTGTCGTTGTCGTTGTTGTTGTTGTTGAGATGTAGTCTTTCAACATAACTGGCCTCAAACTCATAGAGATCCACCTGCCTCAGCCTCCCAAGGGTTGGGCTTAAAGGCATGAAAGATACATCACCCCAAGCCTGGTAAGACTGTTAAATTCCCTTTCTCCCAAATGAGACTTCAAACATCCTGGGTATCTGGCTTGTCTCAGAGGGATCCCTTCCAGCCCCAGATGAGGCTCAGAGAGCTAAGGACACTCACTCAGTGGCCCAGCTGAGCAGTAGGGCTGCGATCTGAACCTGGCTTACTTAACACGGGCTCTGTGCTGGGAGATGTCCGTCTAACAAGGCGCTACATGAAGCCCTGAGTCGGAGGGTAAAGACACCGGTGAATAGCGTTTGTTTTCCAGCTGCCCAGACAGGCTAAACTGGTATTTCGGTGAATGTGAGTCATGGGGTTTTATAGCTGATGTGGAATGAAAGGGAGAAGATGGTTGGCCATTTCCGTAGAGAAACCCATCCCTGTTTTTTGAAGGTGGAAAACACACAGGTGGGACATGTCCCTGCTGTGCATGGTTTAGGTTGCTAAGCAACAACAACAAAAGCAACGGCCCACATTTAATGAGCAGCTGCTATGCACTGCGCGCACTCTACGTTAGGTATTGTGCGAGTATCGGCCTGTTTACGCGGCGCAAGACCTTCACGTTCTGAGGCTCAGAGAGGTTCAAGCAGCTGCCCAAATCACACAGCTAGTAAATAGGGGAGATAGGAATTTAAAGATTAGCCACGCTCCAGTATTCTACCTAAGAATTTAAAGATTAGCCTCGCCCCGGTATTCTAACCCACAGTGGGTTGTCTTCGATTCCTCCACAGGGCTGAATTCAGTCAGCAAACTTGGCTTAATCCAAAGGCTGTGACTCCCTGAGGCCTGCCCACCTCGGCGTGCAAAACATAGGGAAAAAGGACAAAAGTCTTCGGAGGTGATTTGATGCAGTGTAGAAGAGCATTGGTGGGAAAGGAAGCCCACAGTTGCAGAAAGGCGTGGAGGAAAGTTCCAGAATCCGAGGTGAGAGGGGAAACAAATGCGGAAGAGAAAGACTGCAGTACAGGAAAGGGAAGTGCTACCGGAAGCAGGAAGTGGGAAGCAGGAAGCAGGCAGGAGAGAATGAGGACACACTGAAATGCCTGTCGGCGGGTGATGGATTCTGAACTCATGGTGCCACCCTATCATGGAAACGGTATTTGGCAAGAAAAAGAAACAGGCTCCATTGGCGCAGTGCAACACTGCTGAGTGAAAGAAGCCAGATGCAAAAGAATGTGGATCGTGCTGACCCATCTACAGCCTGCTTTATTCCTGAGGAGGAGCGAGCAGTCTTCCTGCCTTAACGTAGCCTTCATTAGAGTCTCGCGAGCAAAGGGGTTGGGGTGATATTTACCCCTGTTCCTTCTTTGATGGTATCCTATAACCTGCAGGGACAGTGGTCTTCTCTGAGGGCTCATGGCAGTTCAGTGGGGGGAGGGGATTGTCTCCCTTGGGTGCTCATGCGGTTAGAGTTGGCCATGGTTTGGGAGAATCTCCCCTAGGAGCTGATGCAGTTGGGGTTGACTGTGGTTGGGGTGTGGGGAGAGGTGGTCATCCCCTGGGAGCTCGTGGAGTTGGAGTTGGCCATGGTTGGGGGTGTCTTCCATAGGAGCTCATGCAGTTGGGGGTTGAGTATGGTTGGCGGGGTCTCTCTTGGAGACGTATGAAGTTGGAGGCTGACCATGGGTGGCAGTCTTCCCTGGGGATGGAGGGCTCAGGCAGCTAGGTGTTGTCATGGTTGGGGGTCTCCCCTGGGGACTGAGCAGGAAAAGGTGTGATTCGTCTTCTCTGGGGTTCTGGTCCTTTGAGTGACAAGGCTGAAAGCCTTAGTTCTTGACTAGCCAGTGATCAGAAGTCACCTTCAGTGGCTCGTCACAGCCCACCCCCTTCCCCAATCTCCAGCATGACAAGGGCTTCACAACAGGCAGCATGGGTGACAGTCTCCTGATGAAACTGTCGTACAGCCCTGCGTGCTGAGATCACCAGAGGCCTTGTCTTTTCTTTTTTTTTTTTTTTTTTTTTTTTGGAGCTGGGGGAACAGGGCCTTGCGCTTGCTGGGCAAGCGCTCTACCACTGAGCTAAATCCCCAATCCCTTGTCTTTCCTTTTACCACTGGCCTTTCCCTCCTCCACCTTGGTAGACGATGGGCCACCCACTGGAAAGCACCAGCGACTGTCCCTCCTCCTTGTAAGGTCCCAATGACAGACCAAGGTTCACTCCAGGGAACCAGAGGGAGGCATTCACCCAACATGGCTGATTTGCCCCTGGTTGTGTAGATGGATCGAACTCTCTTCCGTTCTCCACAGCCGATAGGCTCAAGCCAAATGCTGGACCCTAAGGCCATATGAAGTTAGGGCAGAATTAGACACCATCAGCGACATGAATGGCTGGTTACTGCAGTGAGGGTCCTATGACCCTTCCCACACTCTATCTGGGAATGTCAACCAGTCCAGCTGTTGGGCCCTTTTGTAAGCAGGCACCGGTGGACTGAAGACGGGGGCAGTTTGGTTCTGAGAACGGTCCTGCACAACAGCTACTCACAAGTGTGTGCGTGTCAGACTAGAGTGCAGGGCAGTGGTGACCGCTCATCCAACAGTCACAAAGTCCCCGGTTTGAATCCCAGACCTGTATTCAAGTAATTAAATCAGTAAACAAAGGCATGCAGCTAGAGATTCGGTGGAACTCAGAACACCCCTGAGCCCAAGGGAGTCCCCCCTCACTTAGCCCAGCTCCCGACTAAAAATCTACTTAACGCAAGGCTTGAGTCACTGAGGGGCATTCTGGGAAACAAGTAGGTGACATTTTCTGCAGTATGAACAGTGCGGCTCAGGTGGGTCCACCATATGTTTAAATACCGAGTTCAAATTCCACGGTTTATTCCCAAATAGAATTATATTTTAAACGTCTATCGACAGTTCCAGGAACGGTGGTCCCGGCGGAGCTCGCCATGTTCAGATTGAAATTAATTTGTTTTACACTATGACTATCTCAGGGATGAGGGGATGGCTCAGTCAGCAGAGTATTGACTGTGCAGTCACGAGCACCTGAGTTTGACTTACCCCAATACCCAGTGGGGGAAAAAACCCAGCCTGCCGTGAGCCTGCAAGCTCAGCACTGAGGAGTCAGAGACAGGTAGATCCCTGGGGCTTGCTGGCCTGACAGCCTGCCCGAGTCAGTGAGCTCCAGGTCGGTGAGACTTCTGTTGCCTTCTGGCTTCTGCGGTGTGCACCCGTCCACGTACACTCAGGGGCGCGAACCCATTCACATAGTTTTTTTTTTTTTTTTTTTAAACCTTAGAGCAATCAATCTTTTTTTTTTTTTTTTTTTTTTTTTTTTTGTATTAACTTGAGTATTTCTTATGTACATTTCGAAAGTGTTATTCCCTTTCCCGGTTTCGGGCCAACATCCCCTAGTCCTCCCCTCCCTTTTTTATGGGTGTTCCCCTCCCCATCCCCATTACCACCTCCCCCTACAATCACGTTCACTGGGGGTTCAGTCTTGGCAGGACCAAGGGCTTCCCCTTCCACTGGTGCTCTTACTAGGATATTCATTGCTACCTATGCAGTTGGAGCCCAGGGTCAGTCCATGTATAGTCTTTAGGTAGTGGCTTAGTCCCTGGAAGCTCTGGTTGCTTGGCAGTGTTGTTCATATGGGGTCTCGAGCCCCTTCAGCTCTTCCAGTCCTTTCTCTGATTCCTTCAACGGGGGTCCCGTTCTCAGTTCAGTGGTTTGTTGCTGGCATTCGCCTCTGTATTTGCTGTATTCTGGCTACATACACATAGTTTTTAAACTTCTTTTTTACCTTTTAAATCCAGGCACAGTAGCTTGAACCTGTGATGCTGCACTAGGAGACGGGTTACAAGGATCCTGGGGTTGGCTAGCCATTCCTTCTAACTGAATCAGTTTGCTCCAGATTCTGTGGGAGACCCTGTCTCAAAAATCCAGGGTGAGTACACGCGGAGAATCCCACCACTTGGGAGGCTGAGAGAGGACAAATGGAAGTTTAAGGGCAGCATGGGCAACCGAAGGAGGCACCACCAACATCACCTTGAAGGCTCCACAGGCAGCTGCACACATAGGTGCATGCCTTCACTCATGCGCACGTGTGTGTGTGTGCGCGCGTGTGCACAGGTGTGTACATGTGTCATACATGCATATGCACACAAAAGCAAATTATAAATTAAATTAACATAATACACGCTGAGGACCCAAATTTCCTCCTTTTGGTTTGAAACATCATTTCCAGAGACACGGACGGCCAGGGCAGCTAGGACAGGTGACTGGACATTGATTGTCCCTTCAGTGCGTTCCCACAATGCCCTGCCTTTTCTTGTGCCGTTTTTAGGCTGCTGTTCCCACCCGAGACTCCTCCATCCCTCTCAATTTTCCCTCCCATGCTTGACCACCAGCTGTGTACACCTCCTCCAGGCAGGTGCCTTGCTTTCTCCTCCAAGAAACATCCTGCGGGTCTCTGCCCCTCGGCCTTGGGGGCGTGGCTTGAATGTTAGCCTGACAGGGTGGCCCTCCCCGCCCAGTCTCTGGGAACTGACTTTACTGTATTTATGTTTAGACGCGTGCTTCGTGGGGACGGAGACTTCATCCGCACGCCCAGAAGCCAGCACAGAGTGTTGAAGAGGCAGGGGAAAAGGACGGTGTCTTCGTTAGGATTTCTATGATTGCTACACAACTCTATGATGGAAAATCAAGCATGGGAGGCAAGGGTTTATTCAGCTCACACTTCCACATCCTTATTTGTCACCAAAGGAAGTCAGGACAGGAACTCAAGCAAGGCAGGAACCTGGAAGCAGGAGCTGGTGCAGAAGCCATAGAGGGTCGCTGCTCACTGGCTTGCTCCCCATGGCTTGCTCAGCCTGCTCTCATAAAGAACCCAGGATCACCAGCCCAGGATTGGCTCCACCCACAATGGGCGGGGCCCCTCCCATCAATCACTAATGCCTTTCAGCTGGATCTCCTGGAGGCATTTCCTCAACTGTGGCTCCTTCTCTCTGATGGCTCCAACTTGTGTCACGTTGACACACCAAACCAGCCAGGACAGATGGGTATATGGGTGAAGATAGCGGTGGATCTCTCTGCCAGGCATTTCAAATGTAACATTACAGGAAACGCTCCAGAGAACGGCTTGAGACCGGACTGAAGCTCAGAGGGATGGCCTCAGGCTCCTTGACAAGGCTGGGCTGGTGGAAGCTGAGCCGAGGAGAGCCTAGAACTCTGTCGCCCAAGCCCATAGCACCCATGCTCTCCTGTTCTTTGGCGACACACATGTGCGACACACATGTGAGGGTAAAAGGCCGTGATAGATACGGCTCATAGAGTATGAATTCTAACAGACAGGGTAGCTGGGTGAAAGCACACGGACACTTTGCGATTCTTTCTTGTTTATTTGTGTGTGAGAGAGTGTGTGTATGTTCGTGCGCGCACCGGCGCCCATGGGGGTGGGGGTGGGGGTGGGAGGGAGAGAAATGGGAGAGGGGGTGAGGGAGGAAAGAGGAGGGGGAGAGAACCAGGGGTTAATATCCGGTGCCCTTCTAGGTGGCTCTCCACAGCATTTTTTTTTCTTTTTTCTTTTTTTCGGAGCTGGGGACCGAACCCAGGGCCTTGCGGTTGCTAGGCAAGCGCTCTACCACTGAGCTAAATCCCCAACCCCTCTCCACAGCATTTTTTCGTGACAGGTTTCTCACTGAGCCCAAAGCTCACGGATTTGGCCATCTGACCTCTCCGTTTCAGAGCTCTTCCTGTCTCTGCCTCTCCGGTGCAGGGATGTCAGGCTCACCCCATTTTGATTGACTTTTTTGTGGGTCCTAGGGATCTGAACACGGGTCCAGGTACTTTACCTCCTGACTACCTCTCCAGGCCTTCTGTGTGCTACTTGAATAGCATCCAAATAAAAAGGTTTTATGGGCTTTGTTTGGGTTTTTGTTGTTGTTGTTGTTGTTGTTGTTGTTGTTGTTGTTTTTAATCACATCCCGTCCCTGGTGGCTCCTTCTAGCCGGATCCCTGATGGAGCTAGAGATCTGGTTGAGGGTTTTCCCTCCCAGGATCTGCCATATTGAGGGTCTTCACATGATTGTTACATGGAAGAGACAAAGGAATTCCTCACCTCCCCCATAACCAAGATGGCGGCCTTCCTCACTAACCCCCAGACTCAACCTCAGAACCCTTCCCACACTCAGGCTTCTCAAATCACACAGCCAGGATGGGCTGAAGAGCTGTGACTCTGAAGATGTCTGTCCCAAGTGAGGCAGGTTCTTAGGCTCCCATGACATAAATAGACAGCTTCATCTATATTACAGTTGGGAGCCCCCTCTGGTCGTAGCTCAGGTCAGACCTTAGTCTTAGGAATATTCTAGGAGTCAAAATACCAGCCCTGCCACCTTTCTACCTGGAAAAGGTCCCTCTACCTTCCCGTGCCTCAGTTTCCCCAAGTAAAAAGAACTGTCAACCCGTGGGGCTATTATGAAGCCAAGCCAGGAGGCAAGAACTGGGATCATCTTGTACCCTCTACAGACAAATTATATGATTATTGTGGCCAGGGTTATCAACGTCACCACATCTTTGCCCTTCTATGCAATTACTCCTGCTAATGGAGCCCTGTTTCTCTTCAGAGAGTAGAGAGCCGCCTCTGCCCCCAAACATCCCCGGCCCGGGAGCTCAGCAGCCCACAGACCTTGCCTCCCCTGAACTTGAATCAAGCCTGAGTTTCAAGAGAGCAGTTACGGGTCCATTTCCTTCGGTTATCTGCAAAAGGTTAAGTACCTTGGCCCTCAGTCCCAGATGCCACCCAGCCCAGCCCAACGGTCTCCATTATGAAGGAGGCAGGAGCTGGGCCTGTGGGTGCGCTCTCTGGCCCTGGCCTTCCAGCTAATAGGAAAAAAAAAAAAAGCTCTCTCCAGGCAGAACCAACCAATTTAAATGGCACTTAGGGCTCCTGTCTCTGCAACATGGGCTTCTGGGTATTATAAAGAGTTGAGGCAATAAAATCTATTAGATTCCCTTTGTCCTGTCTTGTCATGAACTTCTAAGAAAAGGGGCTCTAAGAGGATCAGTGCCCAGAAACCCTTCGTAATTGTGGCTTCTGCGAGGAGAATGGGTGCCATTACCAAGGCAACCAGCCCATCCTTCTGGTTAAGAACAGAAGGAGTTTAGTCAAAAAGAGGCTGTTGTGAGCCCGTATTGCACAGTAATCAGAGTCACCAACATTTTAAAAGGCTCTTGTGTAAAAAAACAGGAGGAGGATGGCAGGGGAGGGTTGGAGAAGAGGAGGGAAAAAATAATTTCCTCTCATTTCCTGCCCGTGGCATTGATTGCGGCCCAGAGGTAAGAGGATGTGCCGGCCCCTTGCACCTGGGGCCACACAGGGGCAGCTCAGCAGGCGTTGTTCTCCAGTGCTGCTGATTTCTGTTGCCTTTCGAGCCCACATCTGCAGGACGGGTCTCTGTAAGAGTCAGAGTCCTGCAGGACAGCTCTTCTATACCCCGGTCTCTGGCTAATTACAGCAAAACCTTCCTTAAGGAGTGAGAACCCTTCCTCAAATGGCTGGTCCTGCTTACTAGTTTTGTTACCAAAGACATTTGGCTCATCGGAGACCCCCGTGCTGGCTGGCTTTTTGTCAACTTGACATAAGCTAGAATGATGGATAAGGAGGAGCCTCAGTTGAGAAAAATGCCTCCTTAAAATCCAGCTGCAGGCAGGATTGTAGACCAGTAGTTCCCAACCTTCCTAACGCTGAAGCCCTCTAATACAGTTCGTGCTGTGGTGACCCCCCAATCATAGAACTATTGCTACTCCATAACATGTCATTTCGCTGTTATGAATCTGATGTGCAGGATATCTGATATGCGACCCCTGTGAGAAAGGACCGTGGCTCCCCACCTGGTATGCGTGTGCAAAGGGGTCACAACCCATAGGTTGAGAAACATTGCCATAGATAACTTTTAACTAGTGATTGATGGGGGAGGACCCAGCCCTGGGCTGGTGGTCCTGGGTTCTATAAGCAAGCAGGCTGAGCAAGCCATGGGGAACAAGCCAGTAAGCAGCACCCCTCCATGGCCTCTGCATCAGCTCCTGCCTCCAGGTTCCCGTCCTGTTTGAGTTCCTGTCCTGATTTCCTTTGATGATGAACAGCGATATGGAAGTGTAAGGCAAATAAACTCTTTCCTCCCATACTTGCTTTAGGTCACGGTGTTTCATCTCAGCAACAGAAACCCTGAGTAAGACACGCCCTATGAATCTGAGTTGGGAATTGGGGGGATGCTAGAGTGAAAGAATCATTGGGAGTTCCCCCAAATTCCTGATGCTTTGCTGTCCTGGGCCCCCAGGGATCTGGTTGTAGGTTGGATGGGGTCCAGCTTCTTCCTGCCAGGCTGCTCAACATTGCTAGAGTTCTTGGAGGTTGCCATCCACTGTCCAGAGCTGAGCCCCAGCTGTGACGACCTTCGACCTCCATCAGCAAAGCCCTGGGTCTACAACCCCGGCGGATTCAACAAACAGAGCAGGCAACATTCTTGTCACAGTATACACAACAGGCACGTCAGTCTGGGCCTGTAGCTCAGAGTGCTCACCTCGCACGCACAAAGCCCTGAGTTCGGTCCCCAGCACCTCGTAAACCCAGTACGGCAGCCCATACCTGAGATCCCGGCATCCTGGAGGATTAGAAGTTCAAGGGCACCGTCTCTTTCCCTGGGTCTCTTGTACAGAAAAGCTTAAGATCTGAGTTATATAGAGACATAAATGACAAAAGGGGCAGCAGTGGCCACCGAGGCTACTGAGCAAGTGCTACGTGCTAGGCCCAGAGCAGGGAGGGCAGGGAGGGAGGAGAACAGATACAAAGTATCCACCGCTGTATCATTTCACGGACACAGACCTCGCTGAGTCCTCAGAGCGGAAAAGCCAAGCAAGGTTATCCTCAGTGAGCAGCACTGGGAGACTTGAACGTTGTTTCGCTCAAACTCTGAATGGTCCCAAAGGTTCAGGTGCTGAGTCCTGGTGAATGACAGGGTTTTGGGAACTGACTGAGTCAGGAGAGCTCTGCCCTCCCAAGCGGTGCACCCCATCCATGGACCCAGAATTGGTCTGTTGGTGGGATGAGGCGGTGGAACCTGTTAAAGAGCCTGAGGGTAGTTTTGTTCTGAGCACAGCCCCTCCCCATCTTCCCTTCCTCTTCCCCCTCCTCCTTTTCCCCTCATCTTCTTCCTCTCTCTTCATACTTTCTCTTCTCTCCTGTCCTCTTCCTCTCTCTCTCTCCCCCTCCTTCTTGGCTGTGTGAGGTGAGCAGCCCCCTCCCCCCCTCCTCCCACCCCAGGTCCATTTGTCCTCCCTCCTCCCTCTTCATCTTCTCTCAAGTCGTCTGCCTCGGAGATTTTGTCCCAGTCCTGAAAAGTGATAACACAAATGTCTATGTCAGCCCGACACCAAAATCATTTCTGTGCTGAGGCCCGAGGCTCCCCATGACCACACTTGAGGGGACAGGCTAGGATGAGAGGCCTGACAACAGCTGTGCTTGTCAAATGTGACCTATGACCCAGGATCTGGTTAGGCATTTCAGAGCGTGGGAAGGAGGCAGGGAGTTTCTGCACTGATTCTTGGGCCATCAGCCCAAGAACCTCACTGGGACCATCATTAGCTGGAGGGCACTCAGACGTGGGACAACTGTGTCGTCTGGAATCACTCGCTCAGACCTAACCCCGTCAGCCTTATGGCATCATAGAACCGCCTTCAGGAGCAGGTGGATTTCTTTGGGTTAAAGACCTACAGAGTGAGTTATAGAACAGCCAGGGCTATTACCCAGAGAAAGCCTATTTTGAACACACCCTCACTTACACAAACACACACACACACACACACACACACACACACAGAAGCACAATGCACCCCTGTAATATCTCTGAGGAGGGAGAATTATTGGGGAACACCACACATGTGCACACAAACACACATCGACCGGTTAGCCTATAAACTAGCGGGGGACATTGGCTACAAGTAGGACACTGTCAACAGAACAAGGTAAATAAATAAACCAGGAGGGCTTGAGGCCTCTCCCGTGTTTCTTCTGCCCTGCTCCATAGGCTGCTGGTTTCAATATCTGATGGAGGTCTTGCTAACTCAACACCTGATTGCAGGTACTGGCAGGCCTAGGGCAGACGTCATGATAGGACGGGAGAGCCCAAGAACCTGCTCCCCGGTACCTCTCACTGCCTGTCGGCCATGCCATTCACATGCATCCTCCCCTGATCAACTCAACCCAGAGCTCCCCAGAAAGCCAGCATTCCAAAGGCCTGCACTTTTGTGACAGAATATGCCACTGAGCGTCTTCAGGATCTGGGTTTGCTCAGGAAATTTGTTCTTTGGAGGGCAGCAGTGACCTCCAGAGACCTCAGGCCCTTCACCTGCCCACGTCTTCTTTTCTTCCTGCATGTAATGTTTGTAAAGATGTGCAGAGAGGCAGGGGGAGAACTCAGTTACTGGGACGTTCTACTGGGGGTGCACGAAGCCTGTGGACTGTGTTCTCAACCCCAGTGTCTTACTTAGGGTCACTGTGGCTGTGATGAGACACTATGGCCAAAGCAACTTGGGGAAGAAAGGGTTTATTTCACTCACACTTCCATATCCCTGTTCATCATCAAAGGAAGTCAGGACAGGAACTCAAGCAGGGCAGGAACCTGGAGGCAGGAGCTGATGCAGAGGCCATGGAGGGGTGCTGCTTACTGGCTTGCTCCCCATGGCTTGCTCAGCCTGCTTTCTTATAGAACCTAGGACCACCAGCCCAGGATTGGCTCCACCCACAATGGGATGGCCCCACCCACAACAGACTGGCCCCACCCACAGTGGGCTGGGGCTGGACCCTCCCCATCAATCACTCACTGAGAAAATGTCCTACAGGCTTGCCTACAGCTTGATCTTATAGAGGCGTTTTTCCTCAATTAAAGTTCCCTCCTCTCTGATGATTTCAGCTTGTGTCAAGTTGACATAAAACTATCCAGCACCCAGGATCCCATAGACTGGTGTAGTGCACAGGCCCACCCTCCCAGCATGGGATAGGTTGAGGTAGAGGAAATGGAAGCTGAAGGCCATCCTCAGCTATACGGTGAGCTCAGGGCTAGCCTGGGCTATGTGAGATCTGCATTGAGAGGGGCAAAGAGGGAGGAGGGAAATGGAGGGGGGATTAAAAGTAGAAGGAAGAGAGCGGGTCTGATGAAAGGAGGATTCTGTTACTGAGACTCTTCAAGGACAACAGCGTCCTTGCCGTCCCCTACAAATCAGGCCCGTAGGTAAAAATGGCCGGTGTCGTTTAAGCCACTATCTTGTTGAAAGAGAAACTGAAATGGACCACTTGGTGCTGGGAAGATGACTCAGTGGATGAGGTTTGTCAGGGGAGCATGAGGGCTGAGTTCTGATCCCCAGGGCCTACGTAAACCAGATTGGGTTGCTCCTTTGTAACCCCAGTGCTCCTGTGGTCAGATGGAAGGAGAAGCCCACGAGTCTTCCAAAGCTCCCAGGCCAACAGCCAATAAGAGACCCGGTTTCCAACAAGGTGGAAGGCTTCCTGCTTGCTAGACAAGAGTTTGCCAACTGAATGCTCTCCCTTACTCAGCGCGCGCGCGCGCGCGCGCGCGCGCGCGTGTGTGTGTGTGTGTGTATAAAAAATCATAAATGAGGGAAACTCACTAGAGACTTATTATTATTATTATTATTATTATTATTATTATTATTATTATTATTATCATCAAGGGAGATAATGTTAGGATCTAACAAATAGAGACCAGAAATATGGCTTGCTAATGTCTAAAGCACACAGCACTGTGTCCACGGGGATTCCGCAGCCAACCTCCATGCTAACCCAGACTCCTCCAGCCTCATCCCGGGCCAGGGTGTTCCCCCAAACTGTAGAATCTTCAGAGTCCACTAACCCCATTCTTCTTGGTTGTCAGGTTTGGAAACGTGCTATCTCGATCCTTTGTTAACACCCATAGTTCTCAAGGAGGAAAAAAAAAATCAAAACAAAACCATCCAAGTCAATTGCGAGGGGACAAAAAGGAAAATCATAATAAAAGCGTCCGTCTGATGTTTTTCTAAGCTTTTCATCCCTTTTTCAAACAAGGCAGGGGAGGGGGTCAAGTGGCAACCGAGGAAATGAAAGCAAACGTTCAGAAGCACAGAGGCCCGAGTCCACGGGAAATCAAAACAAGCTCTCAGCGTGTGGAATTACAGCCGCAATCGAGTAATGAAAGAGTTATTAGCTTAATGTGATCCCATCAAGTACCAAAAAGCGGGAAGGGACGGGAGAGGGAAAATGGATATGAGGGGGGAGAGGGGGCGTGTGTTGGGGGGAACATGAAAGAAGATGAGAGAGGGACGGCAAAATTAAGATGCATCTTTAATTGTGCTTGCCGTGAGGGTGGTGAGGTAAAGGTCCGCCTTAGTGGGTGTTTTGGCCCTAGTGGCCTGACCTTCAATGGGCCATGAACAGCCAGCAGGCAACCAAGTCATTCCCAGATCCTGTAGCTTTTTGTGTCTAGGTAAGGGAGAACAGACTTTAAGTGAGATGAATAGTCAAGCACATGGTGTATTACATGGACAAGATAAAGCAAGGAGGAGAATTAGAAGGGTTAGGTATGGGGCGGGGTGGGCGTGGCAAGGGGCGTGTTATATGAGGAGACCAATGATATTTGAGCGAGGACCAGGAGGGGCGGAGGAAGTCATACCCAAGTGCCCAGCAACGTGAGCAAGGCTGGGGCTTGTTCGTTCGCTTTGCAGGCCTGGGGCAGTTGTGCTTCGGGTTTCACACACACCACAGAAACACTCTTACAGTGAGTGGACCCTGTCCTCGGACATCCTTTAGCTGTTTGTTTTAAGACAGGGCCGCACTAAGTTGCCCAGCCAGGCCTTGAACTTGTGGTCCTCCTTCCTCAGCCTCTCTAGGAGCCGGGATGACAGACCTGGGCCACCTTGCCAGGTAGAGGCTGTCTATTTCGAACGGCTGTCGCAGAAGCATGGGTTGTCACCCTGTCCCAGTGTATGAGGGTGAGGATGGTGGCTGAGGGGTTTATGGTAAGGGTTCTGAGTTGGCTGCTTTGCATCTGAAAGTGCCTTCGACCTCAACTCCTTGTCGATTGTGAAATATAATGTAAGAAAAAAATGAATGAATCACCATGTCCGGGCACTAAACTATGACATGGCAAATTCCCAGGACAAGAAAGGACATAGACAAGTCACCAGGGCAAGCTGCACACCCCCTAACCACCCCCCAGAACTCTTGCCACCCAAATACTATTGCCTTTAGCAAGCATTTTGTCGGAGTTGCAACCGAACTAAATTTGGCCTGTTTCTGGATTTTACATACATTTTTTCTCTAAACAATACAGAATATCTGTTTTATCTTATGCATTATAAATGGCGAGGCAGGGGAGAGTGTATATATTGTGTACATGTGGGATTTACCCAAGTTGTAACTACAGGAAGTTCATTTTTCGTTGCTGTATTGTATTCCACAGCACAATCCTGCTGTGCTTTCCCTCCAAGTTTCAAAGGATGATTTGACGTCAGCAATAGGCATCCCACCACAAATTTCTCTAAAGGGGCGATAGGTGCATGAAACCATGCTCACTGTTACGTGCTATGGAGAGGCTGTTCTGAACCAGAACAGACCAGTACTGCACACCCACTGGCATGGTTACAATGAAAACACCAAACAGCTCACTAGTTGGTAAAATTGAGCACAAATGTTTTCCCCTATCACAGAGCTAAGCAGGAACCAGTAACTAGAGGCAGAGGAAGAATCAAGGGTGTTCACACAAACCAAAGGAAGCCAGGGCAGTGACTACTGCCCAGAGGTCTTTCAAAGGCTCAGACACAAGGCTAGCCCACCTCAGCCTCCAGCACCTTGCCCAAGGTCTTTCATTCTGTTCTCAGCACCGACTCGGGAGCTGGAAAAGGCTGTGACCTCTGCACCATGGTCAGATCCTGAGACCCAGAGGGCTTGGAGCATCCCACATCTTTAACGGATTGCCTGACACCCAAGGCAAGTTTTGCTCCATCTGTTGGTTCTGATGAACACTGACTGGTTTCCAAACATCAAAACAGCTAAGCAGCCTCAGGAAAGACACCAAACCCATATTCTGAAATCTTCCAGACTCCAACCCACAGTAAAGGTGTCTGTCTCTAGTTTATTTTTCTTCCACCACCACTACTTCTTCTTCTTCTTTCTTCTTCTTCTTCTTCTTCTTCTTCTTCTTCTTCTTCTTCTTCTTCTTCTTCTTCTTCTTCTTCTTCTTCTTCTTCTTCTTCTTCTTCTTCTTCTTCTCCTTCTCCTTCTCCTCCTCCTCCTCCTCCTCCTCCTCCTCCTCCTCCTCCTCCTCCTCCTCCTTGTCACATTCCAGACCGCCCAAACTGGCATCAATCCCCTCCCACACTAAGTCCTTCTGTGCTTTTTACATCTGAGAAGGTTGGACAGGACTCCTTTATCTTACTGTCTTCAACCACCACTGGTCCCTTTCAGCCAGCAATATCTGGATCATTGCCGTGAAAGGCTCCCCGTGTCTGCTGCTGGGTTCTCTCTGCTGCTCTTAGGAGAAAGGGTGTCCACTGCACCTGGTCCCCTGCCAGCAGCTGCCTTGTGCCATGGGAGACCCCAGCTTCTCCGCTCAGATTATCAAAGACCATGTGGTCCTGTGGTGACCTGACCCTACCAGACCACCCCCACCCTTACCCCAGACACTTGTGTTTCTGAGCTGTTAGAATGCTTTTCCAGTACACCTCCCCCCCCCAAACAAAATTGAAATAAAGCTGCCAAAAGGGATCCTGGGAAAAATCACTGTCGATTCGCAGAACTTAGCACCTTTTTTGAAATGTATGCACAGCGTGTCAGGCGGATGCCAGGAGGCCGCTGTTTAGAGTATGTTCGCAGACAGTCTTATTTGGGGAAACCGAGGCTAGCTCCTGGTGAGTTTTGTTTTCTTCTCCCTCTTTGGTACTTTTAAAAAAATTTAAATACTTAGATTTGTTTATTTGTGGGGCAGGGGGAATGTGGAGGGTAGACGAGAACACCTTGTGAAAGTCAGTTCTCTCCTTCCACCATGCGGGTCCCAGGGATGAACATAGGTCCTCAGGCTTGGCGCCAAGCACCTTTGCCTGCAGTGCCGTCTTGCCAGCCCCTTCTTCGGTATTTTAAACTCCCCATGATGAATGCATCTGACTCTGTCATCACAAAAACAAACTGAGGGCATATTATTTGATATTCTTCAACCTCGCCTAGAAGCCTCTGTCTAGTTTCTGGATCTCCATAAGCGCCTGCTGGGGTTTTGTGCGGCCAGGTGCTGTTTGTGGCAACAAGCCTGTGAAGGGGGACTGAACAGAAGCTGAGCCCAGACCTCAAGAGTGGGCGTGGCTCCGTCCAGCCCCCGGGAACCCCTGCAGCTCCCTACCCTGAGTATCTGGAAGTCCCAGGACCCTAGAGAGAAAAGATGCGCGCCCACTAGAATGGGTTAAATTAGAAATCTAACAATAACAAGTGTTGACGAGAACACAGTGCGACTAAATCTCCCCTGTACCATTGGTGGGCAACGGAGCATCGGCTTGGAAAATTGCTGACTGTCCCAAACGACTGGTGCAGGGCACAACAGCACTCGACTCAAAGCGGTGGCCGGTTCACAGTCACTGAACAATGTGACTTCCGGTCTGTGGACCATCAGACCGGAAAGGGAACCTGGAAGAGAGGTGGAAGCAGCCACAAAGCATCTGCCAGTGGGCATTCCAGTGCTTCCTTCTGCGTGTCTCCCAGCAGGACAGCCAAGAGTCTGGGAGTGTTCCCTTCAGGAAACCGGATGTCTCAGCAGTCTCAATCTGGTGATTCCGGGAAGGCTCCTAGAGCCGCTGCTCTTCCGTCTGTGTGGGAGTCCTGAAGAAGCAGGTTCTAACAACAGTGAGGGAAAGCCTCAGCAAAAGGGACCAACTTGCCAGCAAGGGTGAGGGCAAGCAGACAGAGAGCAAAAGCCTCCCTCTTCCAAGTCCTTTTATGTGGGCTGCCACCAGAAGGTGGCACCTCAAGTGGTCTAAACAAGAAAATCCCACACAGGCATGCCCAGCGGCTGGGCTTTTAATTGATTCCAGATACTGTCAAGTTGATGATCAAGACTGGTCGTGGTGGTGGCAGACAGGGGAGGGGGAAAGGACAGCTTGTAAGTGTCTCTCTTTCCACCACGTGGGTCTGGGGTTATCAGTCTTGGCCACAAGTACCGTTACCTATGCTGAACCCTCTCTCTGGACCACTGTTGTCTGCTTTTGAGCATTGTGCATAATTGAAGGTGCGGTACAGGCCCTCTTGTGTATAGCTCCTCTCACCCAGCACTGTCTTTGTCTGTTTTATGGGTCAGTGACCTGTTCTCTGCAGCTGAGTGGTGTTGTGGACATCACACACAGCCACTCTTCATCTTCTGTTGCTGGAAACTTGAATTGTTTCTGGTTTGGAGTTATTATGGATAAAACTGAGGCTAAAATCCTTGCAGGCGGTTTTATCACGGATGTGTGTCCTCCCTCTTGAATAAGGGTTGCTGGGTAGGTAATCTACTGTGCAGGTCTTCCTGTGCTTTTTAGTACCAAACATGCTGTTTTACTTCAGGGAGAGATCTAGCTGCCTGTATTGGCCAGCATTTGATGTGAGATTCGTCACTTTACCTGCTCGAGTGACTGTGAAAGGCTGCCTCACTGTGAACTTTGGTGTTGGTAGAGGTGTGGGGGGGGGCTCGAGCATGCACGTGCTTGGTTGAGTGCATGTATGTGGGTGGGTGCATAGACTATAGGTTATATCAGGTGTCTTCCTCAAACACTATCCATCTTACGTTTTGAGGCAATGTCTCTCACTAAACCTGGAGCCCACATTCTCAGCTAAGCTGACCGGCCAGTGATTCCCCAGGGTTTCATTGGTCTCCCTATCTCCAGCATTGAGATTACAGGCATATATTACCACACCTGCATGACAAATCCTTTACTCACTAATCCCTCCTCCAACCTTCAGTCTGGCTGTAATTCGTATTTCCTCATGGCTATCCAGGGTGAGCACCTTTCCACAAACCTACAGATCGTTCACGGACCTTTCTTCTGAAGCAGTCTGTTCAAATCTTTGCCTGACTCACTGAGATTATTTTTTAAAAAAAATTGACTTGCGAATGCTTTTTACATATTATGGGTATAGCTCAAGGCATACAGGCATTGACAGCACTTCTCATCTGTGGCCCTCGTTTTTATTTTCTTGAAGAAGTCTTTGGGGGACTTGATGATGTGTGATCCACTTCCTGTTGGGATGCTGTGTGCATTTTGAACAGGTTGTTTTCATTTTTCTAGGTTGTACACAAGAACTAGATGGTAAGATCATTGCTTGAAGGTGCCATCCACTGTGGTCACCAGACATCAAGTTCTGAGCTGGAAGTTTTCTTCCCGAAGCTGGGTAGTTTCACAGTGCTGGGAAGTGCTGTCCAGGCTGCTGGGAGAAATACCAGCATCCGTCTTTACCTAGCTGTGACCTGGTGAGCTACAGTAGTGACCATCCTTACAAGATGTGGTCACTGAAATAATGACATGAATGTTTGGGGAGTAACTACCCACTTTCTGATAGGGTTTTAAGCTCACTCCACAGGACAAGACATCTGTCTGGTACCGTAAACCCAGCCCAAGAGCCTGTGTCTAGCAGGGTCATTGTCCGTCTGTATTAGTTATTTTCCTATTGCTGTAATGAAACACCATGACCAAGGCAACTTACAGAAGGGTTTATTTGGGCTCCCAGTACCTGGGGGATGAACATTCATCACCGTCACAAGGAAGTGTCAATGTGGCGGCTAGAGCTGAGAGCATGAAGCAGAGAGAGACCAGGGTGGGGAGTGGGGGGTAGTGGGAGGGTGGGGGAAGGGGGGATAGAGGGATTAAGATGTTGAATCTTGAATATCTTGAAGCCCTTCTGCCACAAGGACCCTCTAAGCCCCCCAGCCCCCAACAGTGCCACCAACTGGGAACTGAGCACTCAAATACCAGGACCGACCATGGGGAACATCTCATTTGAATCAACACCATAGGTCCTAGCATGGAACCCATGACGATCATTTTGTTAAACAGACACAGTATCGAGCTGCCTTCTAAACACCGATCTTTATAAGAGCAGCATTCAGCCCTCATCAAAGAAACTTCTTTTTGCAGAGGACATGATCAGCGTAGAGACCCACAACTGGTCAGAGTTCTGAAAAGGGGTAAGGATGCTCAGCCATCAGTGAGGCCTCCTGCATTGCACAACCTCTCCCCGAATGGCTCAGAACCGAGGAAAAGGGGACAGAAGAATTGTGACAAGCCGGAGGTTGGGATGCGGGGCAGGGAAATGCCATCTTCTGGATGTGACAGGGTTGTCATCGCACTGGTGAGCTCACAGCAGCTCATCTGTTAGCACAAGATGTGGATAAGATCAAGCCGGGGACCATCCTGGCTCAGAAGGGGAGGAGCTCATGAAGCCCCACCCCCTAGCGGAGGACCTCTGGCTTCTTGGGAAGCGGTGGGGAAAAAGTCAGTTTTCTTCAGGGAAATGACCCCTAGTAGGTGGCCTTTGCTAGTGGCCCCACATCCAGTCCCTGACTGGATCCAATAAGCTATGAAAAGAAGAGGTGAAGTTAGCGGGAGAGGAGCATGGCAGGGAGAAACATCTGATCTGTTGTCAACAAACAAGTCTTCTCCTTACCCTCAAGGTTTCTATGACGCCCTCCAGCACCTTTTACTACAAGCTGCATGGTGTGGGTTTTTCTACAAGCTGCCTCAAGTATAGGTTTGTGGTCCCACTCAGGATTTCTCCTGTGAGGCGGGGTGGAGGGGTCGTATGTTCAGACACTGGGTCACAAGGTGCGGTGAGCTGAGAAGACCTCCCCTCCCACGGAGGACGCCAGGCTTGTTGACTGCACGTGGGTGAGTCTATTTCCAGACTCTGGATCCTGTTCCGTGGATCTGTTTCCTCTGAAGATCATATTCTTGCTTACCTCTCCTTTCCCTGTCGCCCGCATTCCCCTCACATGCCCCCTTGAGGAGCAGCCCCAGCCAAACTCTGTCTGCAGAGACACGGAACACAGATGGCACGGGACGGAACTGTAGGTTCATGAAGTGGGGCTCATTGTAAGGAAAGACGGAGAGGAAGGGAAGAGAGGACTGTGGGGGCATGTGATTAAAGTCCTTTGTACACGCCATGAAATGGTGAAAATAAATAGGAATTTTAAACTAAGAGATGGCTTAAGTCAATATTTCAACCAGAGTGAGAGCAAACTAGCAAACTGAGGATACAAACTAGCAAACTGGGGATACTAACTAACAAAGTGGGAATGCTAACTAGTTCAGAGCTGTCTTATTAGTCTTATTACCGATGAGTCGAAACACCCTGTCCGAAGCATTTTGGGAGGAGAGGGGTTTCTGGCTTAAGCTTCCACAGCACGGTTCATCATGGAAGGAAGTCAGGACACGAACTTAAGCAGGGCAGGAACCTGGAGGCAGGAGCTGATGCAGAGGACACGGAGGGGTGCTGCTTACTGCCTTGCTCCCCATGGCTTGCTCAGCCTACTTTGCTATAGAACCCAGGACCACCAGCCCAGGGATGGCTCCACCCACAATGAGCAGACCCCACCCACAATGGGCTGGCCCCACACATAATTGGCAGGCTCCACGCACAATGGCTGGGCCCTCCCCCATCAATCATTCGTTAAGAAAATGCCCCACAGCTGATCTTATGGAGACATTTTTCTCAAAGGAGGCTCCCTTCTCTCAGATGATTTTAGCTTGGGTCAAGTTGACATAAAACACCGAACACAGGAACCCAGAAAAGACCTCTCCTCTCCAGAGCAAACATGGAAGTCAAGACCTCAAGATCAACTTCGAACTTGGACATGTGAGCACAGCAAGGAACTCCAGAAGAGAAGCAAAGAAAATCTAAGCACTGACGGTCAGGGTGACAGGTGGGTGTTCGGTGTCATGGAAGGCCCCCAGAAGGATGGTGTCGTGCCTTGAATCTGAAGTGTCTCCACAGAGTCACGCTTTAGACAGAGGATAGAACTGTCCTGAAGGTTCTGGAACCTTTGGAACACGGGGCCTAGCTAGAAGAAGTAGGCTGCAAGGAGTTTGTCCTTGGGTCATACTACATCATGGCTGTCTGTCCATTTTGGGTCTCCTACCATCTTGAGGTGCTGCCAAAACATTCGGTGCCAGGCTGTCACAGACTAGGCCCTCAGAAACCATGAGCCAAATGACTCTTTCCACCTTGGGTTGTTTGTACGGGGGTTATGTTTAATCACAGTAACACTAAGCGACTTAAATAATAGAGTTCTCCTGGAAAGGGGGCCAGACAGCAGGGTCTCAAACCAAACAAAACATTTCTTCAGTTAGCTCGAGGTTTAGACATAGGGAGGAAAGAAAATACACCATACACTCCCCCATCTCCCTGGGGCTGGGGAAGAGAGAGCCGAAGGGGGTGTGGTCAGTGTTCACCTAGCACAGGCCATGGAGGAAGGCTTTGGTTACTTGGCATGGTTGACGCTGGTTTGTGAGCTCGGACGATGTCATAGCAGAGGCGCTAATGGAGGAGAGACATGGGTGCTGAGGTGAGCATAGGAAGCATGAATCAGGACGCTGGGGTGTTGAGCATTCAGCAGCCTGGGCTTCTGGGACTGAGCTTTCCGAAGATAATCTGAATGCTGCTCTAAGACCATGTAGGTGACAGCTGAAGGCAGCGTGGCAGCCAGCAACTGCTTCTCACCAAAGACCCAGGGATTCCGTGTCTGCTGTTGGCGCCGACGCAGAGGATTGCTGGGTGTCGGGTCCATGTGTGATCTGGAGGGTTCTTCACACACCCACGTGCCACCGAGTATTTCATAGCAAAGGAAAATAAACTAAACGCTGAGAAAAGCGGCTTTGTGGTGTCCCAGAGAGGCACTCATAATCTATGCGTTCCCTGGAACACAGACACTGGGACCAGACGAGAAAGCCAACATCTAGTGAATAGCAGAGAGAAGTAACCTATCACCTACATTGTGACAAGTGTCAGAGGAAGGTGCTCCCTGGCTGATATGGGCCTAGAGCAAGCGGTTCTTAACCTGTGGGTTGCCACCCTCAAAAGACCATTAGAAAACACAGATACTTACATTATGGTTCATAACAGTAGCAAAACTACAGTTACAAAGTAGCAATGGAGATAATTTTATGGTTGGGGTCACCACAGCAGAAGCATATTAAAGGGTTTTAGTGTTAGGAAAGTTGAGAACCGGGTTGGGGATTTGGCTCAGTGGTAGAGCACTTGCCTAGCAACTGCAAGGCCCTGTTCGGTCCCCAGCTCCGGAAAAAAAAAAAAAAAAAAAAAAGGAAAATTGAGAACCACTGGCCAGAGGCAAAGCTGTGAGGTTTAGGAAATGTAGGGCAATGGTTGAACTCACGGAGGCACAGCGGGCGTGGCTGGTGTAGCTTGGACTATCCTGATGGAACAGCAGAAGCATCTGGAACAGGCTTGTTCAAACTGACTGAAGGGGAATGTGTCAACACAGGCTTGAAGTTTCAAACTGTCTGGCTGTAAATCTTCACTCATGCCCTATGTCCGAGATATTTTTTTTCTTTTCTTTCTTTCTTTTTTGTTTGTTTGTTTGTTTATGTAAGTACATGAAACACCCTGGTTCCATGTGGCTGCTGGGAATTGAACTCAGGGCCTCTGCAAGAGCAGTCAGTGCTCTTAACCTCTGAGCCATCTCTCCAGCCCTATTTTTTATTTTCTTGTATTATATCTTTGGGCACATCTGAGACTCCGTGTTTTTCTCCCTTTTCTTACTAGAACTTGTCCGGCGTTTCTGTCTGGATTAACTGTTTACTCTCCTTCTGCTCCTGTTTCCTCTCTACTCCCTTTTAGTTCAACTTCTGGACTTTTCCTCAGCTCTGTCTTCTAATTCTTCTCCTGAGTCGTTTCTCCTGGGCTGTGAAGTACTCTTGGAACGACTTATAAGAATTCTTCGCTGTGCTTACTGCTTTCTTCCTAGCCTCCGGCTCCTGTTTCGTGATACTTAATGCCGCTGCTGGTGTTTATGGAAACTGTCTTCTCTCCCCCTCGATTTGTATCTTTTTTTATTGCAGTGAGAACAAAAGTCAGGGTCAAGACAGTGAGCTCTGGGTCGCCAAGGAAGGTAAATATGAGAGCTTTTGGCTGCAAATGGGTTGGCCACGCTGAGTAGGTAAAAGGCACGATGAGGTTCTGAGAAGGCAAAGCCAGTGTCAGCAGCTATGGGTGCCCATGATGTTCTCTTCTCTGAGGCACACCGAGGGGAGTATTCCTCTTTCACGCATTCTCTCCCTTTTATTTTATTTTTAGATTAGTAATTATATAGGTATCTGTGTGGGAGTATGTGCACGTGAGTGCAGTTGCCCAAGGAGACCAGAAGAGGGCAGCACATTTCCTGAAGCTGGTGTCACAGGTGGCTGTAAACTGCCTGATATGGGTGCTGGGAACTGTACTGGGGTCCTCTGCAAGAGCATCAGATGCTATTCAAGGCCGAGTCATCCATCTCTCCAGCCCCACACTCTCTCTCTCTCCCAATACCACTATTATGACAGACGAAATTGTAAGAACAGCCTCTGAGACGCCTCCAGCCATTCCAGGAAGGAGAACCATTTGCCTCATCAGCACCAGAGACAGGGTTAAATGTGGGGTAAACAAGGAAAATGGCAGCTAGCTCTTAGTACATCAAGAGTTATCTTAGTAGAGGAAGAGGACAGTCAGGGAGAAAGACCCATATTAAAGCCACGAGCTGGACCCACAGACACAAAAACATGAGTAGTTTAGCAGACCCTGCTGAGGTCAGAGACCAACCACAGCTTCAAGGGCAGTAGCTAAGAATGCCAAGGTCAGCGGAGGTAGATAGCCAGGGCTTAAGGTGGGGGGAGAGCACAGCTCCTCTGTAACTCAGACAGCATGTGGTCATCTCTGTCGTTGGTCCAGAAGAGCAAATGTAAAGTGTGCCCCGCTCCATTACCCGACAAATGGCTCAGCCTGTGGTAAACCCAGAGAATGAACCATCCCCAAAGAAATGCCCCCAGTCCCAGTCCAGTTTCTACGATACATCCCATAAAAAGGCTCACAGGCCACACCCCCAGCCCCGCCTATACAGGAGAAGCCCATATGCTGCCTCGAGCTTTATCTCCACCATAAAACCCTTCTTTAAAGTCTGTTCTTCAGACTTTAAAATTCATCCCTCAGGTTCACAAGCACCCAGAACCACCGACTCCATAGAAGTTTCCAATGACAGTGAGTGACCAGCTCCTGAGTTATGGCCGCCAGGGGAGAGAATGTCTCATTCTCTGGGCCATCTTTGCCCCAGTTTCACTTAGAATCTTCCACTCTGGTGATTTTTTGCACACTGCCTGTCACTTCAAGATTGGGCAGCTCTGAGACACCGTCAGAATCCTCAGTGGGGCCTTTCATGTATCAGTGACAGGGACAACACGGTGGTCTTCCAACTCCTTCACCGAAGGGCACTCATGGACGTGTGGGAGCCTCTCTGCTGGGGCAGTTGGCTCCCCACAGGGACTTCAGGCTACTGTTTTGGTGGTGAGGGGTGGAGACAAAGTTGTCCTGTAGATTCCCATGGACTCTATGTTTGCCCAACCACCAATTCACCCAAGACCATCCTGTGCCCAAGAACCAAGTTTTGCCCCAAGGAAATAGGTGAGACCCTTTCCACGACAAGGTCGGGAGCCTGGAGAAGTGACAGCAAGTTCACCCCCTTCGGAGATTATGCTGGTGCCTGAGGAGCAGGGGCTGGAGAGGAATCTCTCTCGCTGTGCTGGCCTGATAGGACAGCCTGAAAACCTCATCTCCTTGTGAGTTGAAGGATGCTGGCTGCCTGTCAAAGCCGCCAGGCTGATGATTAATCCCTGTCTTAGTTACTGCTCTATCAGTGTGAAGAGAAGCCATGACCAAGGCAACTTAGAGAAGACAGTGTTTGTTGGGGCTTACGGTTCCGGAGGGTGAGTCCATGACCATCATAGAGGAGGCATGGCAGCAAGTGGGCCTGTAGGGTGCTGAAGCAATAGGCGAGAGCTTATATCTGACCCACGAGAATGATGGAGGAAGGGGGAGGGGAAAGGGGAGAAGGAGAGGGAGAAGGAAAGAGAGAGAGAGAACGGCATAAACAGCACAGGCTGTTGAAACCTCAAAGCCCACCCCAGCGACACACCTCCTAATCCTTCCCAAGCATTTCCACCAACTGGGGACCAAGCATTTAAAAATATGTGTGCACATGTGCGTTTGCATGTGCGTGCATGTGTGCTTTCATGCATGCGTGCGTGCGTGCATGTATGCGTGTGTAAACCATTCTCATTCAAACCTCCATAATCTTGGTTGCGAACTTGACTGGATCCAGAGTCCTTTCTTGGAGATAAAGTCTTCAGATTTTCCTCATCAATTTATCTGAAGCGGAGTCACACTCAGAGCAGCTTCACCTCTTGCCTGCTCTCTCTTGATCTTGCCAGGCAGTTCCTCTAACCTTCAGCAGCTGCCGTATCCCTTCACTGACGTCAGAACCCAGTTCTTCCAGCTCACCAGGGATGCTCCAGAGTGGGACAGCAGAGACATCACCCTCCTGGACAGAACAGCTAGGAGGGTCTCAGTCTGCAGGGTGAAGCAGCCACTGTTCAACTTACCTGGACTACATTGTGCTCTGTACACGATTTGTGTGGTGGTTTGCATTGCAATGGTCCCCATGGGCTCTTCTGTTTGAATGATTAGTCATCATGGAGTAGCCCTAGTTGGGAGGGATCAGGAGGCGTGGCCTTGCTGGAGGAAGTGTGCCTTTGGGACTGGCTTTGGGCTTTCATATATTCAAGCCAGCCCCAGTGTCTCTTTCTTCCTGCTGCCTGTGGATCTGGATGGAGAAGTCCAGCTTCTCCTCCAACACCATATCTGCCCGCTCCTTACCATGATCATGGACTAGAGTCTGAAACTATAAGCCAGGCCGGATTAAATGCTTTCTTTTTCAAGAGTTGCTGAGAACACCCTGGAGCTAAGACACTCTGGAACATCCGTCCCTTGAAGAAACTCACTCTATGGTTACTGTTCCTCTCTGGTGAGCTCTGACCTATACAACCTCATCTGAATGAAGATGTGCTCCTTCCTTAGAGAAGAGCCGGACCCAGAGTAGGCAGGAGGCAAAGGGTGGCACCCCAATTCCGATTTTATTAAAATGCAGAAACCAACTTTTATTTTGCAGAGTGACCAAACCCTTGCCTAGGGGGAGTCTGAGGGATGGTAGTGGACGGTCCTAAATTATCTAGCTTTGCCTGGCCAGATGTGGTGCTGCACAACCCAGCACTCAGGATATGACCTGAGCTAAAGGCTAGCCTGGGCTACACCAAGATTCTGTCTCAAAACAAATAGATGATTATGTAAAAATCCACTTTTTCCTTAATGTGGGGGGCGGGGTGGGGGACCAAGGAACTCACCGATTTCCAGTGTTGACTTCTCCAGGTGAAGCTAGGGGAATTCAGAATTCAAATCTATCACTTCTAGCTACCCTCTGCTGTTTCCATGTACTGCCTCTAAGAACAGTGTGCTTAAAATAGTAGCTATTTCTCAAATTAATTTATTAACAAAAAAAAAATTTGAGATCAGCGGGCACAGTGGCTCAGATCTGCAATCTCAGTGCCTAGGAGACAGAGGAGGGAGAATAAGGAGTTGAAATGCAGCCTTGGTTATAGACAGAATTGGAGGCTAGCCTGGGCTAAAGGGGTGGTGGAGGAAGAGGAGAAAGAAGAGAAGGGGAGACGAATGGAAGAGAGGAGAGGAGAGAAACAAAAACAGAACATCTCAGGACTCTAACAGCCTATGGACACATGGAGCAGACACTACGTCGCTCACTTGACAAAGGAAGAAAACAGAGGCTCACAATAGTTAAATTACTTGCCCAGGGACACACAGCATGAGGAACCATGCTGTACTTGAAGCCTGGCTTGGCCACCCGGCCATGCCCACTCTGAAGGACCCTGGCACGTGCCCAGTCAGGTCCTCGCACAGTGTGGATTCTCTGTTCCCACTTTTACTCCCAAGGGTCTCTGCTGTGGTACCTCAGGTGAGGGAAGCCAGAGCCTGAGCACAGCGTTTGGGGCTGGCAGTGGGGACCGCTGGGCCGTGTTGTGGCTTGAGTGTCTTCCAGCAAACAGCCCCAGTTGGCTAGTGTCAAATCCATCATCCTCAAACGAATACAAAGAAACGACTAAGGTTGTCAGCGCCATTCAAATCCAAGCAGGCCAGGCCCTCCAGGTCCCCTGAACCCAGGTCTTCCATGTTTGCATTCTCTATTCGGTCAGGAGATGAGGCAGGGGCAGCACAGTTTGTCTCTCAGCAGACAGAAGCATTCAGCTGGAGAACAGGGCAGCAGTTGAGGCGTCCTCATCACCAGCCGGATCTCCCGGCAACTGGACCCACACCATGGAAGAAATGCACATTCCCATACACACACACACACACACACACACACACACACACACACACACACACACACACGGGAAGAGAGAGAGAGAGAGAGAGAGAGAGAGAGAGAGAGAGAGAGAGAGAGAGAGAGAACTGAAAAGAATCCACAGTGTCAGGGTTGGGGATTTAGCTCAGTGGTAGAGCGCTTGCCTAGCAAGCACAAGGCCCTGGGTTCGGTCCCCAGCTCCGAAAAAAAGAAAAAGAATCCACAGTGTCCAGCGTACATTAGTTGGTGAGTACCCCGAAGGTGGGAGGCCATAAGAGGTGAGCCCAACCAGAAGTCCCCTGGGTGCTTAGAGATACACAGCATCTCCCAGTGCATGCACAGCACACTGGGAGAAAGGATGGGGAAGACGCAAGAGTCCAGGCCTGAACAGAGACAGTTTGCTGAGGGTGGGAGGGTCTGCCTTCCAGAAACAAGGCTCCTTACTGACCCTCTGCAGCCTTGGTTTACAAAGTCCCCAGAGGACAGAGACAGACTGTGAGACTGACAGCACTGCCCATGGGCGGCCTTGGCGCTGGTAAGGAAACACTATCAGGGCTGTGTCTCCACAAGCAGATACAGCTGTGAGCTGTCAATCAAAAATAGTCACACAATCAGAATGGTGCCATCCTATTACTTGAGAGAGGCAGGAGGGTTGATAGTAAGTACATAGTAAGTTCCAGGCCAACCAGGACTAAACAGTGAGACCCTGTCTCAAAAATAATTGAGGAAAAACAGTAATAGGAACCCAGACTGTGTTCGGGCCTTGGCTTGGTCACAAACAGACAATGTGACCCTGGGAGAGTTGTGTTCCCTCTCAGGGCATCAGCTCACCCACCTTGACCCTTGCTTGCTGAGTGCTGTGTAGCCTGGAGCGGATAGCCTTGTCTCTCTGATCATCTCAAGTCATTCCTGTAGCAGATCCTTGGGGACACATCCCAGGGTCCTTAGGGCCCCAATAAAGCAGAAAGAGCCTTGCACACCTCACTGGCCCCAGTTGGCTCTGCAGGTCTCACCTGAGCTGCCTCAGCCTGCCCATCTCATCACCATCCTGGGCTCCTGCTGCCCAGGTGACTCAGCACCAGAGCTCGGCTGCTACCCGGTCTATGGCGACACCTGCTGGCCAGACGTGGAAGGACATGATCTCTGTTCGGCTTGAGGATGGATGCACCGCCTGGTGCAGGATCCACCCTCTCCAGGGACTCACTGACTTGAGGTTGCATTGCTTCTAAGAATTCCAGGCTACGGTGACGGAACGCAGGAGCTAAGACCCTGGAGTCGGAAGGAAGCAGGATAGTCACAAGGAAATAGGCTGAGAAACTGGAGGACAGTGGACACCTACGGATTGACTAGAAGAGAAAGATGCCTTCGCAGTGGGCGACTGCTACCACGGAAACTGACGCAGGGGGAGTGGGACCCGCATCTCACTTCACCTACAGTGAGGTGTTGGAAAAATCTAGAAATTACAGAGCCCATTTAGTGCCCGGTGCCTGCCATTAGTGTTCAAGAATCTGTTATTCAATAAGAACCATGCTGGGCCTGTGACCTGTGACTGTATCAGCAAGGGACAAAGTGCTGGGGGTGCTCTGTCCCTCTAATGCTACCCAACAAGACTAGCCGGATCTGAGAAGGTCCTTCTCCCTAGAGTTCAGACGCACATTGCTTCCAACTACTCAGAACCTACACAAAAGGCTGAGTCTCCTTTTTTTTTTTTTTTTTTTTTTTTTTTTTTTTCCAGAGCTGGGGCCCGAACCCAGGGCCTGGGGCTTGCTAGGTAAGTGTTCTACCACTGAGCTAAATCCCCAACCCCGAATGAGTCTTCTAATGGGGGGAAATTTGGGACAAAATTTGCAGAGAAATTTGCACAGCAGACAAGTGAAATTTTCAGTCCCAACTCTGGGAGGGAGGTTAGGAAGGGAGGGATGGGTCACTAGGAGTTGATTAGAGATGAGGATAGTGAGAGAGAGACATTGGAGAGAGGGAAGGGAAAGAATGAAGAGACGGAGAGGCAGGGGACAGAGAAGGGTATAGAAGGAGGAAAAGACAGTCCCTTGTAGCCCAGGCTAGCCTGGAACTCTGTGGTGCTGTGTGTATGCTTGGCCCAGAGAGCGGCACTATTAAAAGGTGTGGCCCTGTTGGAGTAGGTGTGGCCCTGTTGGAAGTGTGGCCTTGTTGGAGTAGGTGTGGCCTTGTTGGAGGAAATGTGCCACTGTGGGCGTGGGATTTAAGACCCTAATCCTAACTGCCTGGAAGCCAGTCTCCCACTAGCAACCTTCAGATGAAGATGTAGAACTCTCAGCTCCATGCCTGCCTGGATGCTGCCATGCTCCTGCCTTGATGATAATGGACTGAACCTCTGAACTTGTAAGCCAGACCAATAAAATGCTGTCCTTTATAAGAGTTGTGTTGGTCATGGTGTCTGCTCACAGCAGTTAAACCCTAACTAAGACAGACTCCAAACTTGCTATGTAGTAGAAAATGACCTGAAATGTCTGACCCTCTTGAGTCACACAGGCCTTCATCGGCAAGTATGTGACAGCATCTCTGGGTTTGCTCTGTGTGGCCTCAGTGAGAGCTGCTGCATGGACTACGGCAGACCCACTTCTTGTGAGATGTGTTATGTTTTATCACCAGGGAGATATGCAAATGAATGAGGTTTGGTACACATCTGTCAGAACAATGCCACAGATGTTGGTACAGTTGTGGATCCACAGGGATGCTTACTTGGTCATTGCAAGTGGATTCAAAATGGCACAGCCTCTTTGAGAGACACTTGGGTGGTTTCTGTAAACCTAAGTGAAGCCCTCCAATACAGCCTGGCTTCTGCTGTGCCTAGTATTTGGCCAGCTTAAATACTTCCCAGGGCTCAACTCAGTTAGTAGAGGCTTTCCCTGGAGTACTGGATATAGAGGTGAGAGTAGGAGAAGTTCAAGGTCACCCTTACATATATAGGGGGCTGGAGTCTAGCCTGGGATACATGAGATCCTGCCATAAACAAGCAAATAGCTCCATATTTAAATTTATATTTTAGGGTGAACACATGCTTTGGCATTCATGTAGGGGTCAGAGGGCAACTTTTGGAACTCAGTTCTTCCCTTCCTCCATTTGGGTTCCGGGGATCGAACTCATGTCGTCAGGCTTGAATGCAATCGCCCTTTCCCTGAGTCGTTTTGCCAGCCCACAAATATAGAAAAGCCCACCCTGCTGTCCATTGTGTAAAGCCTTCATGTGGATGCTTCAAATAGCTTTATTCATAACTGCCAAACACCTAAAGCGGACAAAGTGTCCTTTAGGAAATAAAGCTGTGAATAAACTGGGACAATCTAGCAGGGCTGGGACATCATTCAGGGCTGAAAAGAAATGAGCTGCGGGATCTGAGAGGACACAGGAGGGAAGGTAAGTGCACACAAGCATGTGAAGTCACCAAGGCAGGCTGCACGCCATTCAGTTCCGACTCTTGAATGTTCAAGAACAGGCAGATGCATAAACATGAAAGAACCCTGCGTGGCGGTCTTGCTTGTCAACGGGATCTGGACTCACAGACACCCATGAGGGAGCTTTTAGCTTAGATAAACTGAGGAGGGAAATTCCACCCTAAGTGGGGACAGCATCGTCCCTGAGAATGAAACCCTGGACTGGATACAATGGGAAAAGTGAGCGGAGCACAGGTGTCCCTCTCTCCGCTTCCTGACTGTGGACGCGGAGTGATCCGCTACCTCACACTCCTAATACTGCGGCTTCTCCTCCATGAGGCGCTGTCGACACCCTCAAACCGTGAGCCGACATAAGCCCTTCCCACAGCGGGAAGGCATGGTGTGTTCTTGTCAGGAAGGGCGCGTCACTGGTGACAGACTGCCACTCTGGCCCAGTGCCTAATGTTGGCAGAGACGCTGTGTGTGGAGGGCGTGGTATTGGTGGGAAATCTCTTCTTATGAATCTTAAAATTCTGTTTTTAAAAAGAAATCCAAAACCACACACACACACACACACACACACACACACACACACACACACACACACACACACAAACAACAGGTGATAGGCTAGAGTTGGTCCCACAGAGATATGGCTTAACACACACACGCACACACGCACGCACGCACGCATGCACGCACGTGCCCATTGTACCCGTGTAGGTTCTGATTGCCTCGCACACATACTGGGCTCCATGGGTCAATCTTTTGATTATCAGAGCATCCTAGTGCTAATGGGCAGGAATCCTCTCAGCCCTGACACCGGTTCGCCTATCCCCGAATCAGGTTGACAGCCCATGGGGCGGCTCTCTGGATCCAAAGCATGACCTTTGCCCTCACTCCTTGTCTCTGTTTACTGCTGGCTGCTTGGCCCATGGAAAACAGTGCTACCCATGTGCCTGTTCGATGGACTCCAGCACAGTCTGGGCCACGCCCACTCACGTTAGGTCCACCAGTTGCTAGGAAAGGCAAAGAACTTAGGAGTGGGGAGTCCATAGGTGGAGACTGCCTGGCAGCCATGTTCCCAGAATCCTTTGCTCTTTCTTTGGCCCTCAGCAGTCAGTGCCTTGGTAACCGGTGAGGCTGACTCTGCAGCCCCAGGGCTGTGATTATATTTTCCGAATCCTGAGAAGGCCACGGCCGTCTCTAATTGTGGCTTCTCGGCATGTCCATTAGATCTCGGCTGTTAATTATCTGTCCCCATCTTTCTCTTTTCTTCGTTACTTTTTTGTGTGTTTCAGCTCTCAATTACCCAGAGAGGCATGTTAAAATATCCCACTGTAATTGTGGGTTTGGGCATGTGTTAAGTGCATACAAGTTTAAAATTATTCTAGCTCCCCTGTGAATTGAATCTTTTAACATTGTGGTATGCGCCTCTTTATTTCTAAAAGTACCATTTGCTTTAAAGTCTCCCTCCCACCCCCACCCCCACCCTACCCCGTAATAATATAGTCATCTGTACTCACTCTTAGTTTTTGCCTTAGTTTTGTGTGTGTGTGCGCTCGTGTGCAAATGTGTTCCTGTGTGTGTGCTCACTCATGTGTGAGTTCCTATGCGTGTGCTCACTTGTGTGTGTATGTGTGTGTGTGCGTGCACATATGTGTGTGCGCATCCCGTGGTGCATTGCCACATGGGTTCCACAGTCACTTATTTTACTGAGGACGGATGTGCATCTCAAGCCTGAAGATTCCTATCTTTCATTAACTACAGAAACTACCCTGCCTAGTGTCTCCAAACAATGATCCCTCCCATTCCTGATAAAATGCCAACTATGTGCCTGTTGTCCCTCACGAAGCTCTCTTAGCCTTTCTGCATGTCCCCTGTGTCCATGGGGTAGCGAGCGTTCTGGCATTTTCTCACCTTTGTCTTGTAGTTCGCCACCTCTGGCTATCTCGGCCACTTCAAAGTCACAGTTGTTATTACATCTACTGCTAACTCTTGTCTTGTGTCCGAATGGTCTACTACATTTATTATCGTGTGTGTGTGTGTGTGTGTGTGTGTGTGTGTGTGTGTGTGCGCGCGCGAGAGCGCGCGTGTGTGTCAGGGGGTACATGAACCATGATGCTCTTGTGAAGGTCAGAGGACGACCTTCAGAAACTGGCTTTCTTCTTCTACTATGCAAACCCCAGGAACCGGGTGTGGCCAAATCAGCAAAGGCACCCCATGTGGGGTGGGGGAGGTGGTGGTGATTAGTAGCCACGGAGGAAAATCTTGGCAACTTTAAACACCACTCATTCTGTGTCCGGCTATGCTATCCATGCTAGTAAAGCTGATCACGGGGAGAGGCCAATGCTTTTTATCCAGCGTGGTCACATCCTCCAGCACCTGTTTCTGAGGAGGCCTTTCTTCTACTCTAACCAATGAGCACCGATAACTAACTGCTCAGAGCACATTAGAGCCCTAGATTTAGCTAGGATAACTGGGAGTTAACTAGGACTGGTTGGATGGACCCACAAGAAATGATTGACTGCTGGTTGGATGAAGCCAATCTGCCAGTACATCCCAGACTGGTTTAGCATCAAATTGTCCCTCCTGTTGATGACATTGCAGAATGATCCCTGTTAGCTTCGGGCTCCAATCCTTTAAACTCGCTAGAACACTCCTTTTGTTTCTCTTGGGCATAGCAGCTGTTACGATTTTGATTTTTATTATCCTTCCAGTCTGGCGTTGGGCACTGCAACAAACTGAATCTGGATTAAAAAGGATCCACCCAAACATCTGAGAAATAAAAAAGATGGTGATGTGCGGAACAGAGGAAGCCCTGGGCAAACCTGTGCCAGGCCAAGGATGCAATTGCCTCAGACCCATGGGAAAACAGCAAAGTCTTCCCCGCTGAGGTGCAGAGGGATAGCAGAGCCTTCCTCTGGTCCACATGTGGATGCTGACAGTGTGTGCAGAAAATGTCCACCACGGCTTTCTCCCCCTGTGACTATAGACTGAAGCCTGCTCCCCTGTGAGGACTGCTCCTACCTAGATTAGCTAAGCCTAATTCTTTGTTCAGCTGTATGCAATAACCCCGCCCCCTTGTTCAGTTGCATGCAATAGCCCCGCCCCCTTGCCCAGCTGTCTGCAATAGCCCCGCCCCTTTGTTCAGCTGTCTGCAATAACACCGCCCCCTTATCCAGCTGTAGGCAATGACTCCGCCTCCCTGTTCAATTCCATATGATAAACACCCTGCTCTCCCTCAGTGCTGCATTTTCTCCATCAGAGAATCCAGTCTGTTAGATCCTAGCTTTTTTCTCTGTCTTTTCTTCATTTCCCTTACCATCCTGAGTCAGGTCCATCCCTGGAACCATGTAGGACCCGACAGCTCTTCAATACAAAATACTTGGAGGGGACCAGGTGGGGTCTTTAAGTGAGTGCCCAGGGCTCTGTCCTTATTGAAGGGGATGTAACCAATATCCCAGGATTGATATCTGGAGAGTGGGTCTGCTACAATGACCAGCTAGTTTCTTTTCTTTTTTCTTTTTTTCGGGGCTGGGGACCGAACCCAGGACCTTGCGCTTCCTAGGCAAGCGCTCTACCACTGAGCCAAATCCCCAACCCGGACCAGCTAGTTTCTTACCTGCACCCCACCCCTTCCCTATGCAAGGCTCTCAGCAGAAGCAACCTTGAGGCCTTAACCAGAGCAGTGACACCACCATCTTCTCCCCGTGTCGCCTGTGGTGTCAGTGTCTGTGCTGTTGAAGACAGGGGACAGACCAAGGGTGCAGGCAACTGGAATCATCATTAACAGTCGGAAAGGAACAGAGAGAACCCAGGCACATCTTCTCCGAGACTGAGACGAGGAAAGCAAGCTCAGAGCCTCAGGGGCTCAGGGGCTGGCCAGTGGCCACATGCCTGGGACAGTCCTGTACTGAGCAAGGGCATTTACAGTACTTCCTGAGCGCTCACAACCTCACAGGGAGAGAACCATCTTGTTACATTTCTGTTTCCTTGTTGAGGGTGGGGAGCAGCATGGTATAGCACACTTGTGGCTGGCAGACAACAACTTGAAGCCTCTTCTCTCCTTCCACCGTGGGGCTCCCAGGGGTGGAACTGAGGTCATCAGGCTTGGCAACCAGGACTTTATCCCCTGAGACATCTCACCAGCCTAGGAGAGGGTCATTTTGACTTGTGTGCCCACAAGTGTCCAGACTTCAATATTTGCTTTTTTTGTTTGCAAACCGTTTTGATCCCCAAAGCAAATTAGCGATGTCCCCTTTAAATGTGGGGGACCTGGGCTGTGGCTTCAGAGAAATATGGCAGGGTACACTGTTATTATGCGCAGCCTGTCTCCCCCCAAAGCACCCACATTCTGGGGCCACATATGCCTATGGCTCCTGCCACATACACACTGCTTGGCTCCCTAGGCTGTGACTGACTTCTGAGGCAGTAAGTGAGGTCGAAGTAAGGCAGAAACTAAGCTGGTTATGAGGTCCCCAGCCGGCAAGCGTCACACACGTGGAAGACACTCACACGACAAGACTAATAAATGCATGCAGAACTACCAGGGCAGAGCCAGGCGCGGTGGCCCACGTACGCCTTTAGTCCCAGCACTCAGGAGGCAGAGGCAGGCAGATCTCTGTGAGTTCCAGGTCAGCCTGGTCTACAAAATGAGTCCAGGACAGCCAGGTCTCTGTTACACAGAGAAACCCTACCTCACAAACAAAAACAAAACAAAACAGAAAGAGTACCAGGGCAGATGCCAACGATAATATGATTTCAGTTTCACGTAGACTGTACTCTTTAATGTTAATGTATCTAAACTTACACAAAACCCACATATGATCTGAAATCCAAACTCCCGGGGCATTCTGGGTATCTGTTGCCTGTGCAACCTGAGGGAGAGGCTTCCATGGCAATAGACAGGAAGGTGTGTGGGAGGGGACAGAGAGGCAGACAACAGCCCAGACAGTGGCCTGCTGAGGAGATGGGCCGGGAAGGTGGGGTTCTTGCCTGTGGTCCTGAAGGGTCCGATCCAGAAGACTTGAATGAAGGTTAACCCCCCTGTCACTGACCTCATAAGGACAATATGAAGGTGGGTAAGCCAAGGTCAAGTGACTTGGGGAGCGAGATGGAGAAAGAAGAAGAAAGAGGGGAGGAGGGTGTCCACGCCAGCACACGCCTGCACTCACACACAGGCACACGCTACATACATTTCCAGAAATCATTAAGACATGCCGCGTGTATTCACCAGAAGCAAAAAGTGAGCTTTAGGACACTGGAGAGATGACTCAGTCCGTGAGGTACCTACCACGCAAACATGGGGACCTTGGTATGATTTCAGGGCTGTGGTTGCACCCACATGACCCCAGAACTAGGGGCGGGGGGGGGGCAAAGACAAGCGGAAACCTGAGTGTATCAGCCGGCTAGCCTAGCTTACTTGGCAAGCTTCAGGCCAAAATGAGAGACTCTATCTCCTAAAACAAGGCGGGTGACCCCTAGGATGACACCTGAGGTTGACCCTTGACCCAGGTGCACCCACACGCACTCACGCGTGCCCACTTTAAACGTGGAGTCCCTCGTGCTTTGATAAACACAACCCAAGGGCAACCAAACAGGGCTACTGTCTTTGTGTCCCCTCGTACTCACTTGTGTGTATGCGATTTTAACAGCCCCCGAATTACACTTCAATCAAACAGAAAGGCTAGCCTCCTTGCCCGGTTCTGCCGGAGCCTGTAATTTCTATGACCACCAAGTGTTGTTGGCGTGAGCCTGGTGTCCCTTCCCACTGCATGCCTGAGCACAGGCCTTTTCCAAGGCGGGTGGTGGTAGGTGGCAGGTCACCACGGTTAGGATTTCTGTTTCTGCTTACTAAATTCCGAGCAGACTGCCAGGGATTAAAATAGCAGTAGAAGCCTTCAATCCCCACCCTCGCTCTCCACACCGCCAGCCCGTTCGCTAAGTCTACAGCAGGCCATAGATTTACCAAGCCAGGTTGCTCTTCAAAGCTGCCCATTCAGGAGTCGGTCCCCTCCGCTGTCCATCCAAGCCAGGGCTCCCCTAGTGGCCTTCCACCAGTCCCTGGGATGTTCAGAGTTGTGCTTGACAACCGAGCCGGTATCCGTGAAGATTCGGTGGTGAAGGCTGCCATCTGGTGGACAGTCTGCGGTAGTGCCTGCTTTTCCCCGGGTCGATGCTGTTTATTTCAAAGTATTTGGGGCCTTTGGAACACTTCACTTCAGGTGCCACATAGAGGCCCAAGGAGGGCAGACAGAAGCAAAGGTAGCCACACCCAGAAGACAACTGAGTCTCGGGGGTCCTCAGCCAGGAATCTGAAGCCCCAAGAGGGAATGAGAAGCCATTACAAGATTTAGGAAACGGGAGCCAGGCTCCGACAGTCTCCTGATGCCTGGAGGAACCTTCTTGCTGTCCAGGAGACCCCACTACCTTGAGGTTCAAAAGGCCCCTTGCTGCGGCAGGTTTGTGGGAAGCTGAGACTATCACAGGATAGCAAGGTAAGAGGTCAGGGAACAGCAGCTGCTGGGCTTGGCACGGAAGTCTTGAGTGCTGTGTACCTGTCCGCCTGCAGGGTCAAGCCTTCTCCCACTACAGGAATACCAACGGTATGAAAGATCAAGCCCATATCTTCTCTCCAAAACCTGCCGGTCTCTCAGAAATATTTGCCAGTGGGATCACCTCAATGGATTCCAGGGTACAGAAACCAAGTTGCAAGTTCCTGCATGGCCATACTAGAGTTCTGGGCCAGGGACCTTGAAGGCCCTGGTAGAGGCAGAAAGATCCAGGTCCACATGCACCGTGACAGAGGCAAGATCTTGGGATGCTTCAGAGGAGCCGAGAGTCGAAGCGGCAATGTTGCCCATTGCGCCTGTCACCTGCTTCCTGCTTCCCACAGCCTCTGACCGCCTCTGGGGTCTGGAAGCTTCTCCTGGGAGCAAGGCTGAGGATACAGCAGGTTATTCAGAGCCAGGGGATCTGCAGGTGTGTTCTTACCCTGGAGAGGAACAGGGGACCTATCGAGGTCTTTCTGTTCAACCTCCTCCTCGAAGCCAGTCTCCTCATGGTACAGGTTAGAGCCACCCTAAACTGCCACGGGCTGTTCACCGTCCTGGGTTCTCACCCCATCTATACTAAGGGTGCTGCCCTCCTCTGCCCCGAGTACCTGTGGGCGTCTTCCTTCACATGATAACGGAGCCATCAGTCAAAGCTCTGGTCCTCTTCTCCCCAAGTTGTTCCTCTCTCATGATCACCCACTCCCTAATCTGACCTAACCAGACCATGGCTTCTTGTGCCTTTCTCTGGCTACCTGCCGGCTGTAATCCCTCCCGATCTGGAGCTTAGCCTCTGTGCCCACCCTGTCCTCTGAAACCAAGCTCAGCCAGCACCAACATTTCCACTCTGTGGCCACTGCAGGGCCACCCACGGTAGCAGCAGGGCACAAAGAAGCTTCCGCATCTCCAACACCTGTACCCTGACCTGCTGAGTCCGTCTCTACCCTGTTGGTGCCACCACAGTGTCCCTGAGGCTTGCCCTGCCTTGTCTGCATGGAGGCAGGGCTTCTCCAACTGACTCCTCCTCCGAACACTTTTCTTCCATAGTCACGCAATCGGGAAGGCTGTCCCTTGCTTACACAAAACACTTGATCCTTCAGCTCCGCCCTGCCTTACTGGCTATCTAAACTGGACATTGGTAACCCCTTCTGACCTCCACATGCTGTGCATCTGACCTAGAACGGACCCTGCACCCCACTTCTGACAATCGCTTTCCAGGGTTCTGCAGATAATATGAAAACCTCACACCAACAGAAGGCTTTTCCATACGGTGTGCCAGCCACACCTGCTGTTATGATACGGCTCAGGCCAGACTGGGGCTACATGATCTCCTCACCTCCTAACCCCACAGGACTGAAGCCGCATTAGGCTTGGGGTAGGGTGTGGCCATTCCTGTGACATCCCAGTGCCTGGCCAGAGGTCCCAATGATCTTCAGAATGCAGCATCAGTGGGCAGCAGGATATGGGGATGAGGAAGATAACATGGGCCGAGCTCCGGACACAGGTTTAAAGGGAAGGTAGGCTCAGGGCTGTGTCTGGACTGGCTGCAGGACTCTGGCTGAGGTTGCTGGTAGGAACTGTTACCAGAGAGTGCAGCTACAGACCTAGGAGTCCCTGGGAGGATGCAGTCCTGCAACCCCAGTGTGAACACACCCCCTCCCCTTTCCGGCCGTTCACAAGGCCCTGGAGATTGCATGTGGCAGGGTCCCCTATTGCCCACCTACCTGAAGAGGTCTAGCAGAAGCTTCTCAAGGTGTGAGTCACCTGTGGGGAAAGGGAGGAGGGGACAAGCATTTACTACAGATCCCCAGGTCTCACCCACTGTCCGAATGCAAGTCTGGGGGTCTCTGTGACCCCTGTGGTCAGCCCCAGGAGGTCAGCGACGTGCGGTGCAGGGTGACCGATAGATGAGAAGCTTCGGAAGATGGGACATTCTGGCCATGGGAAGTATGCCCCGTGACAGAGGTGAGTGGGTAGGACCAGATAGATAGGGACACCACCCAGTTAGACTGCTGACTTCTGCCCATAATGATTCCCTGCCTTGAGGGTGGGGGTCAGAACTGGATCTGGCACCTTGAGGAACATTACAACTACTTAGATGACCTGGGTGAGAAGAGGTGCCCAGGGACAGAATGAAGCCTCCATGTGTCATCTCATTTCTGCTTTGTTGGGGGTGGCCTGCATGCCAGTGACGTCTATGTCCAGGGAAGGGGTAAGGGCAGAGCCCAGCCCTCACTAGCACATCCCTAGGCACAACAGCATTTGAGCTCCCACCCATTAGATCCCAGGGTTGGGGAACAGATCTTGGCCGAGCAGAGGAACATGGTTTCCGTCAGAGTGGTTACACAGGAAGGGAAGCCGGCATATGGGTAGAAGCTGCTTCCCATTTGGAAGAACCAAATGAGCATGATCAAAACATCCTGCTCAACAGCAGCATCAAAAACACAAAATCCAGGGCTGGACAGATGCTTTAGTGGTTAAGAGCACTGACTGCTCTTCCAGAGGTCTTGAGTTCAATTCCCAGCCACCACATGGTGTGGCTCACAGACAGAATGGGATCCGATGCCCTCTCCTGGTGTGTCTGAAGACAGCGACAGTGTCCTCACATGCATACAATAAATGAATAAATTAAAAATAAAATCCAGTGACCCGCACAATGCAACACACTATACAACGCAGAACCCAGTCGCAGCAGAATGCTGGGCTTTCTAAGTCAAGGCTGAGAGGGTCCACAGCTACCAAGGCACTCTGCAGAACAAAGGGCCCTTGTGCAGTTAGAACGAACAGACACATCATTAAACCTGCACGCACCGGTAAGCAAGCGCAAAGAAGGCGGCGGAGAGGCAGTCACAGTGGGGGACGCCTCCGACCGTCAGCTGCCGGAGAACTGGATGGATGTCTATGGCCCCGCACCAGGTCGAACTGGCCCAGGGTGGGTACTGAGTCTTTTGAAATGGGCATACAGCTGAGGACTACTTGGTTACAATTTAAATTAAAAAAGAACAAACAAACAACAACAAGAACCAAGCAATATAACGTATGTGTCATCTCCCACGCCCCCCCCCCAGCCCCGGTTGACCCAAATCAGAAGCCAAACCTAAGATCACTGAGAGGACAGAGTCCTTTGAAGGCTGACTGCAAAAGGAAGAATCTTAAATGATTGTTGAGCTTTACACTGACTTCATGTTGAAAGAGAAGAGTCTGGCTTCGTTGGGGTAAAATAAAAATACATTGTTAAGTTGAATGAGGTTTCCGACTAGTCCTCCTTACTTTTGAAACTATGGGGTTGAATGGGACACACATCAAACACTGTCCCCAAGCTGGGGACACCACAAATCTGTGAGAGAGCACTTTGTACAAACCCAGGGTGGTGAGTGGATGCTCTGGTAAGACAGGCTTTATGGTGTAAAGCCGGAGACGACGTTCTTTAACAAGGGGTGTGAGTGGAGAGACTAACCTGACTGGTGAGACCTACTTAAACAAGGGTCTAATTTTCACCTCTTGCTTTTAACACCTCTGGGAATCCAACACAAAGAAGGTCATGTGAAGGGCCGCGTGGAAAGCTCAGAGTACTGAATTTAATCAGAAGGGGACCCTCCCACCCACCCCCATCCCCCACTCCCTTCCCTGAAGCCTAGGGCTGCAAATTCCTGTATATCAACCGTGGCAATAAATTAAGCATGCAATTAAGATTCAAGACCCACGAGATAAAACTCTCACTGGAGGGGAAAGCAGGACAGACGAGACAATAGGAAAAACCCAAGAGCATCAGATAGTGAACTGCTAGAAAAATCTATGATAAAGGGAAGCCTCCCACGGCAGATTAGGGGTGGGGAGTGTGCACTCCACCACAGAGCAAAGCGCAGGCTCAGAGAGACACAGGACAAACCCTCCCCCAAGTCCTATGAAAAACTGACGAAACACAAAACACACAAAGAAACAAACTCAATCTCTTTTTCCCAGGCTCCTCCTCCAGACCTGCCAGCGGTTGATGGAGTCTCTGGGAAACCACTGCTGAGGTGCTAGGAGGTCTATGTTGTTCCCAATGCTCAAATATTTGGGGGTACTTTGTCTCAGCTCAGCTTGGTCCAGGTCCAGGGAAAAGGTATCTTCTCTGTCATAAATGACTGGATGGTCACAAGTTGATGCTACAGGAAAGGACCCTGTCTCTGTACTTGATGAGATGGGATTTTCTTAACTCCGTAGGGATCCATGAAGTAGCGGGCCAGGTACAGTGGAGCTATCTGTCCCAACCATGTGGGCAGCGCCCTCACGGTCAGGTCTAGGGGGCCAGACAGAACATTAACACAATCAAGGCACCAAAGAGCCCTGCGTGAACAGTTAGGGGAGATGACTTGGAGTAAGGACGCTTCTCACTCTTTTACATGTCAAAGTGTTACCGTGCCTTTCCCTAGGTGGCCGCAGCAGGCCTGTACGCTTCTAGTCTTTGTTTGGTGTGGCCAATGTTCCTGAGTGTCATCTGGTTTCCTGGAACAGCTAGATTAATGGTAGGATCAGGAGGGTATAAAAGCAGGGTAGTAGCCCGTCAGCCGAGAGAGCCCTTGGCCACTTCAGATGCTCAGAAGCTCCTGCTGGTATGGGCCCAAAGCAGTAATGTCAGCTCACTGAGAGGACCTAGCGTGCTTTTCTCCTTCCTTTTAGCTAAGAAGGATGTGAGACCACTGCAGGCATCCGAGGCTGGGATTTTGTTACCTAGTAACCACAGGTATCTGCATCTGGAAGCCAACTACTGAGTAATGGATAAACCCATCAGGTAGTTCCCTTCAAAGAGAAAGCACACAGCTCTCTTCAGCACTCTTCCTTCTCTATGCTAAACAGTGCTTCTTATTGGCTTCTCTCTTTGTAGCCAGGTGCTGAACACGCATGTGTGCGTGCGTATGTCTGCCTGTATGTATATAATATGTATGTAATTTTAAATTTAAACTTGGATACACCAGAAGAGGGCATCATTACAGATGGTTGTGAGCCACCATGTGGTTGCTGGGATTTGAACTCAGGACCTTTGGGAAGAGCAGTCAATGCACTTAACCAACCGCTGAGCCATCTCTCCAGCCCTGAACTTGAGGTTTTTAAGCAATGTGAAGTGAGACCAAGTTAATCTGCCCGATGCAGAGCTGGAAGCCCAGGACACAGTCCACAATCCTCTAACTATCTGGGTCCACAGCCTTTCCTTGATGACTGTCATTATTAACAGGAAATAGTAACTAGTAGTGACTTTCTGTAGAGTAGATGTAAATGACTCGTGGGACATCTGGAGCGCAGTGACACATTAGAGATCGCACCTTGGTAGGACTCCAGCCCTGAGATCCCACCCAGTTCTGTTTAGCCGACTGACACTGCAATAGGGAGATCCGGGGAGTGGGGTGGGGGAGACTGGCACCACAAATGGAAACACAGACATCCATGGCAGCAATCCCTCTCACCAGAACTCTCTGGCTGTGGTTTCCTCTGCCTTTTAGGGTGCACAGCTTCCGGCTTTGCAGAGCACTTCTCATGGGCTCCCCTCACCTTTCTCTGCAAATGATGTGACAGGAGGGGGCGGGGTCTATGGAGTCAACCCAGCAAATTGCTGTCTTAATTCGGAGACGATGAGAGTAGCATTCGAAGCTGATGGAGGAGCAAGTCCCTTCAAATTACTCTGATTTTTACTGCCCATTTTGAGTAAAGTTTCAAATGGGACAGGAGAGTGAATCCACGACTCTTTTAGAGTGAGCAGGTTCTCTGCTGGAAGAAAAAATAAAAGCCATCACAGCGGATGGTGTGAGGGAGAGTGCAAACGGATTTGTCACTTTGTCCTAGGGCTGACTGCAAATCTCCCAGTAGGAGACATGATCACATCTGCCCTGCTCAAGAAGGCTAAGGATCCAATTTACACTCAAGCATTGGGCGGGTCTCCATGCTGGTGTATCTGGAATCTGACCTGGGAGCGACGATGCCAGATGATACCACAGGGGTCAGGACCGCGGTTGGGGTGGCGGGTAATAACAGTGGTCACCAGGCCAGTGTTGTTCAGTCAGTGGTGGGTGCACACGCACCAGAGCAGTGTGATCTCAGTACCGAGACAGGGTGGGAGGGGAAAAAAGCCACTCAAGGTTTCAGTAATTCAATAATTTATTCCTCTAAAAAAGTGTGTAAAAGTATATAGCTCTCATCCACAAGGTATATATGAATGACATTTAAAATGGAGGCCTTTGTCATTGTTTCTTTTTATCAAAGTCTTTAGTGTATTGAACCAGCACTGTGCTGTAGTTCTTAAATGAACGTCACATAGTTTTGTATTCTTCCCAATTGTCTGCTATATATAAAAGAAGCTCACTGCAAAATGCTTGAAGGAAAAAGGAAACAAAAAAGAAAATCAGAACTTCCCAGAAATGTACAGCTTTTACATTTAAAAAAGGCTCTGAGAGATACATACAGGCATGCCGGCCCAGCCCTCCCGCCTCCCTCCCTCCTCCCTTTTCAAACCATGGTGGGAGTTCTGATTTCTGCAGAGTTTTCAAAATTAAAAATAAAAAAAAAAATAAAATAAAATAACTTCTCACTCTGTAGCAAATCCAGGGCTTGTACATTTCAGATTAATTCTGTAAAAAACTCACAAGTAAAATAATGCATATTTAAGGGAAATATTACACAGACTTTTTCACACAGAAGTACATAAGATTTTTTAAATCTATTGCCATTCATTTATTTTTGCACAAAAACGTATAAATATGTCACCAGCTTCTCTTAACTTAAAAAACTTAAATAAAAGACACCAGATGAAAGCTACCCTTTGCTGCCTTCTTTTAAAACTTTTTATAGCTTTTTTCTGTTTTTATTTTTTGTATTTTTTTTCCTTTTCTCTTTTCTGTGTAGAGTTGAGTCTCTGGGAAGAAAAGCCCCTGCAGTAAAAAAACAGCCCATTTAAAAAAAGAGAGAGAGAGAGAGAGAGAGAGAGAGAGAGAGAGAGAGAGAGAGAGAGAAGCTATCCCAAGTGGTAAGGATTACAAATGTCTGGTTTGCAGCCCGCCCTCCCGGGTGACTTTATACAAGTTCACATCTCCGTCATCTTCAAAAGGCCTTGAGGATTTCCTCTCTGATAAGAAAAAATAGCACTGCGATATCTTAGGTCAACTTTACACTGTACACGTTAGATACAAACGGTTTGATATATCAGATTTTTTAAGCTATACATTGGAAAGGCAACCCCCCCAGTTGGTGAGACAGAGAACAGTCACCCATTTACAAGTTATTTCTCTGCGTTCACATTCCCACCACATGTTAATATAATGTTTTAAACGTTAGATTATCTCAAGAAAAATACTTTTACAAAATCATTCAATTATTACATTTTTTCCTTTTCTTTGTTAATAACCAGGACATCAAAGTCTCTTGGAAGAACTTAGTTTGCATGACTCTCCCACGGGAGCCGGGCTCAGTGCCGGGCCTGTCAGGAGGCTCTGGGAAGCCAGTCCACGCCCACCACCCGCAGACAGAAACATACGACATAAGGGCTAGAAACAGGGTTTCAAAGTCAACCCAAAGGTCTGGGACAGGGAGTCAAAAATACTTCAATCAGCTGTTAATGCTTTAAAAAAGGCTTTTTTTTTTTTTAAAGTCCCACATAGAGGCTCAGCTTCAAGTACTGATTTAATGGTTGAGTTGTAATATTTCTTTGAAACAATATTCCTATGGTCCAGAAAACTTTCACTGTGTTTGTAACTGGTTTTGTGAGCAAACACTTTGGGTTGTGATATGTACACAAGTCCCTTTTGATCTAATGAAAGGAGAGACCTGGCTTTCTGTAAGAATTCTCTAGAAAAGGTATTTCCATGTGACTGTATAGAAGTGACAAGGTCCTTGCCTCCAGCTCGGGGCTGAGCCTGACCACCTTCGTGTACAGTGTGACCCACACAAGGCGCGGCCACACAGACTGCTTTCCCAGTCTCCCGCTGGGTGTGCTACTACACTACCCTTCAGGTTTGGTCTCCCCACTTGTTCTCACTCCTTTTCTGGCTTCTAGGACAGAGGTATGTACTCAGAGAATCCTATGGTGGGTCTCAGTGGGTTTCAGCTACTGTACCTGGTCCTCAAGATTAGAAAAAACAAAGTTGCAAAAACCTTACAACAAAATTAAAAATAAATAGAACAGATGCAGCTGTCTCCAGACCTCCTGTGCACACAGGTGCGCCCCCTGACAGCTGGGGAGGCGGGAGCCCCAGTGCGAGGTCCCGTACTGGAGCTGGCGCTTAGCTGTCACATCCCAGGTTGTAAAGTACGGGGTGACTGACCCACAGGCATCCACCATTGGCTAGAAGATTGCATTCAGAGGGCTGGACAGCCTGGTACTAAACAGAGGCTGAGAGCAGGCTCTTGTGCAAAAGGACGTTGTCTCTTCTCTTTCACTCTGAGGCCACCAACAGTCACCACTTCCTGGGGACTGCAGGCTGCACACATCACACATTGGCTCAAGTCACGGCTTATGGAAACTTCCAGGTCCTCATGAGACACGTGAAGGAGTCACTGTGGCAATGAACACTGCAGAACGAGCATGTGCCTGCTCAGAAGGCGTCACAGTGCAGGGCTGTAGGGAGTGCTCTGAAAAAGGCCGGCCATTTGCAGAGTGGAGCAGGCTCCCTGGCCAAGGCTGCAGGAGGAGCTGAGGCAGAGGGCAAGCTTCCCGGTTAGAGCATGTTCATGATGGCATTGTACAACTGCGTGAGCACCACAAAGTGGACGGGAAGGCAGGAAGTACGGTCCTGGGTGGCCGGATTGCACGTGAGCCAGGACAGGGCATTGTACTGCTCCAGCACAAACCTGCCAGGGAGAGCACAGAGATCAGCTTCTGGGCCACATGGCTTGGGGGGTGGGGCCCATGCACCCCACCTTGCATTCCTTCACACCAGTATGCCCACTTCAGGGCTGCCAGGATCATGAAGCCACTGAGTGGTAACTGTTCCATGTTGGCTAGCCGCCAACGGAGACTGTCCTGACCATCCTGAGTTGTTCAGAGTGCACCCGATACTTTACCCACACTTGGCCTCCCAAGTTTCTCAAGGGTATTCTGTTGTGGTCACCGGAAAAAAACAACGGGGTGGGCAGGGTCTTGCTATTTATTCCAGGCTAGCCTGAAACTCTCGACCACAGCCTTAGTTGCTTGCCTGGGCACTGGGGACCTGGGTGCAGACCACTGTGCTTAACTTGCTACAAGGCCCTTGTTCTGTGTTCCTCCAGGGACCCTGAAAGCCAAGCTGCTGCTGAGGCATCCGTACACCTCCCATTTCCAAAGCACAGTACCCCAGAGGCCACTCAGAAAAGCTTATTTCTCAAGGTACCCAATAGCTCTTGTTTGCTTGCTTGCTGTTTGGTTTCTAAGCTCCACTCTTGGGCCGGTCAGTGACACAAAGGTTGAGTGTGTGCCCTGGCACCCATGTAAAGCAGTGTGCAACAGTGCACAACTACTATCCAACAGCAGGGTGGAGGCAAGGTGGGAGGAGGCGGACACGGGTCAGTCTCGGGAGCTCGCTGGCCAGCTGGCCCATCAGCTGCTGAGCACCAGGCTCAGTGAGAGACCCTGTCTCAAAGAGTAAGGTGGAGAGCAGCTGAAGAGGGCACTGATTGACCTCTGGCATGCGCATCCAGACAGCATCTCCTGACTTCAGGCTGGACTCTGGGCTTGAACTCAGTAAGTAGCTAAGGATGCCTTTGAGCTCCTGGTTCTTTTGCCTTCTCTTTCAAGTTCTGGGATTACAGGCATACGCCATTACACCAGACCCAGAGCACAAAACTGTATGCCCTGCTGAAACAGTGAGAGAATGCGTGCTTCTGGGATGCGTAACACAATGTACAGTGTAGTGAAGCCCATGTACCTATGTGTGCCAGGGAAGGCCAAGCCGTGTTCTCAATGCAGAGCCATCCCCAGACACTGTTCTCTAACTGCCCTTCCGCCCAGGTTTACACTGTGTCACCTCCTTAGAATAGAGAATGAAGTGTCCCTCATTTACTGCCTAGTGCACAGGGGGCACAGGCCGCATGTCCCTGCACCAGCAGCAGTGTCTGTGAGCACTGCCCTGTACCAGCACTCCAAAGGGGGCAAGGAGGAAGGAGCATCACTGCGAAGGAAGGCCCGCAGTGCTGCCTCCAGGAGAATCTACCTTAGAACATCAGATGTGGTCTTGGAGTCCAGAGGGTGTGGAGCCCGCTGAGAGTTCCTGACAGGAAGGAGCTCGTCGGTCTGTGCTACAGAGATGTGGTGATGGAGTGAGGCCTAGGGGAAGAACAAACGACTGTCATCTCCAGGCGCAGAGCAGCACCGTGAAGAGTGAGCGAGGCCCAGCTCCTCAGCTGTGCAGAGTCAGCTGCTGTGTGTCCAGGTTCCAACTGCCCAGTCATCTCCTGGGACACAGTCCCACGTCCTGGAGTTAAGTTCAAAGTCTTTCTGGTCTAGCCCACCTCATTTTGCTTCTGGAGGGAAAAAGTTCCTTGGTGTGCACGCACTCAAGAGCACACATGTGCCGGTCTAAAGACAGCCTGCTGCAGTGACTCCCTCCCAGGAGGAACATCTCGGACTGGGCGGGGTCCCTGACTGACTGCGCCATCTCACCAGCACATCTTGCTTCTCTAACACAGCAGTCAAGCACACAAACAGCCGTTCCTATGTAACGCTGTGTGGCCTGACAGTCACTCTGTTTTCAGTATTTAACCTCTGGAATATGTTAAAACAAACCAAATACTATACATCATTTCCCTTGTAAACTTATGCGGTATCGCTTACAGATGAGAATCTTTAATATTATACACACTGAAAATGTGTGATTCCTTTGTACCAACTAATAGGCTACGGTCAGGCTTCACTGATGATCTGGCGTGAGGGTTAAGGAGGACTGAGTATCGAGGCTCTGCACTCTGGATGTAGCTGCTTCCTACTGTGGGGCTTCTCAACCCTTCTACTCCTCAGATTCTCACAAACCCACTGTTTGATCCAGAGGTTCAGTTATGGGTGCACCTCCAGGGTGAGCATGCAGAAACACCTCCAGGGTAGGTAAGAGCATTCTGGGCAAGGCGGGGCATGTCAGCCAGAGGACAGCAGAAGGCTCTGTCTGTCTGCTGTCTCAATGCAGCAGAGTGAAAAAGACTAACCTCTGCGACGGGGACAGTCATTTCCTTCATGCTCAGTCAGTCTCCGTGACCACCCGTGCCTGGCATTTCTGAGCATAGAGTGACACACTACCTCCTGTTTGTCACCTCTGGTTTGGAATTGACCCTAACAGTACTAGGGAATCTCCTTGCTTTGCTGACTGACTAAATGTTCCCACAGGTTACTACTCCATGCCTCACAAGTCCCTCACAGCTCTTGCCCACTGAGATCCACGTGCAGTGCTACAGAGCTGGTTCAGTCAGCCTTCCTGACAGGCATGCAGCTCTTCTTAGCTCTCACGCACCTCATTGGGTTTGCTTATTTTGAGGCAGTGTTGCTGAGCCCTTCAGGCTGGTTTCAACTCACAAGTCATGTGACCTCCCACCTCAGCCCCCTTCATAGCCAGGCATGGGCATGTACCAAGTACATATGCCATTTCTCACGCCTGCCAACATCCAATGGCTGGAGGTGGGCACGCTGTGCCACAGGGGGAGCTCAGGAGTGCTATCGCTCAGTCCACTCCCTTACCAAGAGTCCTTCTCCCCATGGCTCTGCCCCACAGTACTCTCAAACCTGTGTCTCTGCCAAACTGCAAGGGAGGGACCGATCCCCTCCCAGGCTCCTTCACACTCGGCACGTGTGGGTCTTGTTTTAAAGCCTTAGGATCCGACCGATAAAACCATACAAGGAGGAAAACACAGAGATGTGAAGGCTTGATGGCTGGCTCTGCTCCATGGAGGATGGCGCCAGGGTGCAGCCAGGCAGGACTGTGCTGTAGCTTACTGGCAGCCATAGTACTGACTGGGAGAGAGTCAGGTCGAGCCACAGGTAACTCCCACACTTACACCAGGACCCTGATGGCCTCCAAGGTTAATGTGGACTCACTTCTTAACAGCAAGTTTGGGTCCCTCTTCTGAACTCCACTGTCCTGTAACTACAACCTCCCCAGACTGAGTGACACCAAGAAAGGAATGGAAGAGGGGATTTCTAGCTCCAACCAAACAGAACACAGGCCACTGATTTCTCTCACGCTCCAGAGTGCATCGGACCAACCTTCAGGAAGAGTGGGCACTGGTTCCGGGCCTGCGGGCATGACGACCAAAACCACTGCGGGAGGTTCTCAGCTTTGGCAGTTGATACAAAATACCCAAGGGCCAGGGGCTGCTGCTTGAGCTCCTCTGGAGCCTCCCGGGACAGAAGCCGCTCTCCCTGGCTCTGAAAAACAAGGTCCAAAGCACAGTGAGCACCACCAGAAGCCGCTTGCAGCTTTCCTCCTGCTATGCACACCAGTCACTTTAGCACTCTCTCCTTCTCAAGTGTTTATCCCGGGTTAAGTCGGCACACAGGACCATGTGGTCAAGGAGGCAGCACAGGCTTTCTCTTTGCTCTACAGCAGGCCTCAAGTGGGCTGGCCTTCGAGTCTGATCCTTCTACCTTAACCTCTTTAGCTCCTGGGTTTGAGAGTTATGTGCACAGATATGGGTGTGCGTGTTCTACTGTGTCCTGACTTCGCTTTTTTCCATTGGCCAGAATAATTTCATATTATTTTTTGTCTTTTTGCCCCCCCTCCCACCCTCTGGAGTTGAGGACCAAACCCAGGGCCTTGTGCTTGCTAGGCAAGCGCTCTACCACTGAGCCAAATCCCCAACCCCTAATTTCACATTTTCTTTGTCCAGAATCAGAGTCGGTAGGATTTGATGTAGTACATTAATAAGGGCCATTTTCTTTTTCTAAATAGGAGGCATTAAAACAACAAACCGATCACTCACTGTCACCTGTACTAAAGGCACCTTGTCCCTTCAGCTGCTCCATGAGTAAAGTGACGCTATTCTAACCCTTCCTTTTCCTCATCACCCTTACATGACGGCAGCGCTGGCAGCACGGTCCCCTCTACAAGTCAGTGCACGCAGGCTGGCTGGCACTTGCTCAGGGTGAGACACCACACAGCACCGCCTCAGTGACTTAGTCCTAGAACCTCAATTGCAGGTACCATACAGCCGTGAGGCCTGAGCCATTGGCTGGGACAAGGCTGACATGAGCTACAGGGCAGCTTTTGACCTTTAAGCCTCCCATCAATCCACGGCACCTAAAGATGGAGCTGGCACTGGGCTCTGGCTCCTTCACTGGCTTGTAGCAATGACCTGGGCACATCTGAAGACTCCACACTGGGTGGCTCTTGATGCCCTACAGGCTGCTGCCAACATGGCCAGCACAGCACATGAGAAAGTGCATGCACACAGGCCACAGACCGACCACACACTGCAGGGACTTTCTTAGCTCCAGACACTGCACATGCGAGCCACAGGTCTGCCTCCTGCCTCTCAGTTAAGTCGCTATCTGGGAAAATATCTAAGAAAAAGACTAAGAGGAAAAATGTCTTAGCATTTTAGCTCAGGGGGAAAAGGCTTCAAATCCTCGGGGGAGGCCAGGACGAGGAGCATGCACCTGTAACTTCTCAGCCCTCCAATACCAACAAAGCAGCAGGCAGGAGCACCACCAAGGCCTTGCACACAGGAGGACTAACTTCCTAATAAAGGGAGCACTAAGACTGCCTGAATGCTTCTTTCTAAATCCCTGCTCTCCAAGACAGGTTGGAGAGCTGTGTCCCTGAGACCGAGACCTCTGGGGCGAGAGGCATGTGCAGTCAATTCATGGCCGGGGGGAGGACAGTTTTCCTGAGAGTTGTGGTTGTTCTCAGCAACCTCCTTCCAACAGTCCTTACCCGACTGTGCTGGAAGTGAGAGCCCACACCGATTCCAGAGGGAGAGCCCGGAGAGGGAACCGGAGAGGAGTTGGGAGAGGAGTGGAGGTTCCCGGTCATGAGGATGCCAATGTCATTGTCCATGTCGTCTGGAAATGGAAGGTCTACGAACATGTCATCTAGAGGGAAACACAGCGAAGTTAAAAAGGAACCACGCTCCACCTTGCCATCCTGTGTTCTGTTAATCTTCAACTGTCACAGGTATGCTGTAGGTACCTAACAGGTGCCTACTGTATGCAAGTGCTACAAACTGCCATTGGGTTTCTCTCCAGTGACAACCTAACAAAGTAAAAATATAGTGGGGAATTCACAGCCATGGAAGAAGAAAGGCCTGATTCCTTTCAGCCTTCAAAGACAGATGAAAAGTGAAAGGCAGCTCAGGTGCTGAACGCCAATGCTGGTACTGTCCAGCAGCAAGCAGACCCCAGCTACATGATCAGTACAGTACCACAGGACTGGAAGGCTGACGTCAGGGGACAGGGAGAAGCCTGCCCTGCAGTGGGAGAAGCCCATCCCACAGAAGACCAAAGGCAATGTTCATTAGGAGATGCTCTCCCTTCTACACTGCAGAAGAAGGGCGGACTTGCAGCAAATTTGGAAAGGAAAAACATGAAGGAAAAACTATCACAAACCCAGTTAGCATGGACAGCTGCCATGAGCCCACACTCTGGGATCCTTTCCCCTCCCCATGTAGCAGGCACAACGACTGGAAGATGGTAAAAGTCCAACAATAGCACAAACAGATGCACAGAATGTGGGATTTTATGGTCTATGACTCTTTTGGCAATCCTATACAGGTATTAGAACAATTCCATTAAGAATAATCAGATAAGGAGCTGCTCTCCAGCAAACTGCATCCCCAGGGTGAGCCAAGAGGCGGTATCTTCACACGGCCGTGCCCTCCACAGTGAGGTCCACAGAGGACAGGTGGAGACGTCTGCGGACAGCTGCTAGTCTGTCTCTAACAGACAGTGGGCTATGTTAATCACCCATGTTCTGTGGCTTGGTGGTTAATTGTCAACTTAACCGGGTTAGTAAGCAACAGAGAGAGTGGAGCGGGCTGATGTTTCCGGTGAGCACTAGTGAACGCTCACGGAGGGATGTCTACTCTGCAAACGGGTAGTGCCAGCTGTGGGTGGAGGCCAAGATCCACAAAGTGGGGAAGGAACAGCTCGGGCACCCTGCTCCCTGAAGCCTCACGGGCTGCGAGCACTGCCATAGCTTCTTTGCTGTAGTCTGAAACCAGGGCAACACAAACCCTTTCTAAGGGATTGTCAGAGGCACAAAGGCACGAACGGAACATGGTGACAGTGCAGCTCCTCCCTTCCCATGGCTCCTATGACACGGCTAAGACGTACACATGCACACACATGGCCACCACCCCATACCCCACTCTACCTCCGACTGTGCCCTCTGCTCACCATTGTTGGGGCTAAACCCATCCTCATTGGGGTAGTTGGCTGGAGCCACCTGGATGGTTGACGATGTCGGGAACACCAGGATGTGGGTGCAGGAGGCATCCTGAGGTGTGTTCAGCTGGGACGACTGCATGTTCAATGCAGTGCTTCGGCCAAACACAGAGCCCATTGTAACAGCATCTAAATAAGCAGAGCTGTGTCAGGTGCCTCTGCAGACCGACAGCCCCAGGGAGGTGTCAGGTGATGTGTAAAGCTGCTTAAATGTCTTTAGAGAACCACTGAGACCACCAGTGACAATCGCCTGACCCTCCCCTCACATGCAAATGTGGAGCTAAACCTGGACAGAGTCAGCACACATTCTGCAGATGACTTAGCCACTGAGTGACCTAGAGCCCTAAGGCCTGCATACTTTCCATCTGTGGTCACGATTATAGGCGCACCACTCTGAATGACAGCACCCAATGCTCTTCTTTTTTTTTTTTTTTTTTTGGTTTTTTTTTTTGGAGCTGGGGCCCAGGGCCTTGCGCTTCCTAGGTAAGCGCTCTACCACTGAGCTAAATCCCCAACCCCCCAATGCTCTTCTTAACCCTACCTAGTGCCTGCCAGACGCTGGCCTGTGCTAAACTCCATGCCTGGACCTTGCTGGCACAGCACACCACCCTGAGGTGGCACCAAGTGTCACTTCTGTGTAAATGAGGGCACGAGCCTCTAAAAGGTGTGTGTAAACTGCTGTCAGTGCTGCAGGAGACCAGAGGTCCAAGGAGCAGACAGTTCAGCCATTGTCCTGCTCTGAAGCCTGACTTCATACAGAACAGGAGTTAACGGGATTCAAAGACACTGTATCTGAAATGTGAACAGATCCCGACAGCACAGCAGCTTAGTGGCAGTCAGAGCACGGCTCTGCTGTGGCTTTCCACAGCCAGTGCAGCTGCAAGGCTTCTGTAGCTGAGGTCCCGAGAGTCCCCAGAGCTCACTCATGTCTGGCACTATGCTAAACACTCCTCTCTTTGCTCCACTTCTCGTCCTCAACAACAACAGACACTAAAACCCTTCCCGAGGTGCCACACTGGCACCTAGAGGCTGTCTGGAGGGCGAGATCCTATGACAACAAGAGACTGGGGCAGACACACACAGCAGCCATGGCTTGTGCTCTCACTTGTGCTCAGGGCTTCCTCTTCTTCATCAGATGCTCTCATTCTCCAGGTTAGAAGCACAGCACTTAACTCTACATGTATGTATCCACGGATGTCCTTTTGCATGTACTGGGCTGATAAAATACCCAGTTAATGGAACTGACAAGAGACAACTCACCTGGCATCACTACAAAGGACCCCTGGGGCTCCATGGCAACCAGGCAGGCACTGAGGATAGAAGGAGAGTCTGCAGCAGAGATCCCACACATGCGGCACACATCCTTGAGCTGTTTGCTGATTGTCTGCAGTGAACATTCTCCAAGGAGGATACTCCAATCTAAAGTCAGACATCACACACAGTGTTTACAAGCCTGCATGGTGTTTCACACATCTGTCAGTTTCACTGGGAAATGTTAAGTGTTGTGGCTCAGTTCTAAAGGGAGTAGGGTTTTCTGTGTTCAGTCCTCCTCTGTTACACAGCTTCTCTCTCACTGCATTAACACAGAAACAAAAGCCTGCTCTTCCGTACATAGGCTGCCATGCCCTTCGAGGGGCCTGCAACAGATCCTGGCAGATCCAGGTTCTAAGATCCTTTCACTGCTGAGGTCTCTGTTGGCTGGGCTAGCCTGGGGTAGCCATTTTTCCCTAGGGTCTGATGCTTCACTTCCCTCTGACACTGTTCGCTGCCCCTAAGCAGCAGCACTCTGTCTAAGCACTACTGATGCGTCTCTGTGACGATGGCACCCTGTCTAAGCGCTATGTCACATCGCCCCCTACCGAGCACATGGGGCTCAGCTGCAGGCTTTCTACAGTCACACAATTCTTTCTGGGGCAAGGACAGGGCAGTGTACTTATACTTATAATGGTAGTCACTGTGGAATGGGAGAAAGCAGCTGAGAACAGGAAGAAAATATCTTCAAATGGCAGAAGTCAAGACAGGTAGGAGCACCACAACGCAGCCAGCCTGACTCTTCTGGGCAGACACTGGCAGTTAACTGGTAGACATGACGGCTACCCAGAAGCTGGGGGCTTCTGCATGACCTCACTCAGACCATGGCTCCAAGCAGAGGAGCCCCAGGTCGGCTGGGAGGTGAATCCGTGCTTCCGCTGTCTGCAGTCCCTCTGGCCACACTCAGGCTCTACCCTTAAGGGACAGGGAAGGGGAGCTTACCCCTTCCCACAATCTTACATAGAGGGATCTTATGAGGAGGGGCCTTAATCATTTTCTCAAGCGCTAAGTGACTAAGTGACAGACACATGTTCGTGCCTGCTTCTTGTCTATTATTTCCCCGCCTTCCCAAGGGTCATGAATAGCTGAAAGCCTTTAAGAGGGAAAACTGACTAAAAAGCAGAGTGGGGAGAAGAGCCAACCTGACAGAAGTGATGGGAGGAATCCCCAATGTATTAACCCCCAGGCTACTGATACAAGACTCATCTAAGTGCCAGGCTGTTTAAAACATGAAGAGGTCCCACTTTCTCCCAGTCCACAACATCAAGTGTGGCTAGGAGAAACGCTCTCAGTCCGGCACACACTGTAGTGTGCGCACACATGGCTCTGAGCCTGAAACTCAGTACAGACCTGCCCTACAGGGAACAGCTCGCACGTGGGCTCTGCCTCTCAATGGTTTAATTCCAGGGATTCCACAGTACCCGGCTCCGCTTCCTGTAGTCAAGCAGTGTACTCACTCTAACACGGGCTGGCATGAACTACAGCCTGCTGCCTGCCTCGGTCACACAGAATAGCCACTCATGCAGCTCTTATCCTGTTCTGACTTCACACTGGAAGAAGTGAAGAACTGCACACCAATTAACTGCTCTGCAAGAGGAAACTGTACTCTCAGGCCTTGGCAAGGACACTGTCCACTCTGATGTATGTCTTCTTTCTCTTTAATTCTTTTACTGAGATTGTAATAATTTCCTCATTCTCCCCCCCCCAACCGTTCCATATTGACGACCTCGCTCTCTTTCAGATTCACGGCCTCTTTTCCTATTAGTTGCTTCATGCATCCATGTACACTCTACACATATGTAAGCCTAAATTGAATGTGCTCGATCTGGACGTTACTCAAGTGTGTGTCTTCTGGGCTGATCATTTGGTAGTGATGGTCAATTGCTGTGCTCTTATCCCTTAGCTGCTGCGGTCCTGTGCATGGCTGAGGCCCCTGGGCTGCCCGTGGGTGTCAGCATGCCTCTGTTCAGCCCACGTCCAGGTAGTCATGTTGGTGAGACCGTAACCTACACCACGACCCCTGCGCCTACGGCTCAGGGAACCCTGTGGAAGGTGGATGGGAAGACTGCACGAGCCAGAGGATCAGGGCGTCCGCTGTCAACTGTGTCTCTCAGCCACGCTGCCCCACATGCTGTGTGTGTGAGCCCTCAGGGGTCCTGCTGAAGATCCAATCCAGGATCACATGTACACAGCAAGCATTTACACACTGCTGTTCTTACATATGACTATAACAATCACGTAGAATTTCTGATAGACGTCTTAATCCTTTCTTTTTACTGCCTTAATATGTAATGTTATAAAATTTAACTATTACTTTATACTGATGAAACAAACTCCAATTTTCCATTTAAAATATTATTTGTGTAAGTGACTGGGGAGGGGTGGAACTACAGAGTTTTTAAACTTCTGGTTTATCCCTTTGTATACATGAGTCACGGTCATGAGTTTTGGCCTTTGGGGCAACTTGCTTTGCTCAGTCTCCAGCCATCAGCTCAGTGTCCTTTGCTCCTACACCTGCTTACCTTTCAGTTCCGCCGTGGCCAAGCCGCCCCAAGCGGCCAATGACAACTCTCCAGGGCAGAGATGTCATCTGGACAATCCCCAGGCACCATTCCCACAGCTTCTGCAGCCCGATCTTACGTGCAGACACCTTGCTCTTCCGTGACCTGACAGAGAGAGGAACAGGAAGGGTCCTACACGAGTCAGTTGTCACACAGCAGGGCACCCGTTTCTAAGCCCAGAGTTAACACAGAAGCTGACCCAATCAGCAAGGGGTCTCACCTGCTTGGTAAAGCAATGTTTACGATGCAGGTCTCCAGTAACTCCCCATGCAGGTCAGTGCAGGATGCCAAGAGCCAGCGCTGGTCATGAGACAGACAGTAGCCCACAAAGAGCACGTTGTACTTCTGGCTCGCCTCACCGAAGGCCTCTCCCGGCTCTGTCTGCTTGTCTTTGATTGGGGCCAATATAAAGGGAGGGGAATAAAGCTGGATTGGACTGGGCCGCTGAAATAAGAATCAGGTTCGTTATCAGCACAAGGCCAACCAAGATAGCATTTACAATAAAGCCCAGAGCGAGCAACACCAAGGGAAGAACAGAGCGATGGCAATAGGCTGTCCCCACCACCCTCTCCCCAAGACTAAACACACAGCGAGCAATGAACACACAGATAGCAAAAGTATTGTAGGCCCTGTGGCTTAGTTGTTTAGAACATGTGTCTAATAGATGGTATAAGCCATCAATGTTTGACTGAAAGAAACCACTACATCCGAAAGTAAGAACAAAGCTGACCGGATGTCAACAGACACTAGGAAGACAGACGCTGAGGCCACATGAGGTCCATCATGCGCAGCCTCAGGAGGTCTGGAGTCCCAGGCAGTAAACTTGAGAGGTTGGCAAGGTACGGAGACAGAGACAGCTGTAAGCTGAGAGGCAGCAGAGGTGCCTGGTTTGCACTGCAGCAGAAGATGACTCTTTACAAAACTCACCTCCGGGTTCTTGAGGGTCATCTCAATGCTGGCTGCAGGCCCAAAGCCCGTGAGGGATTTGATGTGGATCTGTGTAGGCAGAGGCCGCCTGCACTGGCAGTACACTGAAAACGCCATGGACTTCAAGTACTGAATGTAGAAGACGTGCTCATCCTTCACTGTCTGCAGCATGTACTGGCAAGGCACAATCTACGAGACACAAGCGACGGTCGGTTCAGCCCCACAAGCCAGCAGCTGGGAAACAAGAAGGCACGGGCTTACGGCTAGAGTGGGAGAAGGAACCTCAACTCCACAACCTAAAGCCAAATGTGACTACGGCCTGACTCCTCCCAGTGACAGGAAAGCTGTTCCTCAAATGCCCACCAGCCATCTGAGAAGGTAGTATGGGTAGCCAGTTTCCTTGAGGACTGTCCTGTCCCACCACCTCATACTTTAAAGCAGGCTTCTTAGTGCGTGCCCATTTGTACATCTGACAATGCCCGCTGGCTGCCGTGGTATCTAATGAGGTGCACTTGGGGTGTAACACAAGGTAAGTGATGACGAGCCACCCCACTGTACAAACAGTTCACGGTCACTTCATTTTAAACCTAGTAAAAATGCAGGGTAGGCGCACTCACTCCCTGCTCAGGAAACAAGAGCAGGCATTTTGGAAAACGACATTTCAGCATCTACATTCGAGAAGTCACTGTGAAAAGGACTTATTAGCCTGAAGAACAGTGGACCAGCATGCTTGCCAGGCTCCGCTTACACCAGTGGGAAAAGTGAGCACGGCTGACACATAATGCACTAGCTGGAGCAGCCCAGTCTCAGCACTGCAGGGGCTGGGCCATCAGAAGCTGGAGGTCAGCCTCAGTACCACAGTGAGACCTGTCTCAGGACAACAAAGTCTTCTTATGACAAGTGTCCCCGTGTTAACCAGAGAAAGAGAGCCCTGATCTTGCAGTGAGACAAGCGCAGAAACGCTCTAGGATGAAAAGATGGCTGGGCCCAAACCACAGAGGCCTGAAGGAAGGAGCACTGCTCTCCACAGGCTCCTCAGAACCCTGTCTCACACACGAGGAAGCAAGAAGAGCAAGTCAGTGGAGAGCGACCTGGAGAATGAACGAGCTTCTCATGTGCTCGGGGATGTGATCCAGCATCTCCGTGTAGCAGCGCATCAAGCTCAACAGCCAGAAGTTTCCGGAGCTGGAATCCTCCTCTGCAGTGTAGGTGAAGGGGTCCACCATGTAAATGACAACGGCTGGAGGGTAGGCATGGCTGTCTGCAGAGTCGGGCTCCGTGGGGATTCCTATTCTCTCCCTCTCTGTAACACTGCAGAAAGAGTCAGCTGTGAGGCTCTGACAGCAAAGATAGACTCTATCAACAAATCAGCCAGAGCCCCCCGCCCCCAGGCGATGATCCAAGGCATCAGCACACATCAGGCTCGACATTGCAAAGATGACAGAGGAAACAGACAGCAGTACAAAAACCGCAAGTTGCTCTGTGGTACCCATATGTGAGACCCAACTTGGGGGGGTCTTGGGTTTCAAATTTTCAGGCAAAGGATGCTGGCTAGTAGAGCCTATGCAAATATCCCCAAATTCCAAACTCTGCAAACATGTCTGTGTGTGTTAGTACCGGGCACTCATATCTGTGTTAGTCTGAAACGCGTTTTCTCTCATCCCTTTCTTCCCTTTGTTATCAGTGTACACAAAGGGTTTAAACACTACTATTTAATGAACTCAGTAATGAGCACGCTGATTACTGGTTCCCTCTCTTAATGCTCCCTCAGAGCAGCGCTTGTCACTTCTTATTAGCAAGCATGGAAGAAGCATTCGTCTGGATTCTGAGAGTGTGTGAGAGGTGGAGTAAGGGGTGTGACCAAGTGGCAAGCCCACTGGTTGTGAGGCACACACACCTGTCTTGTCCGTCCTGTGAGGGCTGGGCGCAGCTCTGCCCATGCTCAACGTCTCCACAAGCCACGTTCCCTGGGGTTCCATCTGTGGAGCTGCCCCCAGCACTGGGGTTCTGCCCTCCAACCCCACTACTGAATCCTGAAGAAGAGGTAGTGCTCATCTGAGCGATGCCTGGAGCAGAGGTGGCTGAGGAGCCCGGCGGCCCAGAGCAGGCGGATGAACCACTGGCTGCAGAGCTGCTGGACGTGGGGTTGAATGCACTGCCAGCTGGAGGCGCTCCTGAGCCTGAACTTGAAGACCCAGCATTCCCAGGCGTGGCTTGTCCCTGTGCTTCTGCTGGTGGGCTCTGGTGCTTAGGTGGCATCAGCAGGCCACTGTCAAGCTGCAGAGTGGCTAAATAAGGTGCTGAAGGAAGACAAAAGTGGCCTTAGTGACCCTAGCAGTCTCCCGTGGACACTTTGAAAACCCCCACCACATGTGGATATGAACTCCTACACAAAAGGCTGAATGCACACAAAACAACTTGTCAGTTCTACAGCTGCTCACAGGAAGAGAGAAAAGAAACTGTGCTAACAAGTCTCCTTCAAGGTCCCCGAGACTGGACCTGTGGTTGTGCCCAGTCTCATAGTGCACCATGGACGGGTGCGCAGCTTGGCAAGCTCTCAAGTCTTCCTCAAGCTCAAGCGGCTAACGTCAAGGAACGCTGCTGTTTTCAACATGGCTATAAGCACATGTAACCCCAATAAGCAAATTTACAAAACATACATCATAAAAATCAGGATTTAGCCAGGCATGGTGGCATATGCCTCAGAAGGCAGAGGTGGGTCTACATAGTGAGTTCCAGATCAGCCAAGGCTACATTTAAAAAAAAACAAAAACAAAAAACAAAAAACCAACCAAACGAACAAACAACCTCCCCAGAACATGGAGACAAAGACCCACAATGCTGCACCTGCCAGGGAGGAGGAGACTTTCCCACTGTCCTTTACCAACCCTCCCATGCCAATCATTTCCCCTTTACCTAGGTGATGGCGGCAAACTTGAGCATAAAGTTTGAGTCTGGAATGATTGTCACTCTCCTCACTGCTCCACGGCTGGTTAAACCACTCGCTCACAAGCTCCTCTGTCAGCTTCTGTGCCACGGTCTTGCCCACACGCATGATCCCGTCACGGAGCACTTTGCAGATGGGCTTGTGTTGCCCCAGCCGACACATCTGACAGCACATGCAATGGTCACTGACAGCAACCACCCTCCACAGAAGCACGTCAGCACGTCAGCTGGCCTTCCCTGGCAGACACCCCGTCCCTGCAATTGCCCAGTCCTTCCCGCCCGGGTGTGGTCCTCTAAAGAGGCAGAGCAGTTACAGCACCATGTGTGCTGACCACTCTCTAAGAGTCAGAAGCTGCCAGGATACTGGCAGGGGCAGAGAGTTCAGGGAATCAGCTCTAACAAGGGGCGTTCTGCCTGGCTGGGAAGGGGCCATATCCCCCTTATTGTAGCTGTTGAGGTGACAGCTCACTGCGCTGCTTAGCTTTTGTCAATCCGACACGAACGAACCTAGACTAATCTGAGAAGAGGGAGTCTCAAGAAAGGAATGCCTCCATCAGATTGGCCTGAGGGGCATTTTCCAGATTAGTGATGGATGTGAGGGCACAGCCCACTGCGGATGATGCATAAAAAGGCAGCTGAGCAAGGCAGAGAAAGCCAGCCAGCCAGCAGCCTTCTCCCATGGCCATTGCTTCAGTTCCTGCCTCCAGCTTCCTATCCGACTTCCTCCACAATGCTGTACCCTATAAACTGAGACAAATCCCTTCCTCCGTGTGTTGCTCTCTGTCAGTGTTTTCTCACAGCAACAGAAAACCCAACGCTCCCAGAGGACACTGTTATGAGCAGGAGGGGACTACTGCCTGCAGCTCCCTCAGAGCAGGGGTGGTATACCTAACCAGACCCAGTGAGCCATGACACTCTGCATCAGGCCAGAGGGTCATTCAGAAGGGAGACAAGTTGTCTGTGACAGCTCAATTGTGACTTATCAGTGTCTTGTACCTACAGAGCAGACCAGGGTCAGAAGTGACAGTATCCAAGGGTTCACTTCCTGCTTAACATATGCCACTCACTGTATGTCAGCATCCCCTCAGCTCACCTCGTCCTTGTTCACCCAGAGTGTGAGCTCTGTCCTGGAGGATAGTTGACACTCAGCTAGGTCTTCTTTGCGGACACTTCTGTGGATCCCACAAGTGCTAGCCAGCATCCTAAACACTTTACAAATACTGGTTTTGTGTCACGCCATCGGCGCCCTGGTACTGGGTTTACAAGAGCCAGGCCTTGACGCTTCAGTGCAAGACACCAAGGACCCAGGAGTCAGGCCTCTCACAACTGAAGGAGCTTACACACTAAAGATGCAAAACTACCTTCCTGCTTTTCCTATCAATGTGGCTACCAGATTTCTAATCTACCAAATTCTAGTATGAAGATGAACGCAGTAGTACTAAAGCACAACAGAGCATGAGGAATTAAATTTATCCTTCAATTCAGGTATTTCAAGGTAAAGTTTTTGGTACCACTTTCTGAAACTCTTGTAGCCAAAATGCAAACGTAAAGTGCATGTGCCTCCTGTCTCCAGGCTCAACGATTCATCCCTCTTTACAACAAATTCTCTTTAAGATCGAGCTCCAGGTTCATTCCTTCAGTTACAGCCGGATGCAGGCCCCACATCAGAGAGGGAGCCCCACGACATGCTCACCTCATATACAGCACTCAAGTCCCTGAAGAAAGTTTTGGCTCCTTCGAGCAAGGCCTCGTTTTCTGGACACACCACAATGTAAGCAACATCGCGGTGGCCCCCATAGGGCTCCAAGAGCAGCCTCTCCCAGAAGGGCAAGGAGAAGGGTGAGATGGTCAAGAACTCCTTGTCGTAGCCCACCAGCAGCGTGGGGATGGGCAGTGGCTCAGGAGACTCTTCTGAACCTGGAAGACAGTGCTGTTTAGGAAGGAAGGTGAGTCTTTTCCCATGCTGGACAGCTTGGCAGCCCCTGACCCGTGTGACTGAGCCGTGGGGGCCTAGGACATGCTCTGTGGGCCTCCGGCTATCAGCTCACTAGATGGGCCCCAGTGAAAAGCCTCATGAGAGTCAAACCATCTTAGGAAGGGCGAGGAGAGCAAGGGCAGAAAGCAGCAGCCAGGTCCCTTAACAGGCACAGTCTCAGTGTGACTGAGCACCACACAAGTCCTGGCCCTGGAGCAGGAGGCCTGAGCACAGGCACCGTGGGCTGAGGCAGAGGCTACACATGAGCAGAGAGGCCAGGCCTTGCAGCAAGCAGAGCATGGAAGCCTAAAGGAACCTCAGAGGCACCAAGGCTCACTCACCGTAGGTCCCACGCCCGGCCATCTTATGGAACTGCTGCCAGGTGAGTGGCCCCTGCACGTGCTGGATGTTCTCCCAGGTCCTGCCTGTGCGCTTCTTCTGGATGGCATCTTGTAGGAAGGGCTGCAGGGACAGCAGCATGCGCACCACATCTTGGGATGAGAGCATGCTCGTGTCCAGCACTGTGGGAGGAGAAAAGAGCAGAGGACAAGGACGTCAGGGGAGCGTGCCCCCTTCTAGATGCCATCCTGGGTCTGCACTAAAAGAGATGGGTGACCTGGGAGTCAAGAGAAAGGCTCTTCCAAACTGAAGAAACGGTACCTTGCTAACAGGCATAAAGAGGGAAGTAGGTCACACTACTCAGAAGCATTCAACTGAGAAAACTGTGAGAGAAGTAAAGGGATCATGTAAACCTGCTTCCAAGAGTTTTCAGAAGACAGAGGGCCACAAGGTTTCCTTAGTCACCATGTTCCTTTCATTTATACATTACCATTTTGAGGATAAGGGAACAAAAAGGGAGAGACCTAGAAAACCTTGTAAAAATATCCTTGAGAAACACTGGATGTTTTATAAAGAGGCCCTATACTATCTACACAGCTCTGAAATATACCTACTTCTTCCCACCCTAAAGCAAGCTATTATTTATTTTCTCCTCATTGTCTAACTATTTCTTTTATTAAATTAGCGTAAGTTGGGGCTGGAGAGATGGCTCAGCAGTCAAAAGCACTTGTCCTTGCAGAGGACTGGGTCAAGTACCAGCGCTGACATGGCGGCTCACAGCCATCTGGAGTTACAGCTCCAGGGAATCCTCTGACCTCTGCTCATCTCTGCCGGGACCAGACATGCACATGGTGCACAGACATACAAGCAGACAAAACATTCATAGACATAAATCTAAATAAAGACAGTTTTATCACATGCGGGTGGGTACCAGCACAGAAGTGTAGGTGCCCACAGAGGCCAGTGAGGTCATCAAATCCCCTGGGGCTAGAGCTATAGGCTTGTGGGTACTTTGATACGGCTGCTGGGGACTAAACTCAGGTCCTTTACTTGGGAGTACAGGCACTTTTCCCCCTGAGGCCAGGTCTTATTATACAGTCCAGACTAGCCTGGAAGTTGCTATGTAGACCAAGGTAGCCTGAAATTCAGGGATTTCCCGGCCTTTGTTCCTTTAGCACAAGTACAGGCTCCTAGCAACTGTGTACCTCTCTAGTCCCAGCCCCAGCAACTGTGTGCCTCTCTAGTCCCAGCCTGCTGGTTTCTATTTGGTTTTCAGTTTCCCCAGATCTGTCCTTCGTGCTTTCTCTCCTCATCCTATAGTCTGGTGAGAATGCAGACTTCTGTCCTTCATTTACTTTCACAAATATGATGTCACCCAGTGTAACTGTTGCTGCCTGCTCAGGGGCAGCCCTGACCTCCACACATTGGGGTCCTCTACCTCATGTTTCCATCACTTACAATTTGCTTCCACAGGCTTCCTGTGTGCTTATTTAATATGCAACAGTCACTCTCCTAAACAGATTACGAAGTCCAGGAAGGCAGGTGCCTTCCGCCCTTGGTGTATCCCAGAGCAGCAGAGGAGCAGCCTGGTCAGCATTTGTAGAGCCCAATTCCAAACATGGTTGTCAACTGGAGGTAGGTTTCCTCTCCTCCCCAGGGCTGGGCACTGACCACGAGCTCTACTATGGTCTACATGGGCTGACTGGCAATTTTAAATAGCACAAGCCCCTAGGATGTACCCCTGTAACCATAGCAAAGTCACATGTGGTCACTGATATGTAGCATACTGAGCAACCAAAAGGAGAAAATACTCCGGACATGTGTGGTCAGTTCCAGGAAGAGACACCAAGGCAACTGCATACCGTAGGATGACTGGATACCTAGAGGTAGGACTGCTGACTATCCTTTTTACACACTACAAGCTACAAGCATGGCTACAAGCGGCCAGAATGCACCCCCTGCTTGTGGTGTAATGGAATGGCAAAGTCTTGGGAGGCGGTTACTCCAAAAGCTTCAGGAGAACACAGCCCAGCCTCTAGGCAGAGAACACAGCCCAGCCCTCACTTCCAGTCCTTCGGTTATCATGGGCAGCAAGATAACTTCTGAAAGAAGCCTGCTCTCTGGGACACCTACCATTGCTGTGCGGCCAACAGTGTACGGTGGCACTTCTCACCAGCGCCTCGTCCACTTTCCCGCCTGTGGGGTTATCCACATACTGCCTCCCCTGCTCCAATGCATTGACGCACTCTGTCCAGTAGTCATTGTTATCTGCCTGCACCCGGTCATAAGTCCAGCTCACACAGGGAAGTGCATGGCGGCTGCTGGAGGAGATGTAATCCAGAAAGCTGAGAGAGGCGAAGGGCTGTGTGTGCTGATTCTGGAGGAGGAGGAGGAGGCTTATGGGGGGCTCTGGGGCTTTCCGGGCGCCCTCCACCTGAGGAAGCAAGGTGGATTGGCAGGAGGTCTGGCACATCATCAGGCGTCTCTCTGCAGCTTGGCCAATGTCAGAATTCTTCCCAAAAATATCCAGCTCATCTTCGAGGAAGAGCCCCGAGTTGTAACCAAGTCTCCGGTTCACGATCGCACTGAATCCACAGGTGCAACGGTACTGGTCTTCCTTGGAGGAGTCGGGGATGTACAGCCCGACATCTGCCCCCTTGACGTTCATGTTGCAGGCGCAAATGCAGCAGCTATCAAAGTTCCTGTCCTTGAAGACATTCATCACGGAATCTGACAGAATCAGGGTGACATAGAGACTGTGGGCCTCAGGAATTGGCTGCATGGTGGCAGGCTCCACAGAGTTAAGGGGCCTTGTGGTAGAGGGGGTGGAAGCCGGTGACCCCTGATCGGTGCTATCGTATTTCACAGACCCTTGGCCACTAGCAGTGCCCCCACCTCTGGGAGTTCTTGGAGTCCTGGGGGTTCGAGGTGTGGGGACAGAGAATCGAGGGGTAGCTGGAGATGGAAGGACCCCAGCTCCACTGTTGCTGGCAGGGGCAGCGCTGTTGAGCGTCACAGGGGTGTTCATCTGGGGTGTGTTCAGATAGTCTGGATCTGCGAGGCTCCCAACACTAGGCACATTGCTGCAACAAACACAAGGTAGCAGTGAGGGTGGAGTGCACAGGCAGAAGCTGCCCTGCACATCCCACACCACAACCCACACTGAGCATCTGCAATTTTCTCTTCAAAAACAAAAGAAAAAAGGAGGGAGAGAGAAAAGGAAAGGGAGAAGCAGAACATGAGCACAGACAGACAGACACACACAGACACACACAGACACACACACACACTTCCTTTCCACATAATCCACACTACACAGTGCTCACCCTGACCTGCTGGGGAGCTGCTGAGGAAGCTTATGTGGCAGTGGGCATGGAGGAAGTCGGGTAAGGCACTGTAACTACTAATGGTGCTCAGAGTGCAGCCCAGACAGTGCAGCTCCAACAATGCAGGCTGGGTTTGCATCTACTCTACAGCTACGGTTTTGCGTCTCTGCCTGTGCATTTTTCTTAGAGGCCACAACTCTGTAATGATACTGAAGTAGCTGTAACCAAATCCACATTCAAATGTGGTGCTTTCCTAAGTCAGATGGCAGCCCTGGTAAGGCTTGAGTGTCCCCAGCACTGTGTGACTGCTGTGCCCATCTGTCTGTCTAGCACAGGGCTTAGTGTCTGTCACTCAGCAGTCACTGGGAAGGACATACCAAGAGGTCCCTGAGGGTCCCCTTCTTCCTTCAATCTCTCTCAGTTCTGAGACAGACAGGGCAGTCTATCTCATGAGCAGTGGCTTGGGGAGATCACGTCTGCAGCATGTGCATGCCCTGCCACTCTAAAGCTGCCCTGAAGCACACCCTCAACAACTCCCACAGGCCTGCAGCCAGCGCACAGGCTCAAGCTCACTATGCGCACTCGCCAGGACTTCAGTCCTAATGACTCGACACATGAAGCCTGTGCTCCTCAGTGAGCTTCACACCCATTTACTTCCACAAGCCATCGCCCTGCAGTCTTTTAGAACTTGTACCATTGGCTCAGGTATCTGAACCAGGCAGTAATTACATAAACTTTGACTTACAAGGATTTCTTGGGTTCAGACAAAAGCTGACAGAGAAACTGAATGGTGCAATAAATAACTATCTGTACATTTATGGATTCCTTTAAATTTTGCTGGTCAACAAGATCCTAAAATGATTTTACAGTGGATTAAAACAGAACCATGATTGCTAGCTGAAAATCTAAATACTTCACTTGTTCCCTAGGTAGAAAAACAGTTCATCTTACTTAGCAGCCTCATTCTTCCCTGTTTCCTAAGAAGGAACTAGAAACCAATCCTGAGTGAAAAGTGGGGCAGTCAGCAGAGAGACAGAAGCAAGCATCAGCAAGTGTACCAAGCGTGACAGGCAAGCCCAGTGCAGTGGCACTGGAGAGCACAGCAGGACCTGGCAGTGCCAAGCTGGGCCACCTGGTAAAGCAGTTCCCAGATCCCAGGGCTAGTTTTAAGGGAAGCAGAGCTAAGAACCCACTAGCCACATGGTAAGGAGCCAACACTGGCCACAGCCACATCAGACAGTGTGAGCAAAAGCTCTTCCCTTAGCATAGGCTCCACCAGGCCGCCAGTCTAACATCTGGCTGCAGAGGGCATAGGGGGAAGGCGATGGATGGGTGGGAGTGGCCACTCAGAGAGTGAAGACTATCAGAACCTGTCCAGAGAGTCTGGGGCTGAGGCTCCAGGACCTCGCTCAGCAGCTAGAGCCCAAATAGAGCTTGGCAGAGCCCGGCCAGGCACTCGCAGGGCAGCCGGCCTGGCAGTCCTCTCCCTTCCCCACTGCGGTCTGCAGCCATTGGCTGCTGGAACATTCCCACAGCTCTGGGGAGAATAATCTACTGTAAGGAGTGGAAGATCCAGGGCCAGGGCCCTTCAAGCCCACAGTCTTTTCAGGAGGCAGAACTGTCACATGGCATAGGTGCTGGCTTCCAAGTCCAGGGTCCTTCTGCCCCTTCCCACCCAGCTCCTCAAGCTGACACCATGTAAACTGCTGGTGTCTATCACAGACACGTGGCCAGAATGAGCCCTGAGGCAGAACTGGTTTACTCGCTCCTAAGGCTCACCATCTTTGAGTTCGCTGCTGGCTCAGATAGGCCAACATACATAGTCAGTCTCCCTGCCTGACAACCGTCCCTGAGAAGGGGCACGTGCTGGAGCCCACTCATCTCCACAATCCCTGCAGTGAGACCGGCAAAGCGCTGGTCCATCCACACATGCACATGGCCCAGACACACATTTGTGTTTGTAAATTTTTGCTTTATCTGAGGAAGAAGTTCTTTCTTTCGAAGAAAACAGAGTTTGCACTGCTGATACAAATATTGTTTCTCTGGGCAGACGAGACACCAAGTCACCAGCAATTTCTCCCTTTACTTTTCCCAATCACGCCTCAATCTGTTACTGTGTTACCTAACTTTAAAGTCCCACGCTGAAATCATTACCTTACACAAACCAAAGCTCCTCCCACTACTGACAACCATCAGCAACTCCAATCGGAGGTAGGTTCTACGGCAAACGCCACGTTACACTTACACACAGCTCTCTGAAATAATCTTAATTTGTCTACACACGCGCTCACGCACAGAGGAAATTTCATTTAAAAATAAACACACAATCCTGCAAAAGACAACATGGTCAAAATCGAGAGTAAGCAAGAAACCAGTCTGAGCCTGAGCTGCCGTGGCCCTGTGACGAGCACTTGGAAACCAACATGGTGGCATCGCATGCGGTAAGTGGTAGAGCTGCGCACGTACTTGTAGCCGTCTCTAATGGAAGAGGCTGCAGGGGGCATGGGCAGCTGCTCCATTTTCGGAGGAACCGCCCATGAGGGCCGGAACAGACAGGCATCTGGTGTCTTCAGAGGCAGCAGGCAATGGCTTGGCAGCGTCTTCAGTGGAGCGAACATGGAAGAGCCCACGAAAGGCTGGAACTGCGGCACTCTGTGCACGTAGGAAAAGTCCTGTGACAATGAGGGGCTGGGTTAATGCTGGCACAGCAGAGCCAGCCCTGGGTGCTCAGCACTTCCTAAACCCAGGCACAGAATCTGCTGTAGAAACAGCTCTCTACATGACGGAGTGAAGGGAAAACCTAATGCCCTCACTGCTGGTGAGCATCGGTCACGGAGCGTCCGTCTACTGATGGCTCCGGCTTCAACAGCCCTTACACACGCGTGTGTGGGCGCCACTGAGAAGCCGCCCAGCCTTGGGAAAGCCCACACACTGGTCATTACCTTTATCTCCTCTGGCTTGGGACTTCCTAAGCCATCTTCCACTTCCATCCTGAACTCCGTGAGGTGTGTGGGGACCATACTGACCACAGGGCTCTCCATCATGCCCAATGCAGTCACTGTCTCTGAACTCACTCCATCTTTGTAATTCATCACCGGAGAAAATGCAGGATGCTGTTCCAATGATGGAGGGGTGGGGAACATCCTTTGCAAGTCTGCAACTGCTAAAAACAAAATTAAAAGTGCATCTTAACAGCAAGATTCCTAAAAGCTCTGACAAGCAGCCAGGCACAGCAGTATCCACACAAGGCTAACAGACTTTCAAGACACAGGTCACGCTCAGGCGTCCACACGTCCCTGGGACCCCCTCTTCATGCTGTATGGTGTCATGCTAATGCAGTCACCAGGGTCTGCAGAGCATGCTTTTCTTCCCATAGTTGACTCTAAGACCTGAAGGAGACGGGTGGAGAAGAAAGTGAAAGCTCTCCAACTACACTACTTATGAAAGTCTACCTCCATCTCCAGACGTTTATGAAATAGTACAGAGAATAAAAATTATTTAGAGCAAGCCTGGGGGGTGGGTGACTGAATCACACAGTCCTGCTCTTTGGGGAATGATCTCACACTGTCTTTCTAGCCATACAGTTTTAGAGTGAAGAGTAATAATAGTACCCAGACTCTAAGGGCGTTGTCAGCAGGGCAGGGCACACAGTGGCCAGACAACAGCTTACAGTCAGTGTTTAGCAAGCCTGTGCGCATTCCTGGCTTCTGTCCTCAGCAAGGAAGGGGGGAGCTTACAGTACCCATTCCCGCTGTCTTCACAGAATCAGTATCTGAGAACAGTTCATGACCTGGTTAAAGGTTCTGACTCTGAAGCAGGCTATGCCTGACACAGTGCAAGTTGTGGTTATAGAGCATGTCCACTAGGTGGTGCCCTGGGCTTGGAACTGGTAGTTTGTGATTGTCACTTTGATGTTCCCATTTCCATGGTTGTCGCCTTTCCTGAGGCCCCAACATTTAACTAAACACCTAGTCCTTAAACGGGAATAACCTGAAGCAATGACCTTGACTATGCCAATTAAGCCCTGGCTGCTGCCTCTGGCTTCACACCCTTTAGGATCCACGCTCCAGGCAGAGTTCAGCCATGGCAGGAGAGATCCTTCCTCAGGGCCTCACCTACCACAGCAGTCCTTGGTCCCCCTTAGATCTGTAACAGGCATGCTTGCTTTCCATTGGAACAAGAGAGCTTCCAGCAGCTCCCTAGAGGGAGGGAGCAAATGGGCACCTGGAGCAGGAGTCACAGGCGGTGATACTGAGCGACCTTTCAGAGCCGTCCTCTGCCTGCTTCTATAGGGCAGGATTTACAACTTGAAATGCCTGCAATTAAGGAGGTCAGACAAGCCAACTACTGGAGACGATACACACAAGTTATTGACTCTAAAGCAGGAGAACAGTCTCCGATCAGATCAATATATTGTATTTCAAACAAAGGGTAGGATTACTATACCGGGTAAAGGCCGAATGGAGAAATGTGCACCACACCTCTAACATCTCCCCAAGCTGAAGCACAGCAGCAGCCCCACGACTGAGCGCGGGAGGAAAGCACACTTCTCTTAGAGTAAGAAGAGCAAGCTTGGAGCTAGGGCAGAAGTTTCACCCAAACAAGGCTTTGGAGAAGGAGCTCTATCTGGGGGAGACAGGGCCCACGAGACGAAGGCAGAGTGGTTGGGAAGGGCTGGGGAGGAAAAGTTCAACAGGACAATAAAACAGCCTCTGTGTGTTTCCAGAATGGAGTCCCACACTCTAAAGACTAACTTTAACCCAATGGTGGCAAAGCCTTTAATTCCAGCAATGCTGAGGCCGCAGGAGGCAGTGGCTGGGAGATCTCTGAGTTCAAGGCCATTCTGGTCTACACAGCAAGTTCCAGGGCAGCCAGAGCTACACAGTGAGAATTTTTCAAACAACAAAAAAAAATTACAGAGGCTGGAGAGACGGCTCAGCAGTTAGAGCACTGGCTGCTCTCGCAGAGGACCCAGGGTCAGCTTCAGCACCCACATGACAACAGCCCACAACTGTCTATAGCTCAGGCTCCAGGGAATCCAACACCCCAGCCTCCAAGGATACCTGCACTGCGAGCAAGCTCAGCCCCCCCACCCCAACACACACGCTGTCACACAGTGAAAAATAATAAAAACGAAACTGTAGTAAACTTTAGGACATGTCAGTCTTTCTGCGAGGGAGGTCACTGCCTTACCAATGCTGGGAAGTCAGCTCCATGCTTCAAAGCCTCTGGCACCCTGTTCATCTCTACAAAGACGAGACACGACTCCAGCGGCCACAGGCCCACTTTACGGAACAGCCCACATTCTCACCATCAGATACTCAGGGAGACCCCACTGTCAACCCCATGCACACTGCAAGCTTGTAGAGAAGGCAGGGTTCAGGTGAGCGTTTCGCCACTGCATCTCAGCACCCAGGAGTGAGGTGACACATGGTGTCAGCTCCCAACTAGGAGCGCACCGAATGAGAACGCTGCTCAGACAGAGCTCTACGAGCTGACCCAGGGGACCCGTGTGTGGGGAGAAAGCAGAGAGCCTGAGAATCCAACGCCAGGCCTCCATATGTGCCTGGCCAGCACGAGGGATGCTGCTCCTAGAAAACGGCACGGGCAACTCCATGCAGGACTGGAGGGTTGAGCCCTGCTGTTCCTCTCAGCTGCCTCACACCCTCCACCCCATCTCAAGCCACTGGCTCCTTCTCAGGATCCTTCTGCCTCAGAGCATAGAGCAGAAGCCCAAACACAGAATTAAACAAACAGAATGGTCCAACTAATTTTTTTTTGTTTTCTCTAAGATTCATTCTTCAAAAAAGATATAATTTCAGAGAAATCCATAGATAACTGGTCTGCTCAGTGTATTGATCCTTCATTGCTACATGCACAAATTAATACTATGGGATCTTTTCCTTTCACCTGCATGTGCTAGCTCCAAGTTGCTACTGGGAGTTCAGAACACAACAGAACTGAACAAACGGAGACAGCTGTACACGTGATCACACAACTCTAGAGAGCCCTGGAAGTGCCTATGACTACTCATTCTGAGCTACATTAAAAATGGTTTCTGATGGGGCTGGAGAGATGGCTCAGAGGTTAAGAGCACTGACTGCTCTCCCCGAGGTCCTGAGTTCAAATCCCAGCAACCACATGGTGGCTCACAACCATCCCTAATGGTATCCGATGCCCTCTTCTGGTGAGTCTGAAGACAGCTACAGTGTACTCATATGCATAAAATAAATAAATCTTTTGAAAAAATGGTAGCTGGTACACTAGGCCCAGCAGAAATTCCTCAACAAAATTACTTCCATGGGGCCTAAGCAGATGTCCCAGTTACCCCAGTGTGCAGCTTCTTTGTACTCTGCGGGGCGGTGCCCTTGCAGATACCACAGTCAGGGAAGCAGAGCAGAGATGGAAACCAGCCATGCTGCTTACACTGCTACTGCTGAGGAGGGGATTCTGTGTCTGTCTCTCACCCACCCACCCTCCGTCCCTCCGTCCCTCCGTCCCTCCGTCACAGACTCACTTAGGTCTTATATTGGATCGTGCTGGCTCTTGACTTCAGTGCTAGTCTTAACTCACTGTTCCAGCCTGTACTTTAGCATCAGATGCTGAGGCCATTCTAACGCAATCACCTTTTAAACAAAAATACAACACTGGTACACAGTGTTAAGGACCACACTGCAGGATGGCTGCCGTGAGTGGCCAGCCTATGCCCTCATAGGCAACAGAGAGGACTGGCCAGCTGATTAGCACATGTGAAAGCCCTTGCCTGACCCACCCTGAAGTGCATGTTTCTTTCATGTGTGTCAGCACCCACAGCAGCGGGCTGGCTATCACTCATTTCTTCCCATGTCATGAGTAAGAAGCTGTGATCTACTCAAACTGTCACAACCCAATCTCTGCGCACGCACATCCCACTTCTGCGTCTGAGCGAGTCAGACTACATTTACAGGGTCATAAAACTTTCTGACTCATCCTGTGACATGGTGGTTTTCCCCTCAATTTGTTCTCGTTACCAGCTGAAGCGAAGGAGCAGGAATCACAGGGTGATTTGCAATGGGGTGCGTCTCCCTCAGGGTCTACAGGGCCACCCTGTCTTTCCTCTCACTGAGGACCCATGTTTTCTTCAGGTAAACACAACACTATTTCTGTCCTCCTGTATGCAAGGTATTAACACCAGAGGCCTCAATGAGAAAACTAAAACTGCACAATGATTCCTGACAACCATTCATTATCTCTAAGTCAGTTTAATTTTTGAAAGCAGAGTGTTTTCTGTAACTTCTTTGAGTAGCAATCTCTGAAGTTAAGTGGACAGGACCCCCTGCCCTCTCAGCTGTGGCTTCACTTGGTCTGACAGCACAGCAGAGGGGCAGCAGTGAGGGCATTTTTGTCTCTGACTGGCTTCCTGCCTTCTCAGAAGCATTGACTTCTTAGGCTTTCATTCTCAGTGGTAACCATGTCAGCTCAGGCTCCTGCACCTACTTGGAGGGTAAGGGCCAGCAGCTCTTCCGTCCTTCCCAGGGGGCCGCTCCTCAGTCCCAACAGTCGGCATCTTAGATGAGCGGAGAGCAGGGGACACGGCCTGAGAATAGAGTTGTACTGTTAGAACACTGATGCGCACTACCAACCCTTTAAGATAGAGCGGCACATCCTCATGAAACGCCCACATCCACCTCTAGGCAGGGACGAGCTCACAGGCATCTCCAGGAAGAGAGACAGCTGTGTTCAGGGCCTGGTGGGAACACTACCCAGGCCTTCAGGCATGCTGCCTCCAGGTCAAGACCAGGGCAGCTTTACCAACATAGTAGCCGGCCGGTATTCCAGCAGTTGCTGGCCCTGGGTCTGGCTCTTCCTCCTTGGGAGGAGGCAACTAAAACAGTGGCCCTGTGCTCCCCAAAGCTACAGGTTTAGGTTCTAGCATTTCCATTTAAGAGTTAGCCCTCTCTTCACAAAGGCAGCCCCATCTGAGAGACTCTGAGTGCAGACAACTGACCAGTTACTCAGAACAAGGCAAGTTCCTGACTAGGAAAGAGTACCTTTAAGAACTCAAATAGGCTGGTCATAAAATAAAGTGTATCCAATAACGTAAAAGAATAGGTTTTGGGGAGGTTAAGAGCACTGACTGCTCTTCCAGAGGTCCTGAGTTCACTTCACCACGGGGTGACTCACTTCGAGTGTGTCTGAAGACAGCTACAGTATACTCATACACATTAAATAAATAAATGAATGAATGAATATATAAAATTTTAAAATAAATTTAATAAAATTTAATAAATTTAAAAAGAATGGATCTTACAGATCTAACACCTTTTATTTATACTTACATAATATACAGTTGAAATGTACATTTAAATTCAAACACATCTGACTGCTCGGCCAGCTGCCTCCCTCCCTCCTCTACTTACTAGGTAAATTAGTTTTATCAATAGATGCTGGAGGAGAAATCAAAGAACCCCTTATTTCAAAGAAATAAAAATTCAATTGAAAGCATCTCCTTTGTGTTTAATATTGCTTAAAATATATTCCTCGAAGAGCCATTTCTTCATTAAGCCCAACAGTAATTTATAACTTGTACAGGGAATGAAGTCACAGGCCCAGAGCAGACAGCTCCATCACAGCGCCTGCCCTTCTGCTCCTTCTGCTTGGCTGACTGGATCGCCTTCCGCCCATGCTTTCCTCTCCTCAGCACCAGAAGCCCCTGCCCCTCCATCCCAGCTCAGCCTGTGCTCATCTTCCTGGGAGTCAGAATAAAAGCGGAACTCTCCAAGGTCCAGACCAGCAGCAAGGGAGTCACCTCTGCTTGTACCACCGTTCACACTGCCGTAAGGGAGCGCGTCACCTCTGCTCAGTCAGTGTTCACAGTGGCATGCCCTTTCCTTTCAGGCAGTAACTGTCTGAACTAAGGCCGCTGTGTTCCAATGCACACAAATATCAAATAGAATTCTTGTTTCCTGCAGTTCAGACTTAAAAACAAAAGAGTGTACATCTTCCCCCAGCTCCACACTCAGCAGAGCCCTGGAAGTCCTGGAAGGTAGACAAGCCAAGAGCCCATCCCTAAGAGCGGGCCACAGATGAACAGGCTGCTGGCCAGTCCACAGCGATTAGCTGCTTCTCTCTGCTGTCCAATCAGGGTTCATTCCACGCTCACCCAATGCCCTGCCCCTCATGACCCCAGTCTTTGCCCTCTCCAGTCAAATCCACTTGTCAAGGCGGCTGCCACCTCACCCTCAGTAGCTATAGCAGCACTGAGAGGGAAGGCCTAAGATCTGTTGATTAGCTACGGTTGAGTTTAAAGTTAGAAATCTGATCCCTCCTTAACCCAGTGCTGCCCTGCCCCCTCTGCACTTCAATGGTCAGCATCCTTTAATCCTGGCCGTGAGGCTGAGCTCGGCAGTAAATACATCTATAGGCTGCTTTACCTTCTTGAGTTCTTAGCATAAAGTCAGTAATTTAACCAAGTATGTAAACTTGTTAATTGCCTCAGTTACCTGTCACAAAAGAACTGATCATCAAATTGTTTGAAAAGTTTACATAGAATAGATGGAGAGGAAGATTAAGTAAATAAATGAAAAAGAGAAATAAATGGAGTTCTTTGAACAGAGTGTGTCTTACTCAGCTTAGCCCCCTATGCAGCCTCCCTAGAGAGAGCGAATGCTAACATCTGCCCAAGGGCAGAGATGACGGGAGGATGAGGAAGGATGAGCTCCCTGCAATCGTGTGTCTACATCCACTCCCAGCACAGCACGGTGACTGCACACTCGCTCTCAGTGACTAGGTGAAGGAAGGTTGGGTGATTTGGAAAAACCTCCTCTTAAAAAAAATACGAAATATATATTCCTTTAGCCACATGATATTCAGGAGGGTTTATTAAAATAAATATGAAAGATTTTAATATCTACACCTATGGAGAATAATGGTGTAACCAAAGCACCAATAAGCAGTCCTCAAAGGGACTCAGGTGCTGGTCAGCCCGCAGCACGGCGGGCCTCACGGCTGCAGCAGAGCAGACTCACCCCAAGCTCGTCGTCATCAGAGTTATCAAAGATGTTGTCTAAGTCGTGCAGAGAAGGGGCCAGATCTGTCACTTGGGTAAGGCTCCCGGAGCCAGCTCTGCCAGCAGCGTTGTCCTGCCGGACATCTGTGGGAAAGGAGGCAAGGAGGAGTGAGCCGGCTCTCGCCGAGGGAGACAGGAAGGATGGACTGGACCTCAGTGTCTGAGGTCTGCTGGCAGTTCCCTCCCTATGTCCTACTTAGATTTAGACATAATTATTTCCAACTATGCTTCTCAGCTTTGAAACGAACCAAAAGACAAACCACGAAAACATTAAAGTTGTGATCAAATTACTGCTATAGCAATAGGAATAGAATCTTAAGTGGAAAGAACTCCCTTTGCATTTTACTTTAGCAACAGTCCAAGTGAGTGATAACAATGTACACACCTGTTTTAGTAGCAGAACTGAAAATAGACATGGCATTTTTCCCATCAGGCACCGGCGTGGAATGACCTGGTGTAGTGACATCCTTGGTACCAAATCCATCCTCTGACTGTGTAATAAATTCAGCCAAACAAAACACATGAACAGCAACCCAAAGTGTGGGATATGAAGGAGAACACAAAGAATTAGCGCGGCGATGGAACCTGTTATGAGCAGTGTGGGAAACCATGGTCTATGCAACCAAAGGGAATCAAAGGCAGGCAGGCCCTTGCTCTGCACTGCACAGAATCAAGAAGGCCCATCTCTCGCAACCCTCTAGGTGTCCTCAGAGACTCGGTGGTGCTGGTGGACCTCATTGAGGACCTGTCCTGGCATCCAACGCAGTCTTTAGTAATTGTGCCAATGTTAAATGACAGACCAAGCCTCTGGATCTACACAGACCCTGCACATTGTCCCCTCGACTCGATTAGCCTCTTTAACCTCCATCCTACTCTTCCCTACTCTCTCAGAAGGCTTCCTTAGATGGCTAGCCGGCAGGCACACCCAGCACTCGCTATCATGGCAATGGAACCAGAGTGGCTCCCACTGACGGCTATGAGCAGTGCTGCTATGGAGTCAGAGAACACACAGGCACAGCTCTCAGCACAGTGAACTACACACTCCCTAAGAACAGACACTGCCCTCAACACTGTTTGCTTTACATCTTAAATCCTGTAAAAGAAATAAGCAGGGAGCACAGGCCAACAGTAATTAGCATATGAGAGGAGACATGCACGGCATAAGGAACAGCCCGGAGAACACGCAGCTTCCTTTATGCTCGGCTGACTCTGGGACAAAGGTGAGCCATGAGGTAAGGAGGAACAGAGCGCTGCTCCATACAGTAGTACCAAGAGCATGAGTATGAGGACAGAGCAACCAGGCAGGACCACCTCAGACATCCTGCCTCAGGACTCTCCCACACACACTGCCAACGCCAAAACCCACAGGCTGCTGGGCTCGTGCTGTGGTAAATGGTACCTTGTTCTTTTTCAGGGAGTCCTTCTCCGTCCCCTGCTTGCATTTCTTATTTGCTGTGAAGATGTACTTTATGTCACCATCCTCAAAGGTGTATGGGTCATTGACTTCTCCCAGAGTGTCTCCAGGCTGCTGTGACAGAGGTGATGGGTCCAGGAAGGGAGCGGCTGCACCTGAGGCTGCTCATCCTGCCAGATTTTGAACCGCTTGTTAGGTTGTGCTAAGAGTCTAAAAGGGAAAATAAGTGACAATTTAATAAGGTAAGTGAAACTGTATCTTTCTTAACATAGTATTTATGACTTTTACATTTCTTTTTATTAACTTTGTGTATGTGCATGCACATAATAGCATGTGAAGGTCAGAGAGCCGACTCTCTCCTTTCTGGGGATTAAACTCGGGGTCAGGCATGGGCAGTGCTGATGTGGACTCATCATGAACATAAAAACTTCACAGATAAGAGAAAGTCTCCATGCACAGTGCTAGTTCTCCATGTGTTTGCCTGCTGAGCATTCTCTCTAGCCCAGTACTTATCGTTTAAAAGAAAGCTGAAAGTGAACACTGAAAAGCACTAGTAATTTCCAGTGTTGTTGTTTTTGTTTTTCAAGATCTTAAGCATGATCAGGCAAAGCTAAGGCAACTTCCTTAGCCCATGACCAGATTCTTCAGAAAATATGGGTCATGCCCCCCACCCCAAGTACATCAGCTCTGTCTCCTCAGTCAGCAAATCAGCACAAAGATGAGGCTACAGGTCACCTGCACCAAGGTTCAGAATGGTGAGTGGCTCAAAGGTACAGAGAGCACACCTTCCAGACAGCGCTGGGAAGTGCAACATGGGAAGTCTCTTCAATTACACTCTGGACTAATGGATAAATGAGTCCACAGTATGTCCTGAAACGCCACGGCAAAGCCGTCACTATGCCAAGTATTGTTAAGTCTCATGAAGAACAGGGAGTTTGATTCTGAGACATTCCCCATTTGCAGAGTTGACAGAGAGAGTAAAGATAGCAAAGACAGAAGACACTGGGTGTCCAGCCCCATCCCACAGAGAAAGCGAGGGTGTCCATCCCCATCCCAGGGTCAGCTCACCTTTGCAGGGCAGTGCTCTCGGGGCTCACATCCAGTACAGTGTGAAACCTCTCCCCCTGCAGCTCTGGAGGCCGGAACTCAGCATCCTCACTGGGTGGGAGACGAAAACTCTGCCACCACCTGTCTGACGACTCGGTGTATGAAGGCCTGAGCCCACTGTACAAGGCTGTCTCACTGGCCTCTGCCATCAGAGGCAGTCTTTGGCCTACAAGGACAGTTCTGTCCTCTAGAGCGGAGAGCTGCTGAAGGTCTAGCCCGTTTCCATAGAGGGCAGGGTTCACAGGGACAGAAGGTGGGTCCAAACTCTCTGTCTCCTGACCTCGTGGCTGAGGGCTGAGGGTGGGGGGCAGAGGGGAAATGGGGGAGTGAGGTGAATCCATAGGATTCAGATCCATTTGCTTGCTTGTGTTTCTGGAAGGCACGGCCATTTGCTTATCATACTTCCGACTGCTTGACACCTCTAAGGAGGAGTCTATCCCTGCCAGCCCTAGCTTCTGTCCAGGCGCATCCTGCTCCATGCATAACTCTTCAGCCACAGAAGGCCTGTGGTGGAAGGGCACCAAGGGTCTCTTTTGCAACTTGTCTCCTTTTTCTTGTCTTTCTGTGGTCTTGTGCTTGGAAGAAGCAGGAGGTGGTAAGGATGAAGAGGGTGGCGGTCCTGCACTGAAGCCTGGCTGAGAGAGCGTGGGAGGTCGGCTGGGTCCTACTGCACACCGCTTTAAAAGTTTATGCCTACAATGAGAATTAAAGTCAACACATACCCAGGGACAGATAAAGGCATGATTACAACGTCCCCAGACAAGTGTCTCTGCTAAGGGGAGACTCACACCTCTGAGAGGCTCCAGAATCCAATGTGCCTATAGACACTAAGATACACGTGCTGGGCAGGAAGTCAGGAGCCACTCATATGTAAGGGCAAGCAGATGACCATGGACATGATGGGAAGTACAACTTACTATCCTGCTCATCTTGAACCTTGCTATGAGACAGCAGGAGCTACAGTCTCTCTCTGCATCTGAAGACTGCGAGACTAAGGGACCAGAAAAGGCAACAAGGAGAAATTCAATGTCTACGTCTCAACTCTCTGACGGTCATACACAATGGCTTAAATGATTTGTGACATTGCACACTGGGAATAAAATCACTGTGGTCCAACCTCCAAAGACTATGAAACCAAGATAAACCAGAACACTTGACAGGACCTATGGCCTACTAAGCCTTGCCTCTCACTGTGCATCTGGGAGGGACCAGGAGACAAATGTGAACTTCAGACACACACATGAAGATGGGCTGGAGCTCAGAGGTTGGAAATTAGAACACGTGTGAGAGCCCCGACACATCTCAGTGAGGATGCACACCTATTCACACTTGGCAAACACAGACCTGAGGAACGGCTTGGTCAGGATCACTAAATGATGCCAAGTTCTCTGCACAGCCAAGTTCCACAACAGGTCAGCCAGCTTCCCCGTCTGTAAATCACTCCAGGGAAGATGGCAAGCTCTCTAGTGGTGCAGTGGCGACTCTGAGGCCACTTGGGTGGCATTAAATTACTGCTGCACTGAACTAAATGATGCCCTCGTGGGCAGTAAAATGGATTTGTGTGGCATGATGGGATGGTTTAGTGGGACAGTAGAATAGCCGCCCTGTTCCGTTCAGCCATTAAAGAGTGAGAGGAGTCCGCCCTTCATACGCTTGCAATTCCACAGCAGATAATCTGCAAACACTCCGCCCAAACTGTTTAAAAACTAAATCTTAAAAAAAGGAAGAAAGCAGAACCAAGAAGCAGCCGACTTTGAGTAAGGCTATCAGGGACAGTCCAGGCAGAGGCGTGCTCCATGTACCAGGGTTTCTAACTGTCACACACGCATGGGCACTCTCCCCAGGACAGTTAGCTGCACTCATCTTCTGGCGCAGTCCTTACGGGGACTCTTCAAAGGAAGGGTTTGCTGTAACGTGTGAGCTTCTGAAGCTGCCTCCTTCAGCTCCACAACGTTTAAGAGCAGAAATGTGCCCTGCACCGAGAGAGCATGTGCAAACCCCCAGTTACCAAGGAGCCCGCAGCAGGGACAACTTGGCAGAGCAGCCTTGGAGAGAGGGCGTGGTCAACAGGGAGGAGGAAGCCTACAGCAGAGCCAGAGTGCGAGACCCAGGAAGAGCCTGGCTACTAAGAATCTGCTGAGAACTGGAGCAGCGGTCCCAGAGCACGGGAAGTAAAGCACTATTTACTAAATATACTGGCGGTAATTCTTACAAACGTGACACTAATAAGTAAAAGTGTTTTAAGAAAAAGTCTAGATTGTAGAAAAGATCAGGAAAAAGGAAAAAAAAAAGGCAAAAGTCAAACTGACCATAGTTTATACCTCACATCCTTGCCCCACCTCCAACTCCCAGTAGCCAAGAGTGAGTGTGTGTGTGTGTGTGTGTGTGTGTGTGTGTGTGTGTGTGTGTGTGGAGAGAGAGGGGGGATTGATTCAGCTATACGTGCCCTAAGAGGGGGAGAGCTGAGTGCTCTCAGTGAGGACCCGAGTGAGGACCTCTCCTAGTGAAGCTGCACAGCAGCCAAGCGTGAGTGTGACTGGCTGAAGGAACAGGGGCTGCCCACCAAGGCAACACTTGGTGAGCATGGGGCCAGAGAGACTGGAACACGGGCCAACGTTCCTTCCTTCAAGTCAATGGAGAGAGTTTGCATTCCCTCAAGTCAGCCCACCAGTACTGCAGTAACGGCTGAGCTGAGAAGTGAGTGGTTGGTCGCCTTCTCGACAGACGGCCCTCATTCCTAGAAGGTCCATGGAGCTCATGATTCTATGTAAGCTTCTAGAAGCTCTGGAGCCGTAAGTGTAAAGCAAGGCCGGCCAGCTCTCAGCTGGACTGGGAGACAGGATTACCTCCCTAAAACTTTAGAAGCCATAACAGCCCGTGTCAGTGAGACCCGCCCGTGTACCCGCCTGTGTACCCGCCCGTGGTAAGGGTGTTAAGTCAAGGGGTAAAGAGGGAGGTTAGAGGCCATGCAGACAGTCCAGAGACAAGCAGCTGAGATACCGTTAAGGCGGTGGCTCTTGGGGTTTTAGCAAACTCCCTGTCCCTACCAGTCACAAAGATCCTCAAACAAAGGACCCCAAGAGCCACTGCACCCAGGTTCTGCTGACTCCAGCCAGCCAGGGTTCGGTACTAAATCTGAACCCTGGCAATAAACACCACTGCACGGAAGACTGGATGGATCCCTTCCTTCTGTACAGAGGACATTAGAGGGAACTCTGAGATGAAGGGGCCCGTGCGGCTGTGGCTGGCCAACATGGACGGTGCTGCCTCTGCCTCTGCCTCTGCCTCTGCCTCTGCCTCTGCCTCTGCCTCTGCCTCTGCCTCTGCCTCTGCCTCTGCCTGAGAAGCACACGCACCTGGAGCAGGAGCAGCTGACTCTCTGGGTTGGGTCAACAAAGTCCCAGGCAGCAGGACTGTGAGCGGGCTCTTCCTCCCCAGCGGGCGCTGACATCTGGCTCCTCCTAGAAAGGGTGGAAAAGTGACTGTGTACACACATGAGCTAACTCACTCCACTACAGACAACAGGGATGAACCCTTTCTACAATGTAATGGCTCCTGCTGATAAAGGAGTTCAGAGGGACGAGGAGGTAAACAGCCTGTCTGCTATGCACAGGGAGGCAGCTTCAGACGCTCCTGCCTGCGTAAGCTCATCTTACATTTACACAGACAGGACGGACAATGGACAGCACCCACTCTTCCGCTGCCTTTCAAAAGTCACTTCTGCTGCATGAGCAAGGCCTGGGTTTAGTACCACCCACTCACATGCCCACTACCACTACCATTCACACACACACACACACACACACACACACACACACACACACACACACACACACACACGATATATATAAAGTCACTTAACATTATGTAAGAATGTTTAAATTTCCGTTTTGGAAACATCTACGAATTATACATACTCTGTTATGCTGTAATCACCCGGGAAGCTCCTACATTAAAGTTAATGTTCTAACACTCTAATGTCGTTAGTAACAAAGCCCCTGGAAACAAGAGGCCAAGCTCTAACTCCTCACTCCCAGCAGCTGATGCCACAGATTCACCGGGTGACCCTTGGGAGTCCTCGAGGCAGCCTTCTCTACCTACCTGGGCGCCTCGGCTCCTACTCGGGCCAGTAAGAGAGGGATGTGATCTGTCAGGCACAGCAGAGATGTGAGGCTGCTTCTGAGTGAAAGCAGAGGATGGTGGGTAAGAAATACTAACTGAAAAATTACCTAGGCACTGAAGATAGAAGTAAAATTATTTGTACTAATTATTCTGAAGGAAACAGACTATGGTTTTGTACACAATTATTTTAGGGTTTGTCTAGCGCATCTCCAGTGGCCCATTCTAGAATCAATTCCTCTGACAGTAAACATTTACCATCAGTTTGCTAAAAGCCTGAGCCAAGGCAGCTACTGAACCCGCACACAACTCTGAACAGCACTCTTTTACAAGAGTTGGAGTTATTTCTAAGTGAAAAGTTACTGTAACAAGAGCACCAATGGCAGACTGGAGAGGCGACTCAGTGTTTCAGAGTGCTTGCTTGGTCACAGAGGGCCTGAGTTTGGTTCCCAGCACCCATGTCTCGCAGCTCACAGTTGCTTACAACTACGTGTACTGGGGATCCAGCACCTTCCTTGCCCTCCACAGGCTGTTTTTAAAATAATATTAGGGGTTACAGAGACGGTTGACAGAGGGGTTGAGAACACTGGCTGCTCCTGCAGGACTCTCAGGGAGTTTGGTTCTCAGAACAGTAGTTCACAACCATCCACAACTCCAGTTCCAAGGGGTCTAATATTCTCTTCTGACCTCTGTGTCAGGCATACAAGTGGTGCAGACACTCATGAAGACAATACCCAACGCATAAACGTAAAATAATATGTATATGCACACAGAGACACACAAACACACGCGCACAGACACACAAGGCACACGTACATGCACACACATGCAAACTTACACAGATACATTCAGATATATGCAGCACATACACGGGGACACATAAATGCTCACACAGACACACACACGTGTACACACACAGATACAATATCTAATAAAGCAGGAACACAGCATCATCCAGGTGTGCACTGCTGGTGAAAACCCAAGGCTAACTCAACAACTGTCCAAGAAGTTTGTTTCCCTCTGTAACTGGGAACCACTCAGAAATCTGCACAAAAAGAAGGGCAGACCCTGAGTGCCACCTGACAGTCAGGGCAAAGCTCTGAGCTGTCCCTGTTGGCAGATGTCACACCAACACTGTGATTTTCTTATGATCGAGAACCTGAAATTATCCATGATACATAAACCAGGTAAAGCAAGTGTCTGCTTTTAGCATCTTTGTTTCATATCATATTCTACTGAGTTTAAACTGTGAGATGACAATGTGGACATCTTCAGGTTTGAGCACACGGTTGTACATGTGACTGACTTGCCCTCTTCATCCTGCGATCGAGGAGACTTGACTAACCAGGATGCACAGCACGTACTTAGACTGGGCCCTGTTAAGGATGCACTCCTTCCAGACTCGATGGACCATGTGACTGTGGAGTTTAGGAGGGATCTTCTTTGATCTCTTTGGACTGTGCGTGGCTATCATCCCCCCATCGTGGGACCCGAGGTGACTGGCAGCGCTCTGCACACCGCTCTCGCCTGGAAAGCAAGCACGATCACAATGTCAGGACCACCATAGGAGCAGGTGGCACCGAGGCTGTTGGAAATTTCACCTGCCTAACCTCAGATCCGTGAAGCCTGGTTTCCCTCCCTCGCTTCTGGCAATCACGTTATCTGCAGGGATGAGAGAATCCTCTCCTCAACTCCCCCCACCCTTCCACACACACACAGTAACCAACCAATATCAGCTTGCCTAGCTCTGTGTGTTTCCCCTAAAGCAACACACATGAGAAACGTGCACACCACCTGGGAAGACGTGCACAGCAACATCTCACCCCTTATGTTTAGATGCAACTTAACGTATAAGGAAGGGAATATAATTGTAATATTAAAAATGCAAACATTCATTACTTGTCCTGATTTTAGGAACTAAACACAACCAGTGTATTTTGGGGCAGATAGAGCAGCAGAGACAGCTCTGTGCTCATTCAGCTAAACAGTTGTGTAATAAAAGCAGACAGTACACAGCAAGAGAAGAAGTTATTAGCACCCTAGTGTCTAGAACTGCCTGCCTTACTCCCAGTGTCAGTTACCTGAGCTTGGCACTAAAACCCAGAAAGGATTTTCTCCAAGTTATGTTCCCAGATAGAGATTCACCGGCTCCCCTCAGGGGTCCAGTTAATCTGTCCACCTGTTGATGGGTGGCCTATTCCTCCTGGCCACGCCTCCGTGATGGTAGGTGACAGAAGTCTTACCATTCCCATTTCAGTGGCCAGCCAAACGGCAATGTCCAGTTAACTCTAGGGCTTCTCTTATTTGACTAATAAATAGACTATGAACTCTGTTCTCAACAAAACGAGCGTGCAAGACCTCTTGAGCAAGAGTGTCAATGGCGAGACCGAATAATCTGCACTGCTCCCTTGAAAATCTTTCAAATGTCCCTTATGACACAAATTACTCTCCATGATGGCTGCATCAAGGCCATGGCTTTGCAGGATGTTTAGGTTTGTCCCCATTAAAACATCAAACCATTTTAAACAGCTGAAGCTGCCTTTCCTCCCAAAAGCACCAACACTGGAGATGGAGTACAGGAGAACAAAACCTGGTATTTGACTACTATCTTAAATTTAAAAAAAAAAAACAAAAAACAGACTTGGTTGCCATGCAAAGGAATGAATTTCTTTTCCCAATGTTTCTCTAGTGCCTTTCCTAAAACCTAGACCAAGAAATCATCAAAGTGGAGAACAAGTCTCAAACGCCCATGGCAGCGCTATGAGCAGCAGAGTAAGGAAAGAAGCCTTCACCGGACTGAAGGCTGCTGCCTCTGAGTTCCCAGGCCTCCAAAGAGACAGGAAGACATGGCTGTCTGAGAGGTCATGGTGATCTCAGCAACACCAGCCAGCTTGACCCAGCTGACGTCTCAGAGGAGCAAGGCAAGCCACCTGGTACTGCCTCAGTGACTGACAGTGAGGGCTCTGTTCAGCACTGTACAAAGGGGCACTTGGGCGAGTTGATTTGACTACACAGACACTAGAACCTTCAGATGGTTTTAGGGAACAAGGAACAGTGGAAGGGCATTTCCCAAAGACTCGTGCAGTGTGACACATAGAGCAAGTGGAAGCAATGTGAGGATGAGGGATATGAAGGCTACAACAGACTTATCACAGACAGCCTCTTGCTTTGGAACTGAGAACTTCTGGAGGTCAAGGCACCATACATGCAGCAAGCATTTCATTTTAAAGTCAACACAAAGCTGAGCTGGAGAGATGGCTCAGTGGTTAAGAGCACTGACTGCTCTTCCAGAGGTCCTAAGTTCAATTCCCAGCAACCACATGGTGGCTCACAGCCATCTGTAATGGGATCTGATGCCCTCTTCTGTTGTGTCTGAAGACAGCGACAGTATATTCACACAAAATAAACAAATAAATCTGAAAAAAAGCTAACACAAAACTTACTAAGAATCTAGGGGAGGAAACTGATAAACTAAAACTGATAAAAATTTAAAGTAGTGCAACTGTTAAGAATACAAAATTTTAAGTAAAATTCAAACTATTCAAAATACTGAAAGATGGGGTCTTTGAGGATCACTACAAAAGATAACGAAGCATTTTCCTTTCAATTTAGTTGTAATAAAACAGATCAATGGCTAGCCACTTCTGAAAGAGTTGTGCCAATGCTCTGCTCTCTGAGCTCTGTGAGTCTAACGCAGGCTGGGAAAGGCGAGCTGATCCAGAAGGGTGCACATAAGATGCTGGCAGCTGATCTGTGCACATCTTCCTGATGCTAGAAACCATCTCTCAACCATGGACAACACACGACACACGTGCCAGGGGATTTCCAAGGAAAGCAAGCTGACTCCAGCCAGGACTGTTAATACAGGAACCCTGTCACTCAACAAAGTGGACAAAAGGTTCTCAGTTCAAGCACGCTCTCCCTTGGGGTGGGCTGGGGTTCAAGCACTCTCTCCCTTGGGGGTGGGGGGGCACAACTGTCGCAGATCAGCACAGGACTCAGGACCCGCTCAGAGTCCTCATGCTAGTCTAACATGTCTTACAGTGCAGAAAGAGTCACTGCATAGTTGTCCTGCAGGAGGAACTGTGAGCCAGGCTAAGGTCCCGCCTACCCCTGGGCTAGTGCTTGTGAGTTAACACCGACGTCCACATGACCTTCGGGGCATCACGTCCGGAAGGCTTTTCCAGAGACAGTTAGCTCTGACTAATCAAGGGTTCACCCTTCCAAGTCAACTGAACAGTGGTGACAGGGCGGGTGAGAACTGCTGGAGGAAGCAGGACCCTGGAGACATGTCCTTGGGACTGCAGCCTGGCCCTGGCCACCTGCTCTGTGTTCTCTTTACTCTGTATCCAACAGGAAGCGAAGAACCGCCCCCATGTCCTCCCACTACATAATGACTGTCTGGATGCATGCAGCCCAGCAGCAGTGGGCTAACTCTGGAACCGTGAGACAAGCAAATCCTTTTCCCCTAAGGACATCTCTCTTGGGCAAAGTCGACACAGTATTTGCCATTGTTTAAAGAGTTTCCTGTGCATGTGCAGAAACATGGACATAGTGTGCCGGGGTAACTGCATGCAGTACTACGGAATGCACCAACACTATCAGTGGAACAGAGACTAAGGCAGCACAGGCACAATTCTGAGTCACAGGCACTTGCCCTTCTAACACTCTCCTCTCACCCGTCCCCACATGTCTATCCGGAGGTCTGCCATGCTGATGGTGGTCTGGGAATCCTTCTGAAGAGCACGCTGGGTTGCACTCACCTATAACCACTTGCTCTGGGGAGGTGGGAGGCGTGAGAGGCATCCCACAGTTACTGGGGTCTTTCACACTACCGAGCCCCTGCTGTGCAACTGTGACGTGCCCTCCAGCACTGGTACCACTCTGAGGAACCGGGATATCATTCTGAGAGATCAACACGAAAGCCGAAGGGTAGACCATCCGGACACCACCTATGAGGAAAGACAGCAGGAGCAGGTCTGAAGAACTGTTCAGTGAGCAGTCAACAGCTGCCTGAACATGGTCCCTGAGTCACCATGGCAGCACAGGGGTCAGGAAGCGGGGCCACAGTGTGCAGACCCTGAATGCTCATCTCTTTAAATGAACACTGGAGCTAGAGCACAGTTCTCCAGGCACACTTCCTTACCGACAATGACTTCAACTGCCACGGGAAAGTCATCGTCATATTCCAGCTCGGCCTCCTCTCGGGGCTCCTCCTTCTTCCTCAGCACCATTGGGTAGAAACACTGCCATTCCTCAATCAGCTTGCGGGTGGCCGGGTCAGACATCTTGTATGCATGCCCTGTTAGCGTGCCATTTAAGCCGTAAGGACTCACCAGCACTATGCAAAGGAGAGACAGGTATCACATATATACTTGGTCGTTTTAGGTTAAAACAGAGCGCTACTTCATGTCCTTTGATTTATAGCCTAAAGTCGTTCACAGTGTGGCATTTAAGTTTACTTTAGAATTATTTATGTGTAGTTTAATTACATCAATTTTTTAAAAAGTCAAGTTGGGGTGCCATTACACTACACGTTCAAGTCTATCAAGAAACATTGTATAACACATCTGCACATTAAAATGCATGCCTATCTATGGATAATGGCTGTTCAATATGAACACCACATCTGGCATGGACACCCAGGCCTACTTGGCACTTAACACTGACGTGAATCCTGAGAACCCCTACACATGTAATAATCAAAGAATAATAGGTAACACAGAATATACAATAACATGTAATGCCAACAATAAAGCGCCTACTAGCAGATCTTCATGCCCAGAGCATGAAGCGCACAGTTACTTGTGTGTCCGGTGAGACTCTGCAGGGAGGCAGCGTGAACTCCAGTACGGAGCTGACACCAGTTCTGTTCCTTTCAGTCTTTGAAGCCAACGTTGTTTTAATGGCGTTAGAAACAGACTGGGTTACTGTGGCACTCACACTGTGGCTCTGTGAACAGGTCTTCAGAATAATCCTTTCTAGGGGACTAGACAACTCAGAGTGGGAAGCACCCCATTTCCCTTTGGCTTTGTGTGTGCACTGCATGTATGTGTGCAGTCTACGTGTATACATGTGTGTGCCTATGAGTCTGGAGACCAGGGATCAAAGTCAGGGCTTCCTCTCTACATCACTGTCTTTGAAATTAATTCACGTGTCCAAATACGAGGACCATCTGCAGGAGTCTGTCCTCCCCTTCTGCCATCTGGGGCCCTAGGGTTAAACTCAGAGTGCTTATCAGGGAGCCTTACCCGCTGGGCCACCTTCCTGATCTCCACTGATGCTGGAGAGGTAAGGTATCTCCCTGAATACGAAGCCCACAGATCTGGTCCGTGTGCCAGCAAACCCCAGGCACCGACCAGTCCCGCTGTCCCAGGGCTGAAGACACAGGTTGTCATGTCCAGCTCTGACCAATGCTGGGCGGCAAACTCAGGCCCCGCGGCTGGGCGGCAAGCACTGCCCTAACCCCACCTCCCTTGGCTCATGCTCAGACTCAAAGTTCTTTACTCCATTATGGACCTAAGCCTGACCTGGAATTCTGTCTTCCTAAAACCGGGATTACTGGCACGTGACCCCATGCCTGACTTCAAGTGCCTTTTTCCTTTTATTAACAAAACAAAACAAAACTTTAAAAACTTTAAAATCATTTAAAGAATTCCTCTCTTGGTGTTTATTCATGTCCTGTATTACTGAGTTTTATAAAGATACTTTCTCTCAAATGTACCACCAGTTTTTAAGGCAGCCGGGTGATTTATTACGTGAGGGAAGACAGGCAGAGCTAACTTAAATGTGTAGCCTCTAAGGACCTTTATTCCTAATACAATCTCTCCCACCTTCCAAGGTTAAAAGCTACTTACCTTCCCTGTGACCGTTTATCTTCACAAACGCTTAATTTTAAGTGATAACATTGAACATTGAGTGACCATTGTGGAGGTCAGATTGCATTTCAAATGTAAACACAGGATTTAAACAAATTCCACAGTCTGCAATAGCACATGTTGTGCTTAGTTTGTATTTGAGAATTGGGTTGCTTTAAATTTTATATGAATTTTATAGCTATTTGCTGTGGGGTGTGTCCGTGTCCAGGTCTCTCTCTCTCTCTCTCTCTCTCTCTCTCTCTCTCTCTCTCTCTCTCTCTCTCTGTGTGTGTGTGTGTGTGTGTGTGTGTGTGTGTGTGTGTGTGTGTGTGTGTGTGTGTTTTCTCCTTGTGTAGCCCTGGCTGTCTTGGAAACTGGGAATCCTCTGGCCTCTGCCTGGTGAGCGCTGAAGTTGATGGCAGGCCACCACTGCACGACTGTCTGGCTTTCAGAAGTCTAAGAGGATGTAAGGGATGATGGTGAGGGGTGGCAGGTAAGACTGAGAACCAGGTGGAAGAATCCCAGGTCTCTCCCCGCTTAGCTTCACAAGTAAGGTAGACTGATCCTTATTATCTCTTTAAAGTGAGAACACATGTGGGGTACAAGCTACTGCTTTCTGTGTGCCCTGTTCTTTTCGGGCAGCCAGTTTTGGAAATGATAAATCAAATGGAGTCCAAAAGAATTTTTTCATGGTTTTTAACATTTCAAAACTATTATTCATAGAAATCTGGAATCCCTAAGATTAAGAAGTAGATTTAGAATGCTTAGTGGAATCAAAAGATGTAAAGTTAATTTGGAACACGAGATGAAGATAAAATGTGATGAGACCACCAGTGTATAAAGTCAAGTCATAGTCGTCCACAGAGTGCAGGGAAGAAAACAATGCTGACAGTAACGGCACTAACCACACTGTACACCAGAAGAGACCTGGGAAGCCAGCTCCCCTTGTGAGCAACCACCTTCTGTCAGTTACTTCACTGCAGAGCCTTGTTGGCAGACATAACCACAGCCCCTTCATTCACTGTGCGCAATGGCCAGGAGACGCTGGCCTGCGATGCTTGTCAATCTTAGTTTGTTTCGAGGAAATTACATAGCTTTACCAAGCCGTTAGACATGTACTTACCTGAGAAATGTTATTAACTGATCACGATTACTTTAAACCAACCAAACACCTCCTCCTACAAGACACCACTCCACCCTAGAACACCCTACACCCACCCTCAACACCCCATCCCCTGCTACAACACCCCGTCAGGAGGGGCAGCTACGCACTCGGGGGTGCTGGTGCAGGATAAAGCGCATGGCCTCTGACTGACCTTGAAATGGTGCGGGTGAAGACTGGGCCATGTGTAAGTGTTCCTCGTTGATCACATAGATCGGCTGGTGCTGAGCAATCTCCACGCTTGTGCACACATTACTCTCTCCATGAAGAAAGAAGGTGAAAGCACAGGACAGATGCTCACTGAAAGAGAGACCAGGACACTTGGTTTCATGCCGGGCAGGAAGCACCTGGATGCCGCTCTGCCCTTCTGACCACCCAGCCAAGAGAGATGCCGCTCATCTGCTGGGGACAAACAGCTGCCTCCAGTTGATGGGGCTTCAAAACAAGGCCAGTGTTAGTTCTTAGCAGTCACAGTGCTCTACAGGATGTCCCCTAGTCACATATGAAGCTCCCTTGTCAGCTAGAGACAGGAAAGCCCACAGGGCCTGCTGCACAGTGAGCACTCAAGCCCTGTTAGCTTCATAAAAGATGAAACACAACTTTTAAGAATTCCTTTTAAAGTGGATTGTAGGCACGATCAAAAGCACTGGAGCTGAGATTCTACCCCATTGTAGAGACAACGGTGATGTTACCTACTTGGGGTACAGTGTAGCAAAAATGTCACACAGCTTAGAGCACCATATTATACATTAGAGGTTAAAGTCATTGCTTAAATGGTAGGAGCAGGCTGGCACATGTCTGTCATCTGAGCACATGGGAGTCTGAAGCACGAGATCTACCCTGGCGCTGAGGTCAGCCTGAGCAACTCTGGGAGAGCCTACCTCAAAGCAACAGCGAAACCCAGTGAAAGAAGTGCTCACACCACCATGTGCTGATGCCGTCTCCATGCGAGGTAAGGACCGCATCTATCGCACCGTCTATTTTTACAATTTACATCCTTTTATTTATGTACTGACTCACTGAGGTGCCATGGAGCCAAGTTACCACAGTGGCCTGGTCTTTCAAAGTCGTGAGCTTTGATGCTGAGCCAGCAGTAATACACCCTCATTCCTCAGTGGCCTCAAGAACATTTGCCTACAAACCAAAACCACAACGCTGATGCCGCCACCTCTGGGAAGCAGCTCCTGTTCATGAGGCCTCCAAATTATGACAGGCCATATAAGAAGTACTCCTCAAAAGACCAAGTCTTGTTTCAAGAATAAAACCATAATGCTTTACCGAAAACAAGAGAAGCCCATCACTAGCACAGAGGGAAGCACACACGGGCTCCTGTCTGATGAGGGTACCCGGGCGGTCTGTGCTTTACTAAGACGTGAAGCTCTGACAACAGAATGTACGTGGTCTTGTTAGTATACAGTCAGCAAAACAGCAAGCCGGTGGTGCATTGGGGAGACTGGTTTTTCAAAAACTAAAAAAAAATTGTTGATATCCATATATTTAAATTTCAAGTTCACCAAAAAGGAACACCCACTCCTGGGCTGCACACTCACTCCTGGGCTGCACACCCACTGCTGGGCTGCACACCCACTCCTGGGCTGCACACCCACTCCTGGGCTGCACACCACTACTGCTGGGCTGCACACTCACTCCTGGTCTGCACACCCACTCCTGTGCTGCACACCCACTCCTGGGCTGCACACTCACTGCTGGGCTGCACACCCACTGCTGGGCTGCACACTCACTCCTGGGCTGCACACCCACTCCTGGGCTGCACACTCACTCCTGGGCTGCACACCCACTGCTGGGCTGCACACTCACTGCTTGGCTGCACACCCACTACTGTGCTGCACACCCACTCCTGGGCTGCACACTCACTCCTGGGCTGCACACTCACTGCTGGGCTGCACACCCACTGCTGGGCTGTACACTCACTGCTGGGCTGCACACCCACTCCTGGGCTGCATACTCACTGCTGGGATGCACACTCACTCCTGGGCTGCACACCCAGCACTGGTCCAAAGCTGAACCATACCTGGGGCTAGCACTGCTGTTCTTTGGGTAGAAAAACCTGCCTTTCCATTCCTCATCTTTTCCTTTAAAGTGAGGTAAGGGCCAAATATGGCCCAGTGCTTCTGTGTGCCCCAGCCGGAGGGCTTCTGTTGTGAGATGTCCCCTGACTGACTTTCAGCCAGGGACACACTTGTCGTGAGCTGCACATGGAGGAGCTTGTGGGAGTCGTCTTTGTACTGCTTCCCTCTTCAGCTCCTGCTGTCTAAACTTTTCTTCCACTTTTCCTAAGATACTAAAGGGCATCTAGAGTTCTGGGTTACAACACAAGATCATTCACCCGGCTTGGTAAGGGCTGTGCACAACTCGCTGTCTGTGTGATGGGGACGTGAAGCACAGGTCGTCCCTGCAAGGAGTGACAGGCTATGAGACTAGGTGACATACTTTCACGCCGGGTGAGCCCTAGGAAGACGTGAGCTTGAGGCAGGCGTGCTGGAGTGTGGAGTGGTTCAGTGAGGTGGGGGTTTAAGGGTAGGAGGAAACCAAACCCCTCCTTGTTTGAACACAGTCTGGGGTGGAGCCCAGTGCTGTGCTGTGTTATGTGTCTCTCTCTCCTGTGACTACAGCCCTGCGCTTTTAGACCAGCTGGCTTCTGAACTTGCAATCCTCCTGCTGTAGCTTCCTTCCATAACAGCTGGGCTCACAGGTCTGTGCTACCATGTCCACTTCCAGTTTCAGTGTTCAAACATGGGTTTAATTCACTGTTGAACTCTCTAACATTTAACAAATAACAAGAAAAACACCCACCCTTATTCCACCACTCCCCTCCCACCCGTTTCACCTCCTATCACTTAGATAGCAGAAAAAGAAAAACGGGGATTGGGGGCGAAGAGATCTGTAAACCTAATTTCTTTTTTCATTGAGCACATCTACCAACAAACTGCAACCGGTCCCCTGAACGACCAATAATCACTTCTCGGGGCTTTTTTTACATACCCTTTGACAAATCCCCAGAATTCCAAATGTCACAGAACTGTAAAACCTGTCTGCAGCTGGAAACCTCTGCTGGAGCACGAGCAAATCACAGTTAGCTGCTGTGGACAGTCTGAAGCAGCCCCACATCCCACATCTGGGTTACACTGAAAACATTCTTACAATGTTTCTGTGGTTTTTAAAGAAACAAAACTTCTTACTACATAGGTCGTTCCCTGAGTCCATGTCACTCCTCATGGAAAGGCTGCTCAGAGGCAGAATGTGGGGGTGACACCTGGGGCTGTGGCAGGGTGGGTAAGAGCTGAAGTCAGACAGCTGGGAAGGAGCTCACTGAGAAAAGGAAGCTGCCACCAAGCCTGATGGCTTGAGTGGGATCCCAGAACCCACATGGGGGAGGAGGAGAGAACCGGTTCCTGTAAGCTGTGCCCTGACCTCCATAGAACTGTGCACACAAACACACACAGTAAATAAGATAAGTAAACGGGGTTGAGGAGGGGTGAAGTCAGCCTGAGCTCTGGTGAGTTTCAGACCAGCCTCAACTACTTAGTGGGAAACAGTCTTTTAAACCCAACAGAGCACAGTATAGATCAGTCTGCTTGAGTAGAGCGAGGTGCAAGACAGCGCATTCTACCTTGAAAGACCATTTTTCTTTAAAATCTCGTGTTAGAATAAATGCTTTTTACCAGGAAGGCACCTCTGAAGGCTGCTGACTGCCTGCCTTACAACGGGGCGTCTAGGGAAGGCTTTGCCAAAGTGCAGGGGAGAAAGGCCCGCTCTCCTACCACATTTTTAAAGGGTGTTTTTACATCTTGAGCTGGGTCTTCAGAATGCAGCTATTATATATGCTTTCAAAATGCACTGTGAATATTAATACACTCCTATTCTCTTCAAAGTGTAAAGTGTTTTGCTAACAGATTCACAATGCAGAACACATGCAGACAATTTTACCTAAATGCTTTCTGTGTAATCAAGTTATCACTCTGGAATTTTCTGAGTTGTCATTAAGGAAGCCCTCTCTGATATTTGGTCTCCCTTCTTGAGAAATGCACTTCCCTTTGGCAGCTCGGACTTTGCTCATGGTGTCTCTTGTTGATCAGGCCTCTGCCTTCTTCAGAGGGCAGCACCTGGGCACAGTATTCTACAGAAGCCTTGACAGGGTCTTAGTAATTCTCATCTTTTTCTGTACTGTAATGAATTAACTATCATTACAAGGCAATGAAAATATTGTTATGCTTATTTTTTCAAGTTTTAAAGCTAATTGTATTTGTGTGTGTGCCTGCAGGAACACGGTGCACTTGGGAGGATAGCACAGCAAGCAGGAGCCAGCAGTCTCTCAGCACAGGGCCCTGGGCTCAAACTCAGACCCTGGGCTTGGCAGCAAGAGTCACTGAGCCGCACCAGAGGCCCTAACTACAAATGTTTTTGTTATGAGAGATGACACAGTACTTAACTATTAAATTACCATCAGAGTCCACGAAGAATCACTCCGCTAAAAAATTTCCCAGGGCACTGTTCCAAATGCTGTGAGGTCTTACTGGAGATTGTACACACACACACACACACACACACACACACACACCCCATGTGTGTAAATGCATACAAAATGCATTCATGTAAGCACACAGATATGCACACACACCTAAGACTAGGGTTGTTTTGTTTTTTTTCCCTACCGTCCTATCCTTAGTGCTAAGCTGTTCTCTGGCAATCCAAGTGTCCCTTTGGTGGCATAGTTCTCTGAGTCTGCAGGGTTCCTGGACTGGCACTATAACAGTGTTCGTCTTTGTCAAAGCAACTGCAGTGTCATAGTGACCTAAAGGACTAATGTTCCTCCTGGGACCCCACTTAACAGGGGCTATAACTCAGTTGTCTCTGATTCAAAGGCTGAGAGCATTTGTGGTTAGCCTTGATGGGTGGCAAAGCAATACAGGACTGTTTTTAAAATAGCAAAGTGGCTACACGGTCTGCTCTCTTCCACAGACATCAGCACACCAAATCTGAGAAGGCTTCTCAAAGTCCTGTTCAAATTTCTCCTGAGGGTACAGCTTGGCCAGATTGTTGCCAGTCTAGAGGAGACATAGGGACTAAAATAACAGCTGTCAGGGACCACGTGCAGCCGCCAAAGCACACCTTTAATTCCAGACCCAGGAGGGAGAGAGAGGCAGGTGGGCCCCTCTGATCTGAGGCCAATCTGGTCTACAGAGTGAGTTCCAGGTCAGTCAGAGCCTTAAAGTGACACCTCTCTAAAGAGCAAACAAGTAAATGCACAAGCTTAACCCCCACCCCAAGAAGTACAAAGTGGGGACTCTCAGGAGATTTTCAGGTTACTCTGAAAAGAACAAAAGGGTAGGAAAGAGGCAATATCACAAGGAGCCAAAGAGAGAGCAGCGGACACTCCGTGTGCTGTGGCAAGTCCATTAAAGGCGTCCGACATCAGCATTTGCCCGCCAGACAGCAACACTGCTGCAAAGTCTCCCACTCACCAGTACTCAAAGGAGGCCACTGTTTTCTCAGCAAGAGGAAAATAAAATGGCACAGGCACTCATTTAGTAAGGTGCTACCATCAGCCAGCACTTATCTCCCACACTCTTCCAGTGCCAGGCGGCTGTGCCAGGCACATGGCTTCCTCTGCCTTCAGTGGGCAATACCATTGTACCACAGATGTAATGGCTAGGACACTTTCCTCCAGCAGTGTCAGAAGGTCAGAAGGCTATGGACTGCCGCAACGTGTTAAACACCAAAGCAGTGACAGATTCACAGCTTTCAGAGTGGGAAAATTCAACTGAGAAAATATAAAAGAAAAAGAGAGAGAATGTTGGGACAGAACTGCCTGTAAGACAGTGGTTCAGTACAAAGACATCAACGCTAAAGTAAAGGAACCAGCAGAAAACACACAATGCCTTGGGCGCGCCACAATTACAAAGTGAATGTGTGCTCCAATAAATGGCAGTATTTACACACACACACACACACACACACACACACACACACACACACAATATCAGTATCTAGTTACTACAAAAGGGGAGGAATGCTTACAATTATGAACATTTAAATTGGAGAGTACTATCCTGCAAAGTGTTTGGTTTGGTTTTGTTGTTGTTTGGGGGGTTTTTTGTTTGTTTGCTTTTTTTTTTTTTTTTAAACATTCTAACCAAGGATTTTCTGTAGCTTAGGCAACTTCTGGTTCACCCCACCAGTATGCAGCCTGAGTGCCAGTGCACAGGCATTGCCCGAGAGCCTACACTGCCAAAAGCCCACAGTCCTGGCTCATGGAAGTTGCAGGCCAAAAAGAGTCCGTGTAAAGCCATTCAGAAAATCAGTGTACATGTGCAGTGGAGGGTGAGGGCAGGTTATGCAGTAAATCAAACGAGAGGACATGCTCAAGAGGTCAGAGAGGAAAGCAGCAGCAGCAAGAGAGCATGAGGAAAGAGGCGGGCAGGCAGGCAAGTCAGAGGCCTAAATCCAGAACCCTGCTGAATGTCTGGGGAGGAAAATGCCAAGTGTGCTCATCTTATAAACTGTCAGGAGAGGGCACAGAGGGTGCTGAGGGCGCTGAGAGTGCTGACCAGAACACACCCTGAGCCTGTGAACTGTAAGCAAAGGCATAAGGAATAAGGAATTCAGGGATGGGGATGGGGCAAGACACCAGCAGTAAGTCTGAGCCACGCTGGAAGCCAGGTGAGAAACATGGGCCCTGCGGACTGGACCAGGAGCAAAGAGAAGCCACGGGAAGAAGACCATGAGGAAGAACTCCGCTGTCTCAGCAGGGCAGTAGTGTCCTTTGTAGTTCAGCAGTCCCCAACCAAGGGCAGAGAGAAGAAAGAAATTAGGTAGATTGTCCCTTGACTTGTTATTGTAGAAGATGTGTATAGAACTCCATTTGAAATTTACTAAACTTTAAGGCATGTCAAACTAATTCATTCAGATATCTGTCTTTAAAGACTTTCTGTGAAATAAAACTTACTAAGATTAATAATTAAAAAACATTGAAAACAATGAAAGTTTATAATCAAACTATGTTGAAGTTAAATAATCTGAATAAACCGAACTCTTCTAGTTAGCAATCACACCTACCAACTTTATTAATGCTAACAGTGAGGATCCCCCCATCCCTTTACACTGAGTTCAGACGCTCCCTCTCTCTCGATTGCCTTCTCCTTCTCAGTGCTGAGAACGCTATGCCTGTGTCTGTGGTGCCACTGGCTAGTTTCTAAAGACCAGATGTCACAGAGGCCCTCTGGTTTCCACCAAGCAAATGGCAGTGCCCAAATTCCATCACTCCGGTGAGCAAAGCATCAGTGAAGGACCTTCTCAGAAAGGCAGGAAGCCCTTCAGTAACAGTGACAGTTAAAAGCACAACAAAGGGGGCAATGGGTGACCCCAACAGCTATCCTGAGGCATTCCACTTAAAACCACACCTAATGGCAATGCCGCCATCGTAAGAGATAGACAAAGATGGCCACTGAAATGTCCGAAAGACCCTGAAGCAAGTGATCACCCACACCTCTAAGTACAAGCACGTGTGTGGACTGTGCACGTGTATGGGAGACTTGACAGCCGCAGAGGAGGGGTTGGGGGTCTCAGGAGACTGTGTAGTCACTGAGGAGCGCGTGCCTGACACATCAGACAGGATGGGCAGAGAGTGTGGAAATCACCACCAGGTGATCTATCTACTCCAACTCTACCTTGGGATGTCCAATTTGAGTTTGCATGCCACAGGCAGAAATATATGGAGTAATCTAGAAGACGATTTTTTACAATGACCAGAGTTTAAAACCAACAACTGTGAACCGAAAGTTGAGACAGCTAAGGAAAAGGACTTGACGCTATGAAGCCTGACTGTTCTTACCACTGGGTGCTATCCGTGCTGTCCATGCCTTACAACCTCCATGCTGTACTGCTCAACACCTCCCTCCTGGGACACCAGAGAGTGTAGGCATGCCTGCCCGCTGAGAACTGAGGACACAAGCCACAGAAAATACACAGCCAGGACAGACTCACCACTGGGGCTCTTTCCTAGGGAAAGAAGCTCACTGTGAAGGCAGAAGGGTGGCCTTTGAAGACCTTTCAGTCCAGCTACCTCTCTACTGGGCCTCTCCAGTAGGCTGATTAGCACAGACCGTCAGGACTGACGGCAGAGGAACAGGCGTACTGACAGCTACAGCCTAGCAATGATGAGGGGTAGTGCCGTGAGGCAGGGCAAAAGGAACCGTCCTAAGAATCCATTCTGAAACTCGGGAGCCGTGTTATTGGGAAACCCACACAAGACATGGGTCACAAATGCCCATGAACTGGCCACTGACTTGCTCTGCCGCCGACTACTCTGTAACAGCGGGCATACAAGAACCCTCAATGTGAATGACTTGAGTGAACACACTGCCTCTCCCTGCGAAGGACAAATGAGCAAAGGGCTTCAGAAGGCAGCACATGCCTGGCTCCAGAGCAAGAATCAGGAAAAGCAGCACTGCTTAGACATAACTGAAAACAGTGCCTCTCTGGCCACGGTGTTCTTACACATTTATCCTCAGCTGAGAGCTCAGTCTTCGTTCATGTAGTTGTAGGGGAGAAAGGGCTCCATTCACCCACTGTTCCTCTTTACCAATGCCCCACAGATTGAGAACTTTAGATCCCTGTTCAGTAACAACTGTCATCTATGCTCAGGGTCCAGACAGGTGGGAACTGCTACAAAGTCCGGTCTGTGGGCACTGCTCCAGGTCCCTTGGTCTCAGTGATGCTTGCTCCGCTCCACATCCCACTCCATCAGGACCACACCCAGTCCCCTCTGCACCAACAAGCATGCAAAGGAGGGCAGTCCATCAAACCCCAGAGAGCAGTCGGAGGGAAAGGGTTAAAGCCGTGAGATGTATTCCTTTATTCTATGCAATGCATCTGTAATTCTCCCACTTTCAGTCAAGATCACAGTCCAGTGTAATAGTCTGCTTCAGGGACCAATTAATTCTTTTATGTTTAAATCAATCTCTGAGCCTCTCCAAATAATTTAGCTTCTACATGCTGCCTCCCATTTGATGTCTTTGGGGAGAGCAGAGTTAACCCTGTGTGGCACATTAATCACATTTGGTAATAGACGAAATGCATTACCGAGCAGTTTCACACAAAACTGGAGTATGCACTAAACCATGTTAGCACACAGTGTCTGTGTCTCCATCTCCTTAATTAAAACAAGCTAACTCAACGTGGAGCCAACCGCACACCCTTCCCCTGCCTTCTCACGAGGGTGTGTGCGTGTGTGTGACCAAAGCATTTACTCTGGCTTTGGATAAAACGCCTATCCAGGAGCAAAACTCCTGGCCTGGCCTGTGCTCGTGTTTGTAGACTCATCTGTCCCACCCCAGCCTGACAGAGTGAGCTGACATGCAGACAGTGGGAGGAGGGATAGCAGACAGGCGTGTATTTGATTCGAAGTGGCATGTGTTTGGCACTCTGCCACAAGGCTGTGTCCTTTTACTTGAAGTCTAATTAGTAGGGATAATTCCACATGATACTCACGGGTAGTCTGAAGGGCCTTACCACTGCATGCAAAGCAGACGCACACATTTAACACTATTGTGCCAAGTACTGCACTGAGCTTACAAGACTCAGAGTAGCAACACACTTGTAAGTGCCATGTCCTCCTGAGAGGAGCTACAGAGTAACAATAGAGTAACAACACACTTGTAAGTGCCATGTCCTCCTGAGAGGAGCTACAGAGTAACAATACAGAGTAACAACACACTTGTAAGTGCCATGTCCTCCTGAGAGGAGCTACAATAGAGTAACAACAATGCCATGTCCTCCAGCAGTAACAAACAACAACACTTGTAACAATAGAGTGCCATGTCCTCCTGAGAGGAGCTACAGAGTAACAATACAGAGTAACAACACACTTGTAAGTGCCATGTCCTCCTGAGAGGAGCTACAGAGTAACAATACAGAGTAACAACACACTTGTAAGTGCCATGTCCTCCTGAGAGGAGCTACAGAGTAACAATAGAGTAACAACACACTTGTAAGTGCCATGTCCTCCTGAGAGGAGCTACAGAGTAACAATAGAGTAACAACACACTTGTAAGTGCCATGTCCTCCTGAGAGGAGCTACAGAGTAACAATAGAGTAACAACACACTTGTAAGTGCCATGTCCTCCTGAGAGGAGCTACAGAGTAACAATACAGAGTAACAACACACTTGTAAGTGCCATGTCCTCCTGAGAGGAGCTACAGAGTAACAATACAGAGAAACCACACACTTGTAAGTGACATGTCCTCCTGAGAAGAGCTACAGAGTGACAATAGAGTCACAACACACTTGTAAGTGCCATGTCCTCCTGAGAGGAGCTACAGAGTAACAGAGTAACAACACAGCCATGTCCTCCCTGAGAACAAACAATAGAGTAGCAACTTACACTTGTAAGTGCCATGTCCTCCTGAGAAGAGCTACAGAGTAACAATACAGAGTAACAACACACTTGTAAGTGCCATGTCCTCTTGAGAGGAGCTACAGAGTAACAATAGAGTAACAACACACTTGTAAGTGCCATGTCCTCCTGAGAGGAGCTACAGAGTAACAATAGAGTAACAACACACTTGTAAGTGCCATGTCCTCCTGAGAGGAGCTACAGAGGCAGCAGCTTTCTACTTCGCATCCTGGATCTTCACCAGCACAAGAGCAGACAACTTTGTATTGCAGTGGCTCCGTCTTGGCTTACCAATGCCTGACTTAGGGTCAGAAATTTCAAAGTTTAAATATGTTATTTTTTTAATGGTCCATGAGTAAGTGATGCTCTTTTTGCTTTTATATATAAGCAAGTAAATTTCTCCGTAGAGTCTGTACATGATAGTTCACAGTGCCGACCGGCTCTGTGACACCAGGGAGAGTGACTGCGAAGCAGGGGAGGGGAGGTGAAGTCTCTGAAGTGAATCCAAAGACTGACAAGATGAACTGTCACAGAGAGACTGTTTCTCTGGGCATGTGGCATATGACAATGTGAGAATCTGGTCAACAACTATAATCGTGGTAGAAACACTGTCAGGTACTCCTCACTAATTCCCCAAGACTGGATCAAGGAAATATTTGTCTGTTTCAAATCTCAATAAAACCAACCACCGCTAATCCAGATCAAATAAGTGAACCAAATTTCATGACGGAAATCATGATCTCATATGATGTCATCACAGCCAACAAGCTTCCAGTTGCAAAACTTGTGGTTTCCTGGTGATTGGGCTAAGTGTATGTGGCTATCATGGGTTTACTTTCCTGTCTGGTTCTCCCTTTAAACGAATCTGTCAAGGTCTAGAGGGACCAAGTGTGTAAGAATCCCTGCAGATCACTACAGGACTCTCACGTAATCTCTAAGGAGTAAATGCACGGCAGTGAATAAACAAACAAGACCCCTGGGGGTTAGTTGAGACAACAAGGAGCTCGTGCACTGGGACCCCCCCTCACACAGGGAGTCCCCAAGAGGCAAGTGTGAGCTCAGCATGAGGCAGTCGTGCAGAGCGCAGCACTGCTGGGAACACACAGTGCAGTAGCAGGGGAGACTACAAAGCAGCCAAGCCTACCTGCTCGGGGACCTGTGTGGTGGGAGGCAGGAAACAACGCTTGCAAGCTGTCCTCTGCCTCCACACACACAAGCTGTGGCATGTAAACAGGTACAGACGCTCACACGGAATGTATGAATGAATGAATGAATGAATGAATGAATGAATGAATGAAACAAACAAACAAACAAACTGTCCAAGGGTCCTTTGTATACAGGCTTATCTTTCCTTTTTATAATAGGGTATGCTATAAAATACATGGCCTTGCTTGTGAAAACTAATACTCTCGTTAGTACAGCTTGAGGACTATCAAGGCATCAAATTTACAAAGAAAAACAACCCAAATGACAGAGTAAGCAAGCATCACTAAGAGAGCACTGCCTCAAGCTGCTATTGTAGCAACAGCCCTTCAGGCAGGGACAAGTAAACCTATGACATATACTGCCCTGTTCTCACTCAGAGAAAAAAAGTAACAACTTATTACTGCTTTATGTTTTAAAATTAGGTGTGGAAAAACCAGGGTGTGGAGAGGTGGCTCAGCGGGTCAGAGCAGTGGCTCACCGTGCTGAGGACACAGGTTTGACTCTCAGCACCCACGCTGTGGCCGTAGCTGGCTGTCAACACCAGTCCCAGGTGATATGATGACCTCTTCTGGCCTCTGAGAGCACTACATGCAGGTGGGACACAGATGTAGGCAAAACACCCACATACTTAAAATTAATAAAAAATAAAAATATGCAAAAAAAAATAAAACAATCACAAAGGCTTTGGGACTCATCACAAGAGCTAGTGAGATACCAGTCTGTCAAGCCATTGAACAAACTCGATGTAAGGCAAAGTTAGCACTGGGAAGGCATAGCCAAGTGGATGTGATAACCACGCAAGCCAAGGCTTAGGAAGACTGGCCACCTCAGCCCACTCCGATGACATCCATTCAAATACTGTCTGTGTTCATGAGACCATTGGACACTTCCCAACACCCTCCATCCAGCCTTAAACACGCAGAACCCTTTGGCAATGTGTGCAAGCAGCACCATAGACAATCATGGACTAAGCACGCCTGCTCTGGTGCAGAAGGGACCTGTCCTGCTACAGAATTCTAACACTGGGACAATACTCCTTTTCCTTCCTTCCGCGTATGCATCAAGCATCAAAAAGTAACACTGTCACGGCCGCTCCTTGCAGACGGCACACAATGCTGGAGAGGAGTGACTGGCATGTGCTTCCTCCCTCGCTCAGGGCCCTCTTACCCGGCCTGCACCCAGGTCGACACTCTGTCCGTGAGACTGTAAGCTGTATGAATGGGAGCCTGCATTCCTGAGCTCCGAATGTGACCAACTGGGGAGAACACAGTGCACAGGGAGCAGAGAGTCCAAATACTGGGCCACTGCAGAGGCTCAGGGGAGTGACAGATCCCCTTCCACAGAATACCACTGAGGCTGCAAAGACGGCTGGGAGGTCAGGGTGGGCGCTGCCAGGGCCAGTCTGTTCCAGCACCTACATGGCAGCTTACAACTTCCCACAACTCCAATGCTAGGGAACCTAACACCTCCACAGCTAGTGCGCGCGCACACACACACACACTCACTCACGCACACTCAGACAACACACACACACATACATACTCAGACAAAACACACACACACACAAAACATACACACACTCAAAACACACACACTCAGACAAAACACACACAGACAAAACACACACACAGACAAAACACACACACAAACACACACACACAGACAAAACACACATATACACAAAAGTAATCTTTTCAAACATTAAAAAAAAAAAGAACACAATTGTAAATGTGAAGGAAAACTCATTTTCCAAGTAACTGACTAGGAAGTACAACTCGTACCAACATGGACAGATCTTCAAGAGACAAGGTATAAATCAACCAACCAACCAACCAACCAACCAACCAACCAACCAACCAATCAGAAAGCAGTTTTAAAATATCCAGAAAGCCTTTTCTTTAGACAAGGGCACATGTGCGGTCGTCTCCCACACCAGTTGGCTGAGGGTGAGGAGGTGCCTAAGGCACAGGCAGGCCGGTTGTGGTGGCGCACGCCGGTAGGATTTGCTAAGGCACAGGCAGCCGCTGCCCTGAGTGAGGTTGACACTATTTTAGGACTTAGGAGAGAGGACAGACACTCGCGTCCTTGTGTTGTTCCCAAGGCAATGATCCTGATATCGGGCCCTGCATGATTACTGACTACAAAGGAAGCATGCCACAGTGACAGCTGGATGGCAGCAGGACGGAAATGGCCAGCTTGCCCTTCACTGGGACACCAAGAACAAGCCTCAGGTTTTCACCCAGGATCGGTGCTTTGTACCAACACAGCTGATTGGAGGGCTGTGTTGTTAACTTGTTTTTCCTGCACAGAAAGCGGCGGGTCAGCAGAGGTCATGACTGAAAGCCTTTACTTCTGGACAGTAGCAATAGCAGAAGCTCTTTCAGAAGAGCTCAGTGTGAAGTCACTGCTGCCAGAGTCTAACTGGAGACCACCACACATGGGCGGATTTCCCAGGACCAAATGAATGGAAATCATTACAAGACTTTTTTTTTTTTTTTTGATTTTCCAAATTTTTTTCTTAGCCAAAAACAAAACATCAATCTTGAATGTATCACATAATTTCTATACTATTTAGTTCAATCCTCTAGCTAGCCTCTTGTGGAAAAAATATTTAAAATTTTGACATAAAACTAAAATAGTACTAATATGAATCAATTACACAACTACAAAGAGATTCTAGAGGTGTGAGGTGCTCCCCATGATTGCTGGCCATACCTCTAACTCACACTTCCTGTGCACACACCCCTATCACACTGTCTCTTCAGTAGCAGCAGATCAGCTGACTTAAGACTCATGGGAAAACTGCACTGAGCTTCGACTATGACCAACGAGGGTCTTTGCAATAGCAAGGGGCATTACATAAGCTTAGTGAGGTTGGGTCAACATTTTAAACCAAATAGAAAACATTTTTTAAAACTCAAATTTCGGGCTGGAGAGATGGCTCAGTGGTTAGAGCACTGACTGCTCTTCCAGAGGTCCTGAGTTCAATTCCCAGCAACCACATGGTGGCTCACAACCATCTGTAATGGGATCTGATGCCCTCTTCTGGTGTGTCTGAAGACAGCTACACTGTACTCATATATAATAAATGAATATTTTTAAAAGTCTATACTGAAAGGCCAAAGTTATTTTATAAATAAGTCAAATCCTAAGAAGGGAGACTTTTAAGATATTATCCCAGATAATGAACAATTCCCGGAGAGCTAAAATATTAAAGAATGCTATATATTTTAAAGAGACATATTTTCCAGGATGAATCAAAAGCTTTGGTTAATTAGCATTCTAAGACCAGCAGTGCAGTCCATTTCTATGCTAGGAGCCAGAGGATGGGAACTCAAGCTGGAAACTTCTTTCTAATCAATGACATCAGCTCCAAGGAGGAAGAGTTGGCTACCGGAACCTATAAAGACAATGACATACAGCAGCCACCTACATGAGCAGAGCCACCTGGGGAATTCTGTTCACCCAGGTGCAGCGAGAGAGGCTGCAACACCAGATCCCCACCCAGGGTGCTCACCATACCCCCCTAACTCCTGTCTGTCTCCTCCTTAACGAGTGCAGTGGCACCTGGACCATTTCTGTTTATCACATGCTTAGCTCATGTCTGGAAACTGAAGGATGAAATGAGACGGCTTTCTAGAGCCAAAGGGCTTGTATGGTTTGAAGAAACCATCAGGGATGAAGGACCAGAACTCAAAGCTCAGGGGACACAGAATAAACAAAAGCAGAATCCAACAGCAGGACAGCGCTGTGAAGTCAGGTACCGCAGTACCTGAGTCTCTAGGCCAGAGGCTCTCAACCTTTCTAATGCTGTGACCCTTTAATACAGTTCCTCATGTGTGGTGACCCCAGCCATAACATTATTTTCATTGCTACTTCATAGCTGTAATTCTGCTACTGTTAGGAGTCATAATGTAGATATCTGTGTTTTCTGATGGCCTTAAAACTCCCCTGTGAAAGGGTTGTGACTGGCAGGTTGAGAAAGAGACGCTGCTCTGGGCCAAAAGTGTAAGCTTCCCTTTAGAGATCTGTCCTGTGAGATCTGGGCCAAAAAGGAGCAACAAACAGGGAAACCACACCAGTGTTTCACTAAGCAACAATTTTACAAATTAATTCTCCCCAATCCAAAAGGAACAGGAGTTACTGTCATTTCACATGGAGTTTAATCTGCTGTGATCTTTGAGAGAGAAGACTGGGAATCAACACTAGTCACACGGGTCAGCTGTGTTCAGTCTATGAAGGGTACTGAGAGGCAGGAGGAGGAGTGGGAGGAGGACCAAGACCAAAGTGTTGGGTAAGTCACAGTCTAACCAGATACGAAAGGAAAAAAGCAGAAGAACATTCAAAAAAAAAAAAAAGAAAAGAAAAATGCAGACAAGAAGAGGTGACTGCTTAACCTGTTCTGGTGGATCAGGATCAAGTCAAAGCAAGGAATAGGGTAGAACCAGTGCAGGGCAAACCACCACATCCTTCCAAACCCTGAATACAAACAAGTCTCTTGAAATAAGATATAACCATTATCCGTTTACTACACGACTGACTTCCTGAAGATCCACACAACTTGTTTTCTCTGTGTGTCCGACACTGTATGAACATCGGGGCAGCTGCAGACTGTATACTGTGCATACATTAAGGCAGCCAGACTACAAACCACAGTTTGTTACTAAAAGGCAAATTTTCTGTTTTATCACGTGACTTCTAGGTTCTTGGAAACATGAGCTAAACAAAATCCCATCTTCAAGGACTATCGTCTATGGAACATATAAACACAGACAGTGAGACAAGCTGAGACTTCTAACAAGTGTGAGGATCAGGCTCTATGGATAAAACTGTGTCTGGGGGATTTTTAGAATTCCAATTGTGAGGCAAGAAGCAGAGGTTAGGATGCAGCATGTGCCTGGAGGCAACAGAGACTGGGTGGCAGTCACTCAGTGCTGCCTCTGCTGGCACTGTGCGGAGAGCCTTTAACACTGCCTACATACTCAAGAGTACCTTAAAGGGCATTTAACAGTAGTAAAGCAGGGGGAGGGGGGAGCGTGGAGGGAGGGGAGGGGGGAGTACAAGGACAGGGAGTGGGGGGAGAAAGCTTGCTTACTCTCACAGTGTGTGAGCAACCAACCCTAGATCTATCTAACAGAGCACAGTCTCTCAGAACACTGAGGTAGTAAAATGGACACATCTTACTCCTGTGGTTCTCCTCCTACATTGTCCCCAGTGAGTGTTTCCTCTCTATCAAGCTGAATCAAACTTTGTATTCTAGGTTCACATGACGACATAAGCTCAACAAAGCAAACACCTGCCAGGTTAACAGAGCAAGAGAAGAACGAGAGTGAGTTCCCTGCTCCAGCAGCAAGGTGGGCATTACCTCACACCTGCCCTGCCTTCCCAGCAGAACAATGCTCGAATGTGTCATGCAGCCTACCACAGTCACCACAGGAAGTTCCCCCTTCTGTCCTTCTGCACCAGCCTATACAGTGCACTGCATCTGGGAAGCTAAAGCAGACAAGCGAGACAATCCTGCTGCTGAGATTCACCCAAGCACGTTGTGCACAGCCTTACATGCAAACTCAGTCTAGATGGCTTTCTTTGTCACCTGCTACTGTGTGACTGGAGTTCCACACTTTGGGGTCCAAACCCTTGCTTCACTGGTAAGAAAATAAGGTGCATCCCAAACAGAACCCAAGTAGCAGTGTGTGGCAGCCTCCTTCCCCGGCCACTGCATTTGTTGGCCCTATGAGCTGCCTCTGTGTCACTGGAAGTCAAGCAGTGGAAGGAGGAAGGGGCTGGGGAGCACACGCCAGGGCTCTAAGCAGCTGCTTGCCTCGGTGCCTTGAGGACTGTGGTGGCTGTATTGGTCTGGGTTCCCTAAGGGAACAGAACGGGTAAAATAAAAGAGAGAGAGCAGCTTCTGTTTCAGAGTGGCTTACAGACTGTGACCTAACAATCGGTGTCTCCCAGCAGGACAGCCAAGAGTCTGGGAGTGTTCCCTTCAGGAGACCGGATGTCTCAGCAGTCTCAATCTGGTGATGGAGTCTGGGAAGGCTCCTGGAGCCACAGCTCTTCCGTCTCTGTGCAGAAGCAGGTTCTAACACGAGTGAGGGAAGGCCTCAGCAAGAGGGACCAACTCGCCAGCAACGGTGAGAGCAAGCAGACAGAGAGCAAAAGCCTCCCTCTTCCAAGTCCCTTTATGTGGGCTGCCACCAGAAGGTGCCGTCCCACCTCAAATGGTCCGAGCAAGAAAATCCCACACAGGCATGCCCAGCGGCTGGGCTTTTGATTGGTTCCGGATGCTGTCAGGTTGATGATCGAGCCTGGCCATCACAGTGACCCGGTGCAGCAGGTGGAAAGCTGGTGGTGCCTCAGGATGAAAGGCAGAAAGGGAAGGATATCCGGCCCCAGCATCCTCTGAAAGATAATGTCCCCAAGCACCTCGCCTCCTCCCACCACACCACCTCATGGGTTCCCCTCGGTGCAATGGCAGCTCAGGCTGCAGACAAGCCTCTAAGGCATTCTTCGTTCTTTCATTCCTTGGGAGCTCTCACTCACCAGGCCATGGCTCTGGGCTGCTGTCAGCTAAGTGCTGGGCTTGCTCCAGTGGCTCTCTAAACACCTCACTCCCAAGCATCGAAGTACGTTACTTTGTAGGTAAACATTAATAACCATATATCACTTTATAAGTATTCCAACACTCGTGCTGGAACCTTCTTAAACTGAACCCAGAATGACTAAGATCAGTCATCACAGGGGCTGCCAAGGGTGCAGCACAACAAAGCATCACCCGCTGCTGCAGTGGTGGGCAGTGGTCTGCAGGGCTGCTTTAACCGTGCCCACTACAGCTGCCCACATGTCCATGCTTGGTCTACTGCTGGGTGTGAGCCCCACGCGGCACATGTATAAGCCAGGGACAAACTGCACACAACACAGATGCAATCTCCTGCACATGGTCACAGGGAAAGAAGGAGACCGAGAACTCGGTCAACTGCATGGTTCTGCCTCGGTAAAGTTCTAATCCTGCCCCATCTACAGTGTTATCAGGACAACAGTGACCAGGGAGCAGGGGACATGAGGATGTCATGTTATAACATTTGAAGGACTTAAAAATAATCCCAGTTAGTAACTTCGGAACTCTCACTTCAAGCAGGATCTTAGAGAAAGAGTGAGCACACTAGCATGCAAGTGTGTAAGTAGGTTAGTTTCCCACACAGGAAACATTCTGTTCTGGGGAGACCGTATGAAGACCGTACCCAGATGGTTCTTCCAATCAGAATCACAAACTAATGAACCTTACAGCTGCGAGGGGATTTAGAAAATGCCAGGGCCAGTCTAAAACAAGGCAAGCCACCACCTCCTTAAGTTCCCCAGGCATCGGAAGCCAACCATGAGATCCACACGTAGCCAGCAGTGGGCAGACATGGTTGCCACTGCTACTATCATGGCATTAGGGGTGTGCACTCACACCTCTTTCACTCGGGTCATCAGGCTTGGTGATAAGGCCCTTCCCTTCCGGAGCCAGCTCACTGCTGGCTCTGAACACCAAGAGGCTATGGGCATTAATTACATGAACACACGCACTGCACAGAGCCCCTGGCCTGTGTCCACTGCTGCACTCGTACACAGTGAGGTGGACCTGGCCACGGCTGCTGGGCTTAAACCCATGCAATGATTTAGTGTCTTAGTGTCATGCACAAGGGCCATGAAGATGACACTGAGGACGAAACAAGCATGCTGATGGGGCTGACATGAGACACAGCCCAAAGGTAAGATTTGCTCAGGAGCCTGTCTTCACTAGCAGGCATGAGTTAAGTGACCATCACAACAAGAATCTATTTCAACCTGTGGCGATGGTCAATTCCACCAGGACTCATTAACTCAGTTTGAGTCTGAGACCCAGGCAGGAGGGCTGGGGCGAGGAGCACCAGGCAGGAGGGCTGGGGCGAGGAGCACCAGGCAGGAGGGCTGGGGCGAGGGCACCAGGCAGGAGGGCTGGGGCGAGGAGCACCAGGCAGGAGGGCTGGGGCGAGGAGCACCAGGCAGGAGGGCTGGGGCGAGGAGCACCAGGCAGGAGGGCTGGGGTGAGGAGCACCAGGCAGGAGGGCTGGGGCGAGGAGCACCAGGCAGGAGGGCTGGGGTGAGGAGCACCAGGCAGGAGGGCTGGCTCAAGTCCTTGGTTCCCCTGTGCTGAGCACCACAGCCAACTCAGACCCCAGCACTCAGCTTCGGGCCCACCGGGGAAGTGTGTTATCTTAACACACGGCACACTTAGACAAGAAGTGACATCTTAAGCACTAACTCAAACGGGTTTAACAACTCTACACAAATAAACCACTAGAAAGAAAACCTAGATTTTCGCTTTGGTTTGTGAACTTTAATTTCTTTCTTTAAATGTTAGTTCACGTCTTTAATGTATCCTTTTAGCTCCATGTGCTTGCTGAGTTCTGGCACACAATGCAGGATTTCTGCATTCCTGGTTAATGTATTCTCTCCAGAATGACAGGAAGAAATGAAACAGTTGTGGTAAAGCAATCAAAGCTGTCTCCCTCAAATTACAGCTGTAACTGTAAACGGAGTTAGCTCCGAAACCAGGTGGTCAGAAACACATCTAGAAGGAAAGACAATGGAATCGTTTACTTTGACCAAACATAAATCGAAGTTGCCCAACACCAGGAGAAACAGCTGGAGGAGATTCTCCAAGTCCTCAAACATTTGCACGGACTGATGCTTCAAAGGCAGGAGAGTCGTCCCTCAGAGCTCCTCATCCTCAGAGGGCAGAGACAGGCCACACGCAAGGCAAACAAGGACCAATGGGGAGCAGGACTGAGTGGAGATGCTGCGCTCTGAACTCTAAACCACACCCTTAGGAAAGCTGAATGGGCAAGGTCTACGGGCGGCCCTGACCACAAATGTCCAATGCGCATCATCAGTGTTCACTCCAGAGAGATGTTCCTAGCAAGCTGTGAGGTAAGAAACACCTGACGTCTTAGGAGATGCCGTGATTCTTCTACTCCATATTCTCCACCCATTCCAAAGTTAGTCTGCAGCAGCCTACACATGGAAATAGCCAAGGGAAAATACCATTTCCTTCAACTACCAAAGTTGAGCTTCAGAGGTCAGGACTATGGCTGCATCCTCAAAAGACCTAAAGGCAGAAATAATGCTTAGGATTTTCCCCTTTCCCACCACTGGCCATGAAAGTAAACTTTTGGTCTTATTTTAAATCACTGGGCTACCTAGCACACTCATAAGATTCCTCTTCTCTCTCTCTCTCTCTCTCTCTCTCTCTCTCTCTCTCTCTCTCTTCCTCCCTCCCTCCCCTCCCTCCCTCTCTCCCCTCACCCCCTGTGTGTATGTATGTATGTGTGTGTGAAGAAACAGTGTATATTTTAAATATTCATGTATCGTGTCTAGTTTCGTCTTGCAGCTATGCCTGTGCACCACATACATGGGTACCTGCGGTCAGAAAAGGGCTTGAGATCCACTAGAACTGGCGTTACATTAAGTTGTGAGCCGCCATATAGATGCTGTAAACTTAGCCCAGGTCCTCAAAGAAGCACAGCAGACCACCTTCTGTATTACAGTACTGAGTGAAAGGCCATGGTTGGCTTGAGGGAAGCAAAGGGAGGTGACCATTTAAACTCAGTGACCCTTGGTGTATAAATGGTCATGTTCCACTTACTTCCAAACTCTCACTGACTGGAACATGTATGTGGCCACCGTGGGGCATGACACTAATCAAATTAATGTCTTTTTTAAACACCACCTCTCTAAGAAAAGCAATTACTAAAAGCTATGGCTTTGGAACATTCAATGCCACTAACCACTGTACTACTAAGTCACACAAGGGGACTTTGTTAAGGAAAGAAAGCCCTCATAATTTGGAACTCTGATGTCCTGGGGAAAAGAGAGGCTCTGGAAATGCTTGGTGGCACCTTAGATGGAAAAGGGCACCCAGGGTCACATATTACTAAGCACTTCTCTCTCTGTCTGCTCAGGCACACAGGCAAGGCAAAACATTTGATGCAGAGCAAAATGCATGGCCTCAGGGTCAGGCTGCAAGAGAGTCTCTCCCTCCTCAGAGCCTCGGATACTCAGCTACAGCCAGCATCAGGCACACCTGCAACGCACCAGGCTTCCCAAACTGTAACTATACACATGCAGAAGTGCATGAATAAAAGACTCCTAAACATACTTTTACTGTATGGTAGGCTCTGAAATTGCAGCTTCATGGATGGTGAAACCTCACCTGTGTCGCTGCACTCACCAGTCTCACGACATCGTGCTGACTTCTATAATTCGGCCGCGAGGTAAAGTTCAACACTTATGTTAAGCTGAGGTATTATATCAATAAACTTCCCATTGGGCAAGATTTCATACAGAACATAGACTACTACTTCTGCTCAGCCCTGAGACTTGCTTATAGAGAGCCCACAAGATCCTAGGAAAGGAGGATTACAGTAGGGCACACTGTGCTCCCACAGCGTGGCAGCATCAGGGAGCACATCCGCCAGGCTGATGCTTGAAGGGGAAGAGTCAAGATGGCTTTGGCTTTGCTCCTTCTCTAAAGAGCACCGTGTCAGGCCGCTGAGCATCAGGGTGAGCTCCTCTACTGTTTGCCAGCCCTTGACTGTAAGGTATGGATGCAAAGTGTCTCTGGCAGTTAGGGGGAGGGGGGCTGTGCACAGGCAACGGCAGTTGTTCTGTCCTGCGATGTACAGATGTACAGCTGCAGACCTCTCCCCTGCCTGAGCAGCAGCAGTCCCAGCACAGGGCTCTGCAGGCAGGAGGTAAGGCTAGAACACAGGCGCATCTGTAAAAGCCACCTCATGCTGGGCTCGGTCAATACAACCCCACTTTCATTCTCTTCACCCCAGAGGCGGACAGAGGCAGAGAGCAGAAACCACCCACATGCCACTAAGTGGCCCACTAATGTTTTCCAAGGACATGCTGGGGTAAAAGGCATTCTTTCAATGGCCTCTGATCTGAGAAAGGACTCACTGTGCAAGGAAAAGGCATTTCACACCTTGCACAAGTAAAAGGCAAGAATAAGTTGTGTTTCCAGTGGGAGTCGCCTTTGCCCCTGCATGGTGTCATCAGTGAGCTGCTCTGCCGGAGAGCAGCAGCTAAGCCAGGCTCACTGTGCACCTTGAGAGGCAGCAAGTCTTTTCGACACACTCCTGTAACTGCCACATTATTAAGGAAAATGTAAGAACAATGTAAAAGCATTTTCTTTTAATTGAATGCACAATTTCTGTACAAAATCCTGTAACAGTGATAAGCACTCACAGACAGGCATGCAGACAAAGCAGTCACTTACATAAACCAATACGTCTCAAACACACTTGGAACAGTGTCTGACTTCTGTAGCCCACGTGCTTGACTATAATTATGTCTACTTCAGTAAAGGCCGCCAGTCTCCCCGCCTGAAGCCGAGTGAGGAAGAGGTGAACAGGTAAAGTGACTCAGGCCCGGCTGAGAAAAGCAGGGGATCAGACAATTACAATCCCAATTCCCATCAGATGGTCCAAACGCTCAACTCCAGATCCACGGAACTCCCTACAGGGCGTAAGCCAGGTACTTTACTTTTAATATCTGCAAATTGGGGATGCAATCACCTCTGGCTGAAGACCTTCCGAGGCTTCCGTGAGATGTTTACTTAATTAGCAGACAGGTAAGCCTCTCCCCACGTCCAGGTATTATTACTTATTTGATCCGTACCCTGAGTCTGTGAGGTGTGAAGACGACTGTCTGATTTACTGATCTGTTGGCTTAAGTTACTTATCTACACTTTGTCTGCATCTGTGTCAACTGTACTAATGCCTGGCACCCAAGGAGGTCCGAGAGGGTGCTGCATGCCCTGAGACTGGAGTTGTGATGGCTGTGAGCACCACATAGGGCTGGGGACTGAGTACTCATTCTGTGGCAACATAACAGGTGCCGGGAATCCAGGCAGCCTGGCCTCACAGCTCATGCCATTTAACATCACTGGCCTCAAATGTACGTTAATAGAAATGTCACAGGACAAAACACAACTCACTTATCTCCTTTATAATCACTTAGAAAACTGGTGGATCAATGTTTGCAATCGAACTGGAATACATACACGGGGCGTAAAACAACAGGACTCTGAGTCTATCTCATTCTCAGTGTATTTTGAGGCATTTCATTTCTAGATGACAGTTTCTTTTAATTCTGAAAACAAACGAAATTTCATGAACCAAAGTAATTACTCAAGATGCTTCAAGACTTAAGGCTCTTCTGTTATTCCCACACTGATGCAGAACTTAAGCCCCGCGCTCGCCTGGGCTACACAGAGAGCCCTTACCAGAACACAAACAAAAAGGATGCTCAACGAAGATGTACGTCAAGGAGCCGAGACACAGGAACACCAATGAAAATGTCTTTAGGAAGTATGGGTCTACTTCTTATGCTGCAGCAATTAAGCCCGATCTGTCACAACAGATGGGTTTTAAAGTAATTTACACAGTCTGAGTGACTGACACTGATGTTTGGAAATAGATAAGCAGTTAATGGCGAGGCTAACTCCCAACCCAAAAAGCATCTCTGGGCTGAGCTCAATTCTAGATGCAACCAAGAAACACAGACACAAAGATAACATTTCTTTTTCTAAATTATGTCCTATTATTAAACTGTCAAAGGCCTTCAACTACCAGGTAAAGACAGGCCGAGGGCAGAGGAGCCTGCTTCTCAGCCTGAAAACAGTTCAATGGCAGAACTCACAGCGGAGAGAAGCAACTCCTGGGAACAGGTATGAGCACGTGAACCTTGGCAAGTACACGTAAAGCTTTAAAGTAACCGTGCAATAAAAAGAACATTCAGGAAAAGCCAAGACTAACCAAACAATTGCCATTCAATAAAGGCAACTGAAGGGCCTGCATTAGCACTATTTCTCCCCCAAAGATCAATGCCAAAATCCACCATCAGCACTGGCCAGGGCACTGCTGGACTGAGCAGGCCTGCTTCTCCTCCCTCCTCTCAGCTCTGTTTATGTCACAGCTGGAACACTTTCCTGGGATTCCACCTTCAAGTCTCCGCTCGCTGATGTTACCTACACAACAGCTGCACATGGAGTCCTCTGGAAAGGGAAGCTGAGGTGAAGAGGCACAGGCAGTGCTTCACCTCACTACCTTCCGCTCGTGGATGGCAGCGTCGTGAGCAGGCACACTGTGACCTGAAGGGAGAGAAGCTTTCTGGGCTGGCTGGATTCTCATCAGTCTCCATGATTTTGATAAACACTGACCAAGACAACCAGAGAAGGAGGCGTCTATCTGGGCTCATGGTTTCCAGGTGTTAAGAACCCATGGTGGCAGAGCAGACTGGAGAGGCAGGAACAGCTGAGAGCTTGAGTCCTGATTCACTAGCAGGAGGCTGGGAGAGCTAACTCAAAGTGGCCTTTTGAAACTTCACAGTCAGCCCCCACGGACATGCCTCCTCCAACAAAGACACACCACATCCCTGGGGAGCAAGTGTTCAAACGTGCAAGCCATTCTGTGGGACCACTCTCAGTCTAACCTCCACTGCCTCCCTCTGTGACCCCGATGTCTACTTGAGTAAGAACTCCAACACTGGCTTGCTCTCTTGGGTCTTTGCTCAAGTTGATTCAAGGTCTTGCTACAAAGGCCAGGCTGACCTAGAACTCAACATCCTCCCAACTGCCCGGGCCAGTGTGGTTTTCTTAACATAAGAATAAACCTCCCCAGGACTGGCTTTCTGTTAGCTGGTGTTGGTTACTGCTGTCCCTCAGCGCACTCACCGAACACAGGGCAGCAGAGACTACACGATGGGGAAGAAAGTGACAAGCTGATAACCAGGGAGTAAGATGTTTACACAAGCTAACAGAGAACTGATGCCATCCAGAACCTATCCAGAGGAAGGCCAGCGACCCTGCTCAGCCTTGGACGAGGACTGCTCATCACCACACTCCCAGGCCAGCAGGATCCAAATCCAAATTCCCCTGAGACTGAAGGACAGTGTCATCTTCTTTCTAAAGTGTCGGTCAAGCCAGTGCTTGGTCCCTAGTGACAGATCTAGGCTTCAGGTTCATGTGAGAGCAGAAAGAAGCAAGGTGTCTGAACAGTTTCCTCCACAGATTTATGGCTGGGAACAGGATCAGGTTGGCTATCGGGGTTTTTTTCATGATTTATTATTAATATGTAGTTTTCTTCTCAATTCACAGCTTTTAAATAAATCATATTATTAAATATTCATACATAAAGTCTTCTTTAGCATTGAAAACATGCCCGAGTCTGGGTTTTAAAAAGCAGTCTTTCGGACACCTCGTGTAATGACTAAAATTAGCAAAGAGGAAAGAGCATTTGCTCCCTAACTATCTGGCTAAATGATGAACTTATCTGTCCTCCAAAACCATTCATGCATTTTAATTTGCTGTTTCACTCAGCCTAGGCATAGGCATAGGCAAAGCCGCACCCAGAATGCAGAGAGCCCGGCCTCCCTGCACTCCTGGTAGACCTGACTACACTGAGGAGCTCCATTTGACTGCTCTGAGGAAAGACACAGGCCCTGTGACCCCACAGGAGCCCTAGGGAGCAGACTCCAAGGGCTCCTCAGACGGAAGGGTGACTGGAAGCTGCCTACTGACTGAGAGGCTATCTGAGGGTGGGAGTCTCCTCCCTCCTCCTAAGTATACATTTAAGCGCTTGCTCTGCTCACAGCGCAGTGTGCAGTGCGTGCGTAGGGAGCAGGCTCATAAGGAGAGGCATGGCTGGGACTTGCCTGCACACTGCTCTCTGCACGCTGTTCTCTAGCTGTGTCTGGGATCCCCAGCATTCTCCATGTCCGCAGTTCAAATCATTACTCATTTCCTAAAGGGGTGTCATCTTTCTGTTTTTAGGAGGAGAGCGTGGTACTTGTGGTGTTTGGGAGGACTGGGGCCATTGCCACTGCTCTGACCGCCTGCCTCTGACTGACTTCGGTGAGCTCCTGGCTGCTCTTTGCCTCCTTACTTCAGTTCCGATAGGTTGTTTCTCTGCCGGTGAAGAGAGCCAATGCAAGCCACATTGATTAGATTAATGGCAGGTTTACTGAGAAGCTGCTTCTGGGCAAGTTCGCTGGCCCCAAGGCTTGAGGCCAGGGGAGCTGCCATGAGGAGGGAGGGAGAAAGAAAGGGAGCCCACAAAGAAAGAAAGGGAAAGAAAATAACAAAGAGAGAAAAAGAAAGACACCAAAATGTCTGGATGGTATGGGAAGAGTCACTGGGGTAAGGCCGGTCCGGCTCCAAAAGTTCAGGGTTGGAGAACGCCAGGTATGACTGGTGCATGCTGGGAGAACCTGGAGGCCAGGTCTGCTCTGATGTGTAAAGTGTTCACCTTAGTCTCTTGTCCTAGAGGACAAAACCAAACAAATTCCTCTAACAAGATTAGGAACCTATCACAGTTCAGCTACCTGGGAAAGAGACACAAAGTAAGTCCTGCAATCTAGTCTGCACAGTCCTCCCCTCTCTAACTGCAGACACCACAATCCCAATATGGTATCTCCTCAGCAATAAAACCAGACTATACAGCACAGGTCTGGGAATGCAGTAAGGATTGGGAGTAACTGTGTGCGTGTGCGTGTGCATGTGGGTGTGCGTGTGCGTGTGCATGCACGTGTGGGCGCGTCCGTCCATCTATGTGCTCTGAGAGCCAGTTGTCTGTGTCCTGGCTGCCCCCATGTTTGCCCTTCAGCACTCATGCAAACCCGGGCTGTGGACTCCAGGCCTGGACTTCTTCCTGTTAGCAGCTCTACACAAAGCACCTGAGGAGAAGCTGAATAACTACACCCTGATGTCCTCCGTAAGAGTTTAAGTGTTACTCAAGTGCCTGAGATACGTCCTAACCTCAAAAGACTAACAAGTGACATAGCAAACTAAAGACCTCCAGAGCAGACAAAACAAGACCATACAAAAGGCGCCCACCACCAACAGGCTGTGGCAGTTTGAATGACGACAATGTCTGAATGCTTGACTCCCCGGCTGTAGGTCCTATTTGGGATGTGACACTAGGGGCCCAGCTTTGAGGTTTCAAAAGACCATTTGAGTCAGCCTCCTGCTCAGTTGTTCCTGCCCCCACACCTTTGCTCGGCCTTCACTCTAATGCTCAGAAACAGGAGCCTAATCACACCTTTATCCCTGGTTACCTGGGCCACAGTGTTTTTTCACAGCAATAGAAAACCTAACTAAGAGATAGGTTGAGGAAAGGAAGGAAAAAGGGAAGGGAGGGAGGGAGGGAGGGAGGGAGGGAGGGAGGAAGGAAGGGGGTGTGGGGGTGTTAGCGATGCATATGAACGCACCCTTTTTGCCTAAAGCTAACTCTATTGCTCTCCAAGCACACTTCAGTCTACCACCACTGGGCTTCAAGCCTCATCAACTACACAATAATTGTATATGAGCCAGGTTTTATGCTTGAACACACTTCTACACTTGCTATATGTGCTATACACTTCAGGCGCGCACACACGCGCACACACACACACACACACACGCATGCACCACGCACACACACACTGTGGGCTGAAGGACTTGTAGGCTGCAGGCAGGACCTTTCACGTGCCTGGGTTTCCGGCTCACTTTGTGGACCCTCAATCCTTGCAGCTTCACTGCTCCTCCTCTGCTGGAGACAGGACGGCAGATGTCTAGCCTTGGTTCCCCCTTTTCACGACTCTGCCCTAAGCCATGCAAACCGTAAGTCCTTCAAGTCTTCCCGCAGTGCACATCAACATGACTCTCTTGGCTCCTCCAGCTCCTGTTAACGTTTCATAACCCAAGACTTAATTCTGAGGCATTTACCCTGCCTCACCCTCCTCAGAAAGGCTTCGTGACGTGATCTTCCCTCCTCATGCCACTGTACTCCAAGACTGAATCGTGTTGGTGGTGAGGGTGGTGTAATTACTGTTGAGAAAGCTTCACACACGCTAGCAATGTGCACCACTCACGCTCTCAAAGTGGGGAATGTGGCACGACAGGTGTGAAGCACAGATTTCAAGTGTGCACAGTCCGTGTGCAAACACTGGGAATGACCTCAAGCAGTTTGGCCTGAGTCTGTAAGTACAATACAGCAGTGGGAAATGCAGAGAGGGCGCCACTTGATAACCTGTGATAGAACACAGAGCTGCCTGCACGTCCACATGTTTCATATACCACTGCACGTCCACACCCAGTTTCTTGGCTCCGAAATACCCACAGGACACAGCTGTCCTGGGCATGAAGCACCGTGCCATCCAGACACATCAGTGCTACCTTTTGACCAGAGAATCAGCTTGGAGAAATGAGCAGGTGTTTTCTGGACTGCATGCCTCACAGACTGGAGCTAAGAAGCACTTCAGCAGCACTAAAGGCTTGGTATTTGATAACTTCCTATTCTGTGTTAACCAAACATGCCTGACCTGCTATCCTCAGACAGTCAAACAGAAGTCAGTCCTGCCAGCTCTTAGCCTGCCGGGAGCCGACAGGTGCAGCAGCTTAGCACTGCTGTCCCCTCCTGGGGAGCCCTGGCAGAGGACAGAACTCTGCAGGGAGGCATTGACTTGGCAAGGGGCTAGGGGACCCAAAATATCTGTAGGAAAGTGAAGCAGCTCACAGGTGACCTGCTCTTGAAGACAGAGCATCAGTCTATGTTTTGTAATTTTTAATAAGAAACAAAGATAGGAAGACGCCATGCTTTAAGACCACTGAAATAGACCTTGAAGTTCTCTAGTAAAGCCAGTTTTCTCATTCAGTAAAGCCTGTTTCCTGAACATATAATCTTTAAAATCTCGGCTAACAGAAATATTTAGCCGCCTGTCTGGAACTATACCCAGTTCTAATTGCCCGTGTTTTGCATGTAACGATCCAGTGCCAATGGGAGCAGCAGTAACCAGTTTCAGTCACCCGTACCCTTCAACCGCTGCCCAGCAATGGACGGGCCCTCTTCCGAAGGCTTCCTTCTTTGTGTTTTGAGATCTTAAGATCTTGCCACAGTGTGGTGTGCATTTCCCAAAGGAATATGCCCGAACCAAGCAAACTGCTAAAACCCCAGCTGCTGAGACCTCAAAGCCCACTCAGTAATAAAGCCTAATGTAGAAAGACAGTACAAGGTTCAAAGGACTTTCACACACTTATAAAACCTAAGTGTTAGGGGTCCTGGTTCCACTCCGGGTTTCGGCACCAACGTTAGGGTTTTGAATCTCGGCCCATGCCCAGACAGAATACACCCAAGCACCGTGGTTCCATGTGGAGAGGTTTAATAAGAAAAGAACAGAAGAAGAGAGGAAAGGCAGCCGCCTGTGGGCATGTGGAGTGGGGTGGGGTGGGGCAAGAACAGAGTAGAACAAAGAGCAAGAGGGGTAAGAGAGAGAAGGGGGCAAGCAGCCCCTTATATAGTCAGGCACAGTTGGCTGTTGCTAAGCGACTATGGGGCAGGGCATACCTGGCTGTTCCCAGGTAGCTGTGGGGGTGGAGCTTAGACAGAACACCAACACTAAGTATTTCAAAACTTCTCTCTTAACGTCAAAAATGGGCAGGGAGCCTCTGTCTCTGTTGGCCACAGCTCTATGTTCTGCTCTATGGTAGGTAACTCTGCAAACTCGTTTAAAAGACGTGTAAAGATATTCCACTTATTTAAATCAACCTTCAGGAGACTTTGGACTCTGTGTTGAATAAAGAAAAAAGTGATGTTGCACACTGGAAACCTATAGCTTGGACGGTGCTCTAAACCCTACTCAAGAATTCTCTAAGAATGGGAGGGCACAAAGGTAACTTCTGTAGTACAGACTGAAAACTGAAAACACACACGGCACTCAAATCGTGCTGAGGGAAACAGAGGAACAATAGCTGAAGGCACGACCTAAAAGCTGCCTCAAGAAAGCAGCAGGGAAGGACTCAACATGAACTGGAGCTGAAGGGGATGGTGGTGAACTATGTGCCAGGACCCTCTCTGGCAGCGCAGTGTCCTGACCTATCTAATGGAAGCACACACAGGCTGGGGTGAGGACACACAGTGCAGAAACCGATAAGCCATGGCCTCAGGACTCACGGCATTTGTGTGTGTGATGTGTGTATAGCAGTGTGGAAATCAGGAACCAGTTTTATAGGACACAGCTCAACACCCAGCGGCTTTACCCAAAGGCCCGGCTCCAGGACACTCCTGAACCACAGACAGCCCAGCTTTGCATCACGTGACTACAAGGCAAACAGGAAGAAGTGCTGATGGGTGCTCAGAGCTATGTCTAACGACTAAGATCAAACTTAGGGATTTTAGTTTCATAATCTTCTTTAGTACCCTAACTTGCCAGCCAAGCAAGCAAGATTATTAGAATGTACAATGTCCCTTTCAAAAACCTTTAGAGTTCATAAATGTCAGCAAAAAAAAATTATGCTTTAAAATTCATACATAAACAGATGCAAGGAGATTTCAGATACTTAGAGAGGAAGAGTTCTTTGCAGATGGAAAATACTTCCTGTTTTGTTGAGGTTTGGTCTCATGTTATCTATTGTAAGGCTAAATTCGAGCCCCTGGAACCTGGTATAGAGGGAGACCCAGTAGGCCTTGCTCACAAGCTACTTCTGACTGGTAAATAAAGATGCCAACAGCCAACAGCTAGGCAGAAGAGATGGAGGTGGCATTTAGGTTTCCTGGGCTTGGGGTCAGAAAGAACCAGAAGAAGAACCAGAAGAACAACAAGAAGAACCAGAAGAACAACAAGAACAACAAGAAGAAGAACAACAAGAACAAGAACAAGAAGAAGAAGAAGAAGAAGAAGAAGAAGAACAACAACAACAACAACAACAACAAGAAGAAGAACAACAACAAGAACAAGAAGAAGAAGAACAAGAAGAAGAACAAGAAGAAGAAGAAGAACAAGAAGAACAAGAAAAAGAAGAAGAAGAAGAAGAAGAAGAAGAAGAAGAAGAAGAAGAAGAAGAAGAAGAAGAAGAAGAAGAAGAAGAACAAGAAGAAGAAGAAGAAGAAGAAGAAGAGAAGAAGAAGAAGAAGAAGAAGAAGAAGAAGAAGAAGAAGAAGAAGAAGAAGAAGAAGAAGGAGGAAGGAGGAGGAGGAGGAGGAGAAGGAGAAGAAGGAGAAAAAGAAGAAGAACAAGAACAAGAACAAGAAGAACAACAACAAGAAGAAGAAGAACAAGAAGAACAAGAAGAGGAGGAGAAGGAAGAAGGAAGAAGAAGGTGGTAGAGGTGCAGAAGGTGCAGAGGAAGGAGGAGAAGGAGAAGGAAAAAAGGAGAAGAGGAGGAGGAGAAGGAAAGGGGGAGGGGAAGGAGGTGCAGAAGAGGGAAGGAGAATCCACCTGGATTATGGAAGAGAACGTGGCCAATTGGAGTTAAGAGCAGCCCAGATAAAACATAGTAAGAGTAAGTAATAACTCAGGGTTATTGATAGGGAAGCAGAGTCTCTGCCCAACTCTAGTGCTGTTTAAGGCTCATTGCAAATATAAAGGTGTGTGTGTGTGTGTGTGTGTGTGTGTGTGTGTGTGTGTGTGTGTGTGTGTGTGTGTGTGTGTGTGTGTTTTATCTGGGGACTGAATGGTCAAAGGTAGGGCAGAAACCCCAGGAGGGTATTAAATCATTTCTACAACAGTCTTTAATCCCAGCACTTGGGAGGCAAAGGTAGGCAGATCTCTGAGTGTAAGGCTAGCCTGCTCTATGTAGCAAGTTTTAGGCTAGCCAAGGCTACACAGTTAAATCTTGCCTCAAAAACAAAAGCAACAAAGGTTTCACAGTGGAAATAAATGGCTCATTAACACAATTGCATGTATGCTAAGAAATTCAGACACTTGCATAGTAATCCTAATGTTTCCCAATGCTACTACCCCACAGTAGGCACCAGAAAGAATCACAGTCACATCAGTCCTGTGTCACACTTACTTGTTATCTTAATCCTAAAACAATTCACTTTTCAGAAACACAGCAGACCTACACTCAATAGTTGTAAGTTACTTGATCATATAACCTTTTCCTTGACAATATAATTTTAATTAGTTCTCTTCAACTGGGGAGGAAAAATATTGGGAAGCCCACACCCTCACTCAAATGCCTGAGTTACTCAGGAAATAGATATCATTTCTCTAATGGGGTAAAACATTCCTCTACCTGGGTGGCTCAGGCTGAGGACACTATAGAACAATCCCTGCTGCTGCTGTGTCCACTCTCAGCAATGACAAGGAGGGCAGAGCCTTCTAGAGTAGCCTGTTCCTAGAACACCGACAATCTGAAGAAAACATCTGCATCTGCCACGAGCTGAATTACTGGAGGGCAAGTGAAGGACACTGCCCATGTGTCCCGTCGGTGTCATGAAGGCTGTGTGTCACTTAAAGAACCAGACCGCTGACATGAGAAAGAGCAAATGTGCTGAAATAAGAGGGAGAACCCTAGAAAGAAGGAAGCAGAAATATCACCCAGCCTCCTCCCTCTGCGGCCTCTGGCACTGTGCATGGGCCAAGCCTCCCTTCTTAATCAGGGCATCTGCAGTCCAGAAGACCATGGCAGTAACCACAGCACCCGAGGCTGTTGTGACTGGTGGGAGAGGGTGCTACTGGCACTGTGCAGGGAGAAGCCAAAACAACAACATCCAACAGCAAACACCCATCCCATGGCTAAAACTCCAAGGCTAAATAATGATAAAACTGGTCAACTGCCTGTTTGCTCTAAGAAAGAAGAGATGAGAAGAAGTTGGGAAGGGGCCGAGATCAACCCTGAGAGAATGGAGTTTACAGCATCTGCACTTCCCACAATACAAGTGACTTGCAATGAAGGAGGAAAGCCAGCCCACTCCAAAGAGAAAGGGAGTCAATGGAGGAGTGTTCATTGTGCTTCATAACTAGCCGTAGCACAATAACGGTTAACATTGCTTGAGGACAGAAGGGAAAGTGTGCTCATAGCAGATAAATGGGGAAAAACAGGGATTTAAATGATTTTATACACACACACACACACACACACACACACACACAAGCATATGCACTTTTAAAACCTTATTCTTTTGCAGTAAGCACTTCTTGTATGCCAATGTTGCAATGGTCTTAATTACATTTTTACTGTAATTATACAAATAAAAAAACCAAATAGAAGCTTAATTTTTTTCTAAGCAAGAGTTTTAGATAGCTGATACTAGAAACTGATTCACTTTGAATGTGTCATAATGAAATTATTCCATTTAGAATTAATAATCTAGGTTGCAGAGACACAGAGTACTCTATAACTAGAAATCATAATACAAATAATAACCTTTACTCTTGCTTTTTTAGCTATGCTAGAAAAATTAATTTAAACCTACCCAATTTTCAACTTAAAATGAAAACAATGTTCCTTCTCTCTGACAGATAGACTCTGGGGTGTTGTTTTGTAAAAAGCGCCCATTAAACACATGTGTAAGTGAAAACAGTAATGACTAAAACACAAGAAGTCACTTGCTTGGGCACACCCATGTCTAACCTGTAGGAGGCCCCTGGGTACTGGGGCTCTGAGAAGTGATGAGTAGAAATGGCCCTAAAGGCAAATATATTTTTGATTTTTTTTTAAATGCTCACATCCTTCAGTACAAACAACTGTATTAAGCCAGATCTAAACAGTGAGCAGTGAACTGCACATGGAACGATCTCACTGGCCAATGAAGGCCACCAGTGGTGGGTCACAGCCCTTAGGAAACACGCTTCATCTGGGCCTCCATCTGGCCAACCTTCCCCTGAGGGGCTGCACTCACTGTTATGGAAGCCAGCAGAGCACAGCTCCTGTAACGCCCACTGCATCCCTCAAGTTTCCCCTTTATAATCTGATGGTGGACATCACTGCTGACACCACCCTTGGTCCTCTCTCCAGATATGGCCTTGAGAAGCGCCATCAAATCCCAGGGTGGTGCTAAGAAATTCAGATACGTGAATAGCAATCCTAATGTTTCCCAATGCTACTACCCCACACTGGGCACCACTGACAGACTCAACATCAAACCCCACCATGCTGTCTACCTGGTGCTGGGTCCTGCCCAGCTTCTGCGCAAACCCTTAACCCTTGAATGAACGCTACACCCCAGCAATCCATTAGTGTCTTCTGACCCCACTGTGGGATCTCCCAACAACCACTTTACTAAATCAAGATACATTGCGAGAAGCTACTGATGGAGTCTAACGCCAAGACTGGTGACAGCAGCTTCACCCTAAGACAGACTCCGACCTGCAGCTAGCAGCTGCCCTAGGGCACCTAGACAATGAAACCAAACTGAGGTGATACGTCCCCAGTGTGGAGCTCAGTGGGAAGGGGTTAAGGGTCTGTGCTTCATACTTAGCGTACAAAGAAAAAGAATAATTTGGAGGGGAAGAGGTGCTATGTACTGTGCTTTGTGAACATTAAACACTATCAATCTATTATAGATAACTAGAGTATGGTCAGAGGTAAGGAATGTTAAATTCAGTAATTTTGTTTTGGTTTCATTGATCTAAAAATCCATGCCTATTTAGCAGTGAAGTTCACACCCACTGCAAATGTGGGCATGGCAACCATCCATGGTCTCAGAGTCCACAGTGTGACGCTGACAGTCACCAGGCTGTGTGTGCTCATCTATGGGAGGAGCACACGGCAGCACTGCACACATGTTCACCCTTTAGTTCCATGTAAGCATTCTTAAGTTATGCCAAATAGCAGTGTAAGGGAGAAAACTTAGGGAGAGTAATAGAAGGGCCACGCTAGTGTGTCTCAACTTCAAACCCAACCTGATGGCCACATGGCTCAGCATGTGATAGCCCAGTGGCCCTAGAGTAACATGAACAGATAATAAACACACCAACCCATTCGGCCTAAGCCCAAAAACAGGCGTGGTCGCAGCTGAGAAAGCGAAACACCAAGAGCATCCTGAAGACTGACCTTCTGTTGACTGGCTTTTCATCCTTGTCATAGGGCCGCACAAACCACTTCCCGATCCTCACGAAGTTCTTATCCATTAGGCACCTACAATAAGCACATCAGGAATTACCTTCACAGACTCAGGAACAAAGCACTCTGTTAACAACGCGAATGAAAGGCACTGAAAGAAACACAAGCAGTGCCAGACCCGCTGTCGGAATGTTTCCTTACACTCAAAGAACTCACAACTCTGGGCACGAATTATCAATGCCCAAAGATGGGGGCACATAAGCAAGCAAAATAGTTGGAAGTGTTTCCAAAACTCTGGGATTTAGGTCACAGATCTGCAGTACATTAGTTCCCATATCATCAAGGTCAGAGTGTAGGGAACTGGAGGACTCTTCTTCCTGCAAGCTGGGTCTGGAGTTTTCTTGTGATAAGTTATCAATTCTTTAGTGAGGACACCAAAAACAAAACAAACTTTAGCACTGTTTATCATCTGCCTTAATGCTTTCTCTCTGAAGGCCCAAAAACACCATCTAGGAAAATGAAGACTTGGCATTAATCTTCCTAGTAAGGACGGTGTGTTGCTCTTGGCTCTGTCTCCATGGCATGGCATGGTGTGTGTGTGTGTGTGTGTGTGTGTGTGTGTGTGTGTGTGTGTGTGTGTGTGTGTGTGTGTGTGTGTGTGTAAAGGTTGTCGAGTTCTGGGTGTTCTCTTAAACATAGAACACCAACAGTGAGGACAACTGAGCTGAGTGACAACACAATTATGACCAAGTTCATTCATTACAGGCAGGTGACGACTCTACCCAGCCACCTCCTGCACAATGGGTGAGAGGCCGCTCAGAGCACTAACAAGTACCCTTGACTTTAATAATACGCAATGAGAAAGAAAAAGGACATTCTGAACGTGATGGGACACAATGGTCTCTCAATATCAGTAAGGAAATGATCCACGTTTTGAAGGAAAGCTGTCCAAATGTGGCATGTGATTCTTTTGTACGAGGCCCCGTGAGAGCTAGATTGCAGTTCTTATCTCAATATTCAGGCAGATCCGCACTCGGTTTTGTCTCTGCCGTTCCCACTCATCAAAGACTATGGAAACAATTCCAGCCCTCACCCATTTCATTACAGGTTAAACAGCTCAGTTAATGTCAGGCAACAGTTCCTCCTCACAGGATAACTCCCTTTGTGCAGAGTCAACTTGGGACAGGGTTACATCAAATATCACTGGATCTATTTGGAAAGTGAACCTCTCCCTTGTTCACAGTAAAGAAAATCATTTCCAAAGTAACTCAATCTGACTTCATGCTTCTAAGTGAGAGAGGCTCTGAATACATTAAATTTTGAATAGAAAATATGGAGCAGCCACCTAAGGAAAAGGTCACACGAACTGAAACTGTAAGGCTTCGCCAGGCTCTTCCCCAGCCAGACTCCATCCGTCCCGAGCAGACACTGCCACACAGAATGCAGTGCAGTAAGAGCCAACAGCTGCTAGCGTCACAATGGCAGACACCAGATCAGTGTGAGTGGAGATGACTGTCAGTGTCCACAGCTAAGGCACAGAGGGAGCGTCGCCTAGCGAGGTCAAAGTCACCAGAGGGAGGGAGCTGCCAGTACATCTGTGCACGGGGCCAGGACATAATTGACAGCTCCATAATATTCCCTTAATCCCTTCTTCCCCTTTTATTCGTTCTTTTTTTTCTTTAAACAGTTTCTCTGTGTAGCCCTGGCAAGCCCGGCACTTGCTCTGTAGACCAGGCTGGCCTTGATCTTGTAGAGATGTGCCTGCCGCTGCTTCCCAAGTGCTGGGATTAAAGGCGAGGGCCACCACTGCCGGCTCCTCCTCCTCCTCAGCGCAGGTCCACATCATAACTGGATTACTGTGCACACAGTTCTTCACTTGGTAAAAACTGTCACTGGGTGTCTACCTTGAAATCCACAGTGCGCAGAATAAAAGCAACGATGACAGGCATGGGGTCACACCCACCAGCAAACTCCACCTCATAGAGAACTGCATTGGATAGAGCTGTGCTGGGCTTGGGGTGGAGGCTCACACACAACTCCTCTGAGGTGAGACTGAACAGAAGAAAGTAACCAGGATGCTGTCAACTTTAAGCCTTGGGAGGAAATGGAAGAGATGTGGCTCCACTGTGGAAGACAGTTCTGTGACTAGACTAGCATCTCGGGAGTCCTGATTCTGCAACAGACTACAGTGCAGAAGGAACAAAAGCTCTTCTAATACTGCAACAAAGTAACTCGGCTCACAGAGTCCACACATCACACCCGCATCTGACACAGCCCATTCCCACGAGACAGCTCCACAGCCAGTGAGCCCCACTCCCCCTTACTGCTCTGTGCCTCCTCTCCCGTTTTAAACTGAGGACAGCTCTGTCTCTGATGCCATCTGAGGTTTCTCGTGTTTCTATGAGGGTTTCAGTGCTCAGTGCTCTGTCAGGATGACAGCGACTATTCACCAGGGACTTAAAGGCCTGTGCTGTGGCACATTCTGTGTCCTGCTCTGTACAGCTTCGTGTTCACTCAGTATCTGATACGCGTGGTACACACATAAGGATTACTTTCCTGTTCATACTGCAAGTGCTCTTATGGCCATGTTTGGTGTGTGTGCTCTTACCATGAGGCACTCAGTGACCGGGAAGGAAATCTACTGAATTTGCTTCTTCACAGCCTGTCAATTCCTAATGCAGCCTAAAATCACAATACCTCAGCACTGACGGGGCCATGCGGCTCTGAGACATGACCAGGAAAACAAAACACTATGACAAATTGCACTAATTATATTCAAAGAACATAATTAGGCAAATGCTGTTTTAAAGGTAGTTTTAAATTATAAAAATATCAGAAATAAAATATACCTTTCTGCCATTCTTTGCTCTTTTAAGGGGAAGGAGGATGAAAAGCTGTATTTAACTTTACAACTCAACCTTGCAGACACTTCGATCTGCTGAGAGCTGTTTCAGAACACTTTCCTGTCAGTACCAGGTATGCATTATAGTCAACCTGGATGTCACCAGCGTTTCAGTTTCCTAAGAAGATGCCATCTTTCTGTAAGGCAGCTGTGTGAGTCCGGAGGCCGACAGCGTTAAGCAACAGCAGAGAAGATCCCGTCCAAGAGCCCACGCCTCCAAGTTACCATCTCAAGAGAAATGCAGCGAAGCTGGAAATGAAGGCAAGCTGCACGTGTGCGCCTATCTGAGGTTCCTGTGATGTGCATTCTGTGGTGTACCACAGCGTCCTCAATAGTTACCACAATGGCCAGCTCCCATCTCCACTCCCCAAGCCTGGGCAGACCACCCTCTGCTCGCTAGCTGCCCACAGACTACATCCCACCCCCCTGCATGCCAAGTATCGTCAGTGCCACCTTCCCCTACCAAATTCATCAAATTCAGGAAATCTGTTTCTGTCAATCTTGTTACATCATGCACAGCTAAGAAGATGAGGGCCCTTCCCAGCCGACCCCACCCCCTCCCTCAGTGGCTGGGCTTCCCCGGTGCTTCAGCGGGCACTAATTCTTGCAGCAAGATGTAGCCAGGCAAGGCCTGTCTACTCCACATCCTCACTAAATGACTATAACCTTACATTCTTCTACAGGGCTGGCCTCCCCTGAAATGTCCACTGTGCCTCATGCAACTCCAAAGGCCTGCACCTTTCTTCATGGCCCATTCAGTGTCTAATGTCATTCTCTCATTATAAACGAAAAGCCAAAACCAGTTGTCAACACCCTCGCCCTGTCTCTGTGCAGCAGCAATAATAATAATAATAATAATAATAATAATAATAATAATAATAATAATAAAAACAATAAACACAACAATGCACAGCCTGATTGATGCTTTTAGAAGACAGACCCTGTCCAGGCATTTACTGGTAGGTATGTGTCTAGGCTTTTAGACTTACGTCCTCCCATTATAGACTGTACTCCAAAATCTAGGCTTATTCTCTGACGTGGCATTTCCATGAAGTGGGAACTGACTTGCTTCCTGCACGCTCACAGTGTAACCCCCGTCACGTCCCATGTCTTCCACTGCAGTGCAGCTGTCACTGAGCACCATGACAGCGGAGCTCTGCTGCAGCCTCTACCCATCATAAGGCAGGAGAGCGAGCCACAGTGTGTGGGCATCTGGCTGGGGTGGCTGCAGGCCCAGTCCCCGTGCTGTGCTCCCTTGCCAAGCACTGGGGCAGCACAGGGAAGCTCAGCAGCCCCAGTGCAGCCCCAGTGCAGGCCCAGGCAGGGCACACACTCTCCACACTGCCAGGGTTCCCTGGGTGCAGAATGGCAAGACCGAGCCCAGGGCCTCAGCCATCCCTGTCACCTTCCACTGTGTGCAACACAGGGGTGGCCTGACCTCTGGGGATAGCAATAAACCCCATGAACATCAAGACGCTGATTTTATTCCAAAGCCTTCAGGCAGTTACAAATTAAAGTCAGAGTAACAAACCCAATGCCAATCTGGCAGTGTGCTGGATGTTCTGCCCTTTCTCCAACGCCACGAAGGCAAGCTGCCTCAGGACATAAACCACTGTGGAGTGTCTGAACTGCACACATGCTTTGCTGTTTTGTCAAGAATTTTCACTCCATACTCATAGATGGATAATAGAATTTGATACATCATGAAAATCCATGTCAACTACAACAAGGCAAACAGCCAAGATGTCTGAAGTACTAACGTATACAGAGCAGGCTCCCGAAAAGCAACCTCACACATTGTTTCCATGAGGAGGAGGATACAGCCTCAATGTGACGCCCAGCGTAGTCACAGCAGGGTGAGCATGGGTGGCGTCACTTAGGTGGAGACTTTGGAACACTTGCCTTCTTCCATGGTGGGGAGAGGAACGGGATGTGCAAAGGGGGATGGGGCTAAGCCCAATCACAAAGGATTCTAGATAAATAAAAACAAAATTAATGGTATTTTATCATCCCAGGCATTTATCCAAAAAGATAATTGGCCTTAAAATAAACTAGGAAGCATGCTTACTTTCTCCAAAGACATGAAAAAGAATGGTGCAGACAGATCTGAGACAGGAACTCTGGGACTCTCCACTTCTCGGTTTTACACAGTCACAAAGATAAACCTAAAGAGCAAAGAGCTCCAAATCCCCCTGCCCCTCTCTGTCCAGAAACCTGTCTGCTCCCAACCATAAAGAGCAGCTAGCCGGAAGACAGACCGTTAGCCCACTGGCCATCCAGCGTGTCATGTGACTTCATCTCCACACCTCTCCTTTATAGACTGCTTTGTCCACTGAAGTGGTGGCCAGTGTCTTAGCTGATGAGCCATGAGCAGACACGGTATGCATTACCTCAGGGCACATGCACCACAGGCTTTCGGCTCCTGAGTCACCAGCAGTCTCTGCTCTCTGTCAGGAAGCCAACAAAAAGAGGCAAAGGCTGGCTGCTCAGTTCTTGGGCCTGGGGCAGGTAGGCCGAGGCACTGCAACTACACAACCAGCCTCGACTATGGAGGGAGGGGGCTTTGGTCTCCGATAACGCAGCGTCCTTGGGCCTAACCTGACTGCTGAGCAAAGCAGGACATCAAAGCAGGCCAGGGGCCCCAAAGGAGAAGAATGGGCCAACCGGCTGGAGAGGAGAGGGGTGTGAAACTTTCTAAGAACTACAAACATGGGGCGGGCACATGCAAGGTGCAGCACAGTGACCCCTTGAGGCCAGAGAGATGCTCACAGTAAGAGCACTTGCTGCACTTCCAGGTCTTGGGTTCAGTTCCCTGCACTCAGGGCAGCTCACCATGAGCCATCTTTAATCCAGTCCAAGGAGATCCGATGCCCTCCTCTGGCTTCTGAGGGCACCAGGCACGCACTTGGTACACACACGCACACCAGTAAAACACTCACACAAGTAAAATAAAAATAAATAAATCTAAGAACAAAACAAAACTGAAATCTCCACCATCCTGCCTTTTAAAAAAATGACCGAATGTGACCCCAGAAGATAGATTTTAAATACCACCGTGAAAGTCACAGGAGAGGACAGCCCTCCTCTGCTCAGGGCAAATCACATTCTAACTCTCTAGCTCTCTGAAGATGAAACAAACTCAGTCAGAACCTGCTCAGGTGACAGGAAGTTCTCAACGAAGGAGGACACTATAGACCAGAATCCTTGGAGCGAGCTGGCAACTATCAATGTCGCCACCACTCTAAAAATAGCAATCCTTGCTGTCCTCCTCTAGGCTGTGAGGGCAGTCAGCCAAACACAGAGCTCTTATAATAAGAAACGGGGTGTGCTGGGCCAAGGCCACGCCTCAGTTGGTTACGTGATGGACCAGAGACTCAAAGCACTCCTCTCTGCAGGTAATAAGGAAAGGATTCCAAGAAATAAATCTCTGGGAAAAACAAAACTATAAGCAGAGCCACTCTCTGCCTGACGCCAGTATGCAAATGTTTGCACGAGTAGCTTGTTCATTTGTTTTTAAATGGACGGATGCATCCAGCTGGAAGTGTATGCCGCGGGCAAGCAGACACTGAACAGTGACAGAAGAAATGAGTGTCTGAAGTCACAGTGCTCACAATTTAAAATCGCTACAGAACATCAATAGAGTGGTGCTTCAGTACCAATCAATATAGTCCAGAATGCAATGCTCTTCTGTGTGAAAATGGCAGGGAAGTTGTCCTTAATGAGTCACTGCAGTGACATCACTGTTAGCCTTTCACAGAGATCAATTTATACAGCTCCTTCTCAGACTCAAGTAAGAGCCTTTCACAGTAGTGAATGGAACTGCCTGTTAATTAAAGATCTTTGCACCTTAAAAAAGGCAGGAGAAATCACTTGTTCAAGCTTTGTTAATACATCAGCTAAACAAACAGTAATTTAGAGAGTAAACTAGCCTGCTGCTGAGCTGTCCTGTTTTTATGACAGGAATTCAGAACTCACGCTGGAAAGCCAGGCTGACCTTCCATGAACACAAGCAGAAAACACAACAGACCCGGCAGGAGACAGACTGAGAGAGAGAGAGCTCCAGCCAGTGATCTGAAGGATGGAAAAGGACACAAGCAGGGAGTTTTCATTCACAGAATGCTGTCCCTTCAGACAGAAGACTCAGCTTCTCACAGGGACCTTGAATTACTTGGGAACTGCCTGAGGAAGGGAGACCCGGGCCAAAAGTGCTTGCTCAGGGCAAGGCTGCCCTGCTCACTGCCTCAGATGTGCCCACAAGAGTCCAGATGAGATACTCTGCGGTTACTTTAACAGAACAAAATAATGAAATTTACATGAAAATAGTAATTATTGACAGAGTATGTGAAATACATTACACATGTTAACTGAAGCTACCTGCACCCCATCCCCCACTGGCAGGTTGAGTGCTGACAGATGTGCACCAAACTGAGACCAGAGTTTACCTCACAATTCATTTTCTTAAAAATAATGGTTCAGTTTGACTCAGGCATTGGTCCCCATCATGAAATCTAAACGCACACCTTGAATAAGGAACTCAGAAGCAGGTTCGGGCTGACCCAGGCGTTGGTTCCTAGGGGGAATCCTATCCTAATGCATGAGCCCTGAATAAGGAACTCAAAGGTACATCCTCTCACTGTTTCCGATTCTGATTTTCTAATCACAAAGGAAAATGCTAACACTCGGGCTAAGACAACGATGGGTTATTCACCCAGGACCCTATTTAGAAGAGCACACTTGATGAGCCTTATCAGACATGCACGCTTGCTTCCCCGATGTGCTCTGTGCTTCTGTTCTTGGTGACTTGGCAGGGGTACACAGAATTCCAATACTTCATTGATGATTACCTGATCTTCAAGTCAATACTTCTTTAGATGAGTAACATTTTTATGGAAAATGCAGAACAAATGTTTGAAGGAAACAGGGCTGTTCGGTAAGAAGGTTTTTGGAAGTGACTCAGACGGTGTTACCTCGTGAGTTCTAGCTGTTGCCTGAGCCAGCAGCTAGAATTTAGCAGTACTGTAAAGTCCACCCATTTTTGATGACCTCAGAGCATCATCTGCAGAGTTCACAGAAGGGAACACTGATCCCCACTGAGGCTTTTAACTGGGCCATTCTTAGTCATCTGTGTCTGCCCCAAAACACCACTGAGAGCCTGGTGGTGTCAAGCTGCAGCAGGAGGTAAGGAGACACTCCTACACTGACTGACATTTTTCAGTCAACTCAGCAAGAACGTGGCAGCAACCTAATGGCACAATGCGCTATAACTCAGGAATAAAGCACGACCCCACGGATGTGAACGGCTGTTTTAAGAACAGCTCTAAAATCCCTGAGGATCCCAGGTGAGCCTTGAGCTCCCGATCCTCTGACTTCTCCTTCTGGAAGCACAGAGTTACAGGTGTACAGCCAAAGAAGAAATGTGCTTCTGTATGTGAGCAGGTCTGCGGGGAGGGGAGCGAGAAGGACAGTGCAGGAGTGGGGCAGAGAAGAGGAAGAGGGACGACTACATGAGAGACTGCCAACTGGTTAGAGAAGAAATGGTGACAAATCAATAGTACAGAGATAGTGGTGGTAATGATTCCAGCAAGGGCCATCAGCAGGTGATACAAGACAGTGAGTGGGATTTAGAGGAAGGGGACATCCCACAATCCCACTGTGTCTGCCACAACTATGGCATTCCTGTCTAGTACAACAGGAGTGGGGTCAACCAGGATCTCAGCTGGCAAAATTCTAATTTAGAAGAAGAAAGCTGACAGAGAAAGCTGACAGAGAATATCACTCCAGCCACATGACTGCAGTCTCTGACACGTGTCAGATGCTGTGACTCTCAGAGGCGGTACAGCCTCAGTTCCATGCCATTCTTATTAAGAAGAATAAGCCTAATCAAATCATGAGAAACCGCCTCAAACTGAGGAGCCAAGCTAAGGACTCACTCAACAAAAATGGCAGCATTGGCAAGAATGGTTACGAGAAAGGCCTTTCCCAGACTTGAAGAGCTGTGGTACTAAATAGTGAATTATCACGGATTATCGTGGATTAGCTCTTTAATTTTTTGCAAGAAACATAACTGTCAAACCCCACAGCATCTCAATGACAGCGAGGGTCACAGGAGCTCATTCTGTCACTTCTTGATCTTGTGCTTACGTGAGAGGCTGACTGGACCTTAGGGATCCACCCTTCATTTTCAAAGAGTAAAAAAGAAAGTTGAAACTAAAACTGAACAAGAGATGCGCACAGCCTGGGAGGGATGCAGGAAATCCCTACCTTCCCTAACCTTCCCTAGCAATGTGAAACAAGCGGAGATACAGAAGCGTAGCTCTAACAGTGCCGATGACCCAAGTCTAAAGCCCGAGTGGACCTGGGTGCCCTGAGCGCAGTCACACCATGGCCCCTTTCTTACCTTTCTAACAGATTGTGGATTGCTTTGAAGAGCAGCGTCCTACATTCATAGGAAAGGCCATTTTCCCAGAGTCCTTCTTCCACAACTGAAAAGAAACAAAAAAAAAGAAAAAAAAAAGAACCAGTAAAAAGGACATCCAAATAAAAAGAAACTGACACATTTTTCTAATGCAAAGCTAATGAGCTCATTCAGAGGACTGCGTCTCAGTCTCACGGTGGACAGGGGGGCGCAGTTACGGCTGTCCTCAAACAAGTCACTTCTGATGCGCCCAGGGCGGCCTCCCCAGTCTCAAAGAATAATTCTGAGCAACTTCTATTACAAAATAACAAACCTGTCACAGAGAAATACCTAGGTGACTCCCCAAAGTATCTGAGTTAAACACAGTTGCTTAACTTCAAGTCTACCTACATGGTTTTTTCTAAAGATGTAAGATGTATTTGTTTTGTGTGTGTGTGTGTGTGTGTGTGTGTGTGTGTGTGTGTGTGTGTGTACATACGTATGATGAGTACATAATCCTCTCTTCAGACACACCAGAAGAGAGTATCAGATCCCATTGTGTGCCTCTGTGTGGTTGCTGGGAATTGAACTCAGGTCCTCTGGAAGAGCAGTCAGTGCTCTTAACACTGAGCCATCTCTCCAGCCCTAGATGGGGTTTTTAGAGAATTTAAATATTGCTAAAAATTAACTCTTGCTACAATATTAAATTGTTTCCTGGACTTATAATTGTATAAGCACTGAACATTTTTGATTCCTTTGAAGTAAGCAATGCCATGGACCAACAAGTAAGCAACTGTAAAAGAAGCCAATGCCCGTGCCGTCCTCAAGTTCTTTTTCTTTTCATATTTATATAAGGGGGACTCCAGAGTAGATGATTTTAAATTAAATTATCTTGACTCGAGATACAGGGATGGGGGAAGGGACGGACACTGGGAGGGGAGGCAGGTGGGGTCTCTGAGACTCACGGCTGAGAGGAAGTGCCTCACTGGATTAACAAGGCTGAGAGGAAGTGCCTCACTGGATTAACAAGGCTGAGAGGAAGTGCCTCACTGGATTAACAAGGCTGAGAGGAAGTGCCTCACTGGATTAACAAGGCTGAGAGGAAGTACCTCACTGGATTAACAAGGACCTGGGGAGGCCGCAGTGGTGTGGGGATGCACTATTGAGTGGATTTAGGTTCTGCTGAGTGAAAGGGAGACCTAGAGGCTGAGGACAAAGACAATGGCCACCAAGTCTGTGGGAACCGACAGGAATGGGGTATTCTCTTCATGAAACCACAAGTCACTCATTCAGTGGTAAATTCATTTTAAATTTAGACTCCAAGCTTCCCGGATAAATATTAATTCTATATGAATAAAAAGAGTAGTAAGAAAACTTTTATAGACTGTATTTATCAATTTAAATGTTTTTGGTATCAGAAGAAAAAGCACAAGAAATCAAATAGCTCTGTATACACGAGAGCAAAGTGTCAGTGGAAACTGTTCCTAAGTGCGAACACTGCCCCCAGCTACTGTAAGGGCTGCAGGCAGGCGAACAGAATGGCGAACAGAAGCGAGGCTACCTCAGCGGCTGTGTGCAGACCCAGGCTGGGGCAGTGGTTACCTCGCGGTGGTGGAGTCCTGTGCTCAGGAGCTGTTTGCTGTCACTTAGCTTCTGAAACACCATCCTCATTCAAATAAAGTGTAAAAGTACTAAACTTTCCAGAGGACACTGTTTTATTAAAAACAAAGTTAAATAGCAGTAATTACTGCATAGCATCCAAATACTCAAAATCTTCACAATGTAGAACTTTCCCCAACTTTTAAAACGCGTCTTACAGAATTAGTATGCTTCTTTAAGAGACAGGCCATGTAGAAGGTTCCAAGTGCTCAGGTGTCAATGTGGAAAATTATCAAAGTAGCCTCGTGTTTCCCTGCTCCTAAGGGAGAGTGATGAGAAGGAGAGTCCCAGGAGGGTGGAGAAGGGCTGCAGCACTCCTTCCTGCATCCATCAGCAGTGTGCACAGTCTAAACTGCAATGGCGCCCTCTGAGCTGTGATACATATTCCCCTTAATGTATCCCACTGCAGCCAGGAAGGAAATGAACATTTCCTCAGAAACATTTCTGACTCCCCCTGTGCTTTTAACCTCAGGCAACAGAACTACTGAAACCCATCACCCAGAACAAGGGGCGAAGCAGAGCCTCTGCAGAGGCTGGAGGGGGAGGGGCACTAGTGGGAAACAATTTCTCATTCAACCACTAAACTACTGAAAAGCAAATTTTGTTTGAACCCTACAAATACAAACAGACTTTTAAAAAACAAGAAGCAGGGGTTGGGGATTTAGCTCAGTGGTAGAGCGCTTTTATGAGCGCAAGGCCCCTGGGTTCGGTCCCCAGCTCGAAAAAAAAAAGAAAAAAAAAGAAAAAAGAAATCGTCAAGTTAATAAAGAAAAAAAAAAAAAAAAAAACAAGAAGCAGAGAAGTCCTTGTTAGATCTGCTGTGACGCAGGGCTAAGGGACAGTAATGCGAAGGGAGACTGAGGATCTATCTGTTCCTTACCTTTTGTTTTCAACTCTGCTGTCCAAGGCACAAACGGTCTTATAAACTAAACTCTCCAATTCTCACATCTACTTCCTGAGAACTATAAAATAAACGGGCACTGCACCAAGACAACATGTATCAGCCTCACCTATGGACTGTGCCAAATAATACTTAAAGATCTCAATTTTTGATATATCCGATTTCTAAAAAATTGACTTAACAAAAAATTGAGTAACAACGTAGCATAATGTCACATTAATTCTGAAATATAGCATCATACCCGTAAAAAATCCAATTACACACAGTATCATTGACTGATCACCATTTTGCTGTCATTGATTGCCTTGTAAAATCTATCTGAAGTCATTAATAACTAAATGGACTTATTTATATCAAATCAAACCTACTCAGTACGCCGCTCTCTTGAACTTGTCGTGGATGTAGAACACTTGGTATCACTCAACAAATCTATATCAGAAATGCATTTAGCTTGTCCACTGTCAATTCGTCAGTCACATGGATCAGAGGATAGATGGTAGGGTAGAAGACAGATGTAGAAGCGCGGTTTGTTCTGGTCTATCTGCAACGCTACAGGAGAACAGCGCTGAGGATGCTCAGCAGACAGAAGCAGGGCTGTGACATGCGATCTCACCAGGCTAAATAAAGTCTTCCTCAGGAACCTCTAACAGCACGGGTCCTCGACAGTTGCAGGATAACCAGAATTTTAATGAAGGCTTTTGCTCAGCACTGTGGCAGCTGAGACATGACCCACGTTAGCATTTCAATGGATCACAGGACTTGTGTAAAGCCAGTAAATTTTCAACTAAAGGAGGCCAGAGAATTAGATTTCTGGATACACTGAGCAAGACCTTCAGAAGACAGCTGTGCAGAAATCAGTCCCTCTTCCCTGTGATTGCTCACGCTGGAAGAGAAATTGTCAAGTGTCGCATCGTACTGACTTCCAAGCCCGAGCGTGGCCCCAGGCCTCTTAGAATGAGCATTCCCATTTTATCTTAAGCTTTTAACGTAAAAACGGACAAGGGTCTGGCAGGGCAGCCCCACCTAGAAGAGACCTCTGGCTCCTGGGAGGGCAGTCTATGCCTCACAATGACTCCAGCTGTCCTCTGTGGGCACACACCACTTAAGCTTAAGTTAGGCTGGTGTTTATTAAACAACCACATGCTCAGAAATTACAAAGGACCAGCCTGAGATATAAATGGGCGGAGGGGTGTCTTTGTTTGGAATATCACAGTATAGCCCAGGCTAGCCTCAAAGTCATGAAAATCCTATTGCTTCAGCTTCCAGATTTCAGGATTACAGGTATGAACCACCATTCCAGGCATCGAGAGTGTTCACTATTAATGAAAAGCATGCATGTAGTTGGTGTACAGGATGCACACATATATGACATGCACACATACAACACACATATGACACACACATACGCTTCAGATTTGCTTCAATCCATCAATGCTTCAGATAAACTTCCTCTAAAATGGCTGAGTTAGTCAAGAAGACTCAACCCCTGGGTCTCAATGTCCTCTCAATTAAACAGTAAAAATGAAAACCATTTCTTTCCTTCACTTCAAAGGAGACCTGCTTTGAAACATAAACACGCACTCGCTTGCTACTGAAATTCTGACAGGATAGGTCCCGACTTGCCTTTGGCGCTGAAGCTCCCCAACCTCTGTCAGAGCTATCACTGTGAGTAACTGTGTGGAGCGCAGCTGTCCTCTTGGCGCTCGGCGACCCTGGCTCGGCCAGCATTTCTGTTCTTGCAGCAATAATCTTAGGGAGCGTTTTACAGGAGGGTTAGCCCTGGCAGAGGGCACTGTCTGGCGTGACCAGCAGAACAGGGAAACGCGATTCATTAGCCACGCCTGGGGAGATAACAATGCCACTGCCTCTTGCTGCCTTTCAATCCACACATCAGCCTGAGACTAATGCCTTCCCGTTACTCAACAAGCACATTTACAGACAGGAAAAACTGTAATCACCTTTGATTAAGAGACGGCAGATTTCTCCTATATGAGCCGCCAGCCATGGTGACACAGTAATTATTTTGTAACTGACAGGTTAAAACAGCAAACGCAGCAAAAATAACATGGAAGAGAGAAGGGAGGAGAGAAAGGAGAGGGGAAAGAAAAGAGAGCGCAAATAAAAGGTTCAGAGACCACAGTCTGCTCTGCATGCCCTGCCTTCCCCTGAGGGGAGGTGCAGGCAGTCCACAGCACAGATGAGGGACTCCTGAGGTAAACACACCCACACGCTCGGTTCTTGTAAACAGTGGAGACTCTGGTCATGCTTTAGCTCATCACTATTGGCCTTTCTTTTCTGCTTCTCTCTCCAAAACTGAGACTGACAGTTGACACAGTGTTAATCTCCTTTATCTTCCTCTGACTACACTCTCTCTCACCTAGCAAACTGCTTCTTTTCATTTACATAAACACTGTTCCAAGCTCTTTTTTAATGTGGATTTTAAAAACACTCCTTTGAAGAAAAACCAGAATGCAGAACAATTATACCCACTCATCACTTAGCCCAGCATGCAATCAGGAGCAGAGGTTCCTGCTGTGAGAGCAGAGGCCCTGACAGCAAGCACGGTCGTTCTGCTACTTCCAAAAGTGAACAGTCCTTCCACACCCGTGGGGCTGTACCCTTTGTGGGAGCAGGCGTGCGTGCTGCCTGCTAGCCACAGTCTGTGCAGACACTGGCACTTAACGGGAAGAACGACTGAGTGTGGAAATGAGCACAGTGGACGCAGGAGTAGAAAGTTCATTCTAAAGATAATATGTACGTAATTAACTTTTTAAAAAACGACTTTTTAGGCTTTCCATAACATTACTGTACTTTCCATCATGAATGTGCTATAAAGCAAAAAAGAATTCACACACATGAAGAGTGCAGTAGGCACAAAACAGCTTCTGGAGAATAAAGAGAAAGAAAACAAGCAAACCAACTCTGGAGCAACTCCAGAGGCTGCAGAGTCAGTTGGAGGTTGGGAGCACTTGCAGCTCTTACAGAGGACCCATGTTGGGCTCCCAGCACCATATATGGCAGGTCACAACCCCTGGTTAACCCCGACACTCATGTGGTGCACAGTCATACACATAAATAAATTTAATGCACAATAATTAATAATAACTTTTAAAAGTATCTTTTAAAAACTGTGACTCAGTACTAAGCCAGCAGGCATGGGGCCCTAGTTCAAACCCCTGCTTGGCCTCTTCCTCCTCCCCAGCACAAACCCTAGAGTTTCATGGGGGTGGTGAGGTGGAACCAAACACACCTGTTTTATCCAGTCTAGCAAAACTTGAACAATTTTACACTGTCACGTGCTTTGGGACATGATAGCCACCAGGTCAGAAACTAAAATACCCACAGCCCACCTCTAATGTGCTGTTAAATGGACTTAGAGTCAATGACTGCTGAGGAGCTCTAAGTACTATTGCTATCCAGAATCAGTCAAGGCGCCACAATTTCTGCTCTCTACATAGCCAAAGCTCCTCTTTTACTTTGTCCCTTTGTATAGTATATAATCATGAACATCCACTCCCCCCAAAAAAAACTAATCAAATCATTTTCATAGGCTTCCTGTCTTTTTAGAAAAAAATAAAATTATCAGTAATCAAATATGATGCCACTGTGTACACGTGTGCGTACACACACGCGCACACACACACACACACACACACACACACACACACACGCATGCACGCACAAAACTCTTGGTTTAAATGTATTCTAGCAACCTGAACACTGACTGCTATTTGGCTACGAATCTTCCTAACTTGCAGTTTGGCTACAACAAGACTCTTAGCAGAATCAAATTATTACTCTTTACCTTCAAGGGGAAGAATGTGTAACTCTCCTATTGAGTTAGCTTATTTTCTGTTATCAGAACAAAATACCTTAGGTTCAATACTTAATGAAAAAGGTGGGTTTCCTTAGCTCATGCTGTTGTAGGCAGAAATCCTCCCTGACTTCATCATGTCAAGAGGGTAGAGACCAGTAGGGAGAACACAGCAGCCAGATCTGATTCTTGCCCCATTCCAAGAGCTAAGGCCGCGGTTTCTCCTTTTGCCTTTCTCTGCTGCTCAGGCTGGCCCAAACTCAAAATCCTGCCTCAGCCTCCATAGTGCTGGGATTCCTGGCTACATGTAGCAAAGTGTAGCCTTAGCCACAGCTGCATCCATTTTAGGTCATGATGTTAAAGAGTTTCTGAGACTGACCACTCCAAGCCCTGAAGTGGAAACCTAAGGGTTCTTTGGAAAGTCCTTTCGATGGTGTTTTGCTGGGGCAAACATGTGAAAGAAAGTTTCATTATGAAGTGGACACAGGTGAAAGGCTAAGGCAGACTCATGAAGGAATGTTTAGCTAAGGAGACACAGGAGAAAGGATGTTCTGCTAAAGCAAGCACATGAAAGAAAGGACACGAGGCAAGGAATTCTTCACTAACAACACACATCTGTTGGCCTGCCTTACACCGTGTAGCTGAGCTGCATTTGTCGGGGACTCCGTAGAGAGAAATGCACCAAAACACTTCTGGAGGAGTGCTGCCGCTTCTTGTCACTTCTGCAGACTTCAGCCGACTGATTGGCAGAGTGATGTCAGCTGAGAAAGACGAACGTGCTGAGGCGAGATGCATGGAAGACATGATGCTTGGAGGGTATAAATAGGATGGTGAGGAGAAGCAGCCTGGCTTGCTTACAGAGCTGCTGTGGGTCGAGTCTTCCCTGATCTTTGTTTCCCTAAGGCACAGCGGAGAACTCCTGGTCTCTCCCACTGCCCTGTGCGGAGGCTGAGGCCTGGCTGTCTCTGCTGGGCAGCACCACTGCTGCTGACTCTTGTTTGCTCTCCTGGCTCTAGCGACCCGGGCTGCTGCTCCATCTGTCAAGTGTCTGTAAGTGACCAAGCTGTCACTGCTAACCTGTGAACTGAACTGCCGATTCCCACACCATACACAGATGGAGTTTTGTTCCAAAGAACCTTTCTGAACAGATCCACCTCCCCCATATCCTTTCTTTTCCACTACCTCTGATGGGTAGTGGGCTACAAAGGAGGTTAAAGTGTTTAAGAACCATCATTAAAACTACATCTTGAAAATAGTTAAAGTTACGCAGCCCTAAGAAGGCACCCACAGAGGATTTACTTTAAAAAATAGGAAGAGCATACAAAGAAAATGAGTTTACAACGCACTGGGGAACGCAGGGAACAGCCAGGACCAGGAAGGCAGAAAGGCAGAAAGCTAGGAAGACGCTGCTGCTTGGCTGGAGTCATGCGCACTGGAGGTCTTTCCAGCTCCGACCCCACAGAACTGTCAGGGTGCACGGTGGCATCAGTCTCTGGTCCTCTACAATCTCACAAGCCCACAACACAAACCAACACTGCGGTTAAACTGGCATTTGGGGAGCTAACTGGATCTAAGCAGCATTTAAAATGGTTTTTTCATGCAGAAAAAAATGCATTTGCCAAATAATTAGCTTATATTACCTTGCTAATCACATGACAACATTTTCTGTCAATTGATGTATGATACTAATTCTTTATCCCATGATTTAAAAACTAGCTATGCTATTATAAACTACACCAATCAAGTACTTCATTAGTGCTGACTATTTAACCTGAACCAAACAGGAAGCTTTTGAATTTTCTATAATATGACAGAACAGGTCAGGTTGCTGAATAATTCACTTATTTTGCATACAATTTTCTACATATTACATACCAAAATTTTTAAACTTTAATCAACTGTGCTTCAAAGAGAGAAGAAACATACCCAGAAGCACCCAACTTGCAGCCCCAGTCCTGTCCTGCCACAGTAGCGATGCCTCAACTGCACTGAGCAACAGCCACAGGACAAACGCAGCTCTGGCCACTCTGAGCTCTTGTCCACGGCGCTCACTCACTTGGAAGGGAGCTGAAGGAGTGCAGTAAACAAGAAGTGTGGCATAGTAACACCGGGGGCACTGGTGCTGCCCCGCCAGCTACACCAAGGCAGAAAGCACGAAATGAGGCAGCTCTGAGTGACATCTCACTTCTCCTCCTACTTGAACTACACCAGCCTTCTGTCTCCAGCGTCACCCACTGGGGCTCCACCCACAGTTCTCTTGAGCTGCTCCCTGTTCCTTCTCTGCCAGCCACCCTTGCCTAACCCAAGCCCCCTAAACAGCCTTTCACCTGCTCTCCCTCTGATCAGCCACAAACAGGAAAAACTGCATCTCTCACCCTTCTCCTCACATCTGAAAAGGGACAAGACAGCCTGCACAGGCACAAAATCTTCCACTAAGAAAAACACTCATCATGAAACAAAAAGCGAGAAGCTGTGATTCCATGTTCCTCAGGCTATAAGCAGGGGTGTGTGTGTCCGTGTACTGGGCCGCAGAGTTCAACACATGCTCCACCACAGAGCCACACCCCATGACGTGAATCTCCTCAAGTTACCCAGGAAGATGCATTTGTTCACCTTCCCTCACAGCACTGATTCTAGGTCCAACTCCAGGGACTACCATTTACTGTCAACGAGGAAGGACACTTTGTCACTATCAGTTCACACTGTCCCATCAGTCACGGTTGTTCTACCACACAGCGGTAGAATTGGTTGATGAGATTTTCATCCACATTCCACATTGCTGTGACAGGAGATCAGTTAGAGGCCACACCTGTAAAAGCTCAGATAACTTCCCCTTTTTTGGAGAGGCAGAGGTGAAGAGACACAATTTTTAGAAACAAAAGAAAGAAGCAGAAAATCCTTTTGGGAGGCACTGCAGAATCACAGCAGATTAACTGATGCGCTTCCCGAACCATCGACATCAGTGTAACTACTGTCCTCAAATGTCTGAAACTTTCTCACTTATATTAAATTTCTGTGATTCTTCAACAGGTTTTAAAACAGGATATGTGATTTTTAATCAAGTATAATATAGATGTGTATAAATGGATTATAAATTTAATTTGGCAGTGTGGAAAAGGTTTATTTTTTGTATTAGATGATATTCTGAGATGGTTGATACTTTTGAGTATAATCGTAATTTGAGATAGACTATAAGCCCCTCCCTTTTAGTAGAGCCACTTTAGAAAGGTGACAAGATGGAACTCAGAGACACGGAGCTGACGCAGTCAGCACACAGGACAGTGGGTGGTAGGACAGGAAGGACCCAAGAATCTTCTGGGGGTTCCTGGGATTCCACACTACACTCTGGTCCAGGAGAAGCAGACAGAACTGGAAATCTGCTTCCATCCAGCTCTGGGGCTTGTGACTGAGCAGTGCAGTGGGTGGGTGGAGAGCAGTGCAGTGGATGGTAAGCAGTGCAGTGGATGGTGAGCAGTGCAGTGGGCGGAGAGCAGTGCAGTGGGTGGAGAGCAGTGCAGTGGGCGGTGAGCAGTGCAGTGGGCGGGGAGCAGTGCAGTGGGTGGAGAGCAGTGCAGTGGGTGGAGAGCAGTGCAGTGGGTGGAGAGCAGTGCAGTGGGTGGAGAACAGAGCTGCTGACTTCCTACAGACACTGTCTGTGGACACCAGGGTAGCTCTGGTTACATCAGTGAATGCTGATTATGACTTGGTAAGTAATCGGTATATCCTCAGAAGTCATCTGCCAGACTGACCTACGTGACAAGATGGAGAGAGCAGTGGGAGCAGTACTTGTCTTGTTCTACTCTCTTTTACTAAAACAGCAATTCTGAACCAGAGACCGAGAGGCTCTGTCATGAACCAAATCTCTGACCTAGGATGTGTCTTTAGAATTTAAAGGAGGAAGGGGAGTATTATGATCAGAATAGATAACTTATGTCCAATTATCATGAAGTGTTATTTTGAAAAATATTTCCCACATGATACCACATTCCTTCAGATAGGAGACAAGTCTTTTCACTTGTTTTCCTTCCTGCAGTACCAGGGAAGAGTGGAAAGCCTGATGGGTATGCTCTGCTACCTGCTGAACAGACAGACTTTACCCTGGCAGGCTTCACAGGCAGAGGGGTATCTATGGTTAATCTACACACACTTTTGAGTGTTTTCTTAATGATTTTGTTTTTTGCTTTTTGAGACTGTGTCTCTCTATGTAGTCCTGGGTCTCTATGCAGCTTAGCTCAAACTCACTGAGACAGACCTTTAGATGACCGCTTATTGAAAACCTGAGTTTCCCTGCTTTGTCTCAAAGCTGCATGCCCAACACCCAGAACATTACTCAAGGCACGCAGAGCATCTGAGAAACACCTGCTGAGGCCTGATGCTGTCTTGGGGCTGGTGGTCTTGCCTCTTAACACAAGTGACTCTTAGTACTCTAGCCAGAGTGACAACATCACTGGTAGGCATCCGACACCACAACAGGTAGAGCCCAAACTGCTTCATCCCTCTGAAATGCAGCTCCTCGCAATATTCATTACAGAAGCTTCCTGAGGAAGGGCATGTCTTGAAGTGAACAGCAAACCAACCTATTCGGCTCCAACCCACTGGTAAAAGGAACACAGAAAACAGAGGATCACAAGAAGCAGTCCAGAACAGAACCCTCCAGAGCAGTCGTCTTCCCTAAATATACGCATCTCCCACACTGGGGCAGTCAGACTCCACAGGAAGCCCTCCCGTCCAGTCCAGCAAGAGCAGTAGCTGCCAGTCGTCACAGTGCAATCTGATCCCCTCACACACTGCTCTGCTGTTCTACCACAGCTCCACTTACAGAACGGCAAGGCCTGCTGTCCTGTTTGCTCCCCTCGTCTCCTAATTGTTTTCCTGTTTGTTTACTGTGTTGTTTTGAATGTGTCCTCTCCCCATCAGAACATAATAACCGTGAGAACACAGACAATAGGGCTGATCAAAACAAACACATACCCACTGAACTGAATTTAATAGAGATCAAGATGTCAATAAAATTAATCTTCAACTCACAACCTTATTTCTATACAATTCAATTAACATGCTAAGGATCCATACAGGAGCCTAATATGAGGGCAATTAAATAAACCTCAATTAATTTGCTCACATTCTGTATTCAAACTACTACTGAGGCTGGATGGCCAGCTGAGATCACACATGAAAGGCAGGCGACAAACATCAGGTGGCAGCAGCAGCACACTGTAGCACAGGCCTCCTTTCTCACTTGTAGAAATCTGACCCATACAAACAGGGTACACAAACAGCTTTACATGTAAAAAGATAGAAATGCTATCATACGAAAAATATATAAACAAAATTATCCCTTAGTAACCAGGTTTTCACATTATTATTTCTATAAAAAGGAAAACAAAACAGAACAACCTGACTGACCAGTACCAGTAAGTGTGGCAAGTTTTCTGTACCAGCCTACATCTAAACAGCCAGCCGCATCTTCAAGATAGACCATGTCTGCCTCTCAGCATCCTTGACACGCACCTTTAGGAGGCCACATGTCCCTCACCAGCATCACCCTGCCTGGTGACTGAAGCTTCCCAATTCCTCCACCTGGAGCCCTTCCAACACTTCCAGCTCATCACAGCTCACTGAGCTGTCTCCGGACAGGCAGCCCGCGCCTCTTCTGTGCTACCTTAGACATACTGGCCTCTCTTCCTGAAGCACACTGAGTGCTGTGTGCTAGCCTTGCAGTGCCTCGCTGACCACCGGAAAGTTCAGAATGGCAATCCCAGCCGTGCGCTCCACTCCCCACTCCGCCCTCCAGCACCACACACTTTATGCCCTGAGGCTGACTTCTTTATTCAGACTTTCCTTTGGCTTTATCCCCAGTGCTTTGAACAGTGGCACTCAAACACCTGTGAGCAAATGTTTCCCCTTATCAAACAAGTACGTATAGAAATAGGAATGTAGCTGCTTGAGGCTGGCCAGGACGTGACTACAGGAGTTCAAGAGTGCCTGAGCTTCAGAGCAAGACCCTACTCCAAAAGTTCCAACTACTGCTGTCCCTTGTTTTTTTTAAAGGTCAAGCATGCACAATCCATATATCCGTGTACATAAAAACAAAATGACGCTTTCAAAGCAATGTTTATTTAAATCAAGCCTGTCATCATGATCATCACATACTGGAATATTCTGGTTTGTTTTTTTTTCCAATTAAGAACTATCTTTACCATGTCTTTATTGGAAGTACAAACATCTAAACGGGTCCTTCACACTCACACAAATGGGCTTTTACTTGCCTGCTAACATATTCTCTCATCTGGTGGCAGGCTGTGTGGGTTCAGACTACTTCAGAATTCTACTTTAGAATGAACAGGTCTGTTCTGAGCCAGATGAGTCTAAGATCAGCACTGAAGGCTAAACTCTGGACATAAATTGCTAATAGCTAACCACTGATTACAACCTTCTCTCACTTAGTCCGTTCTCTGTTCTGTTTGCGGTTAGCAGAGCAAGCACTTGACAAGAGATGACAACAGTGACATTCTGAGCATATAGTACCTCTCTAAATGCCCACAGTCCCACTGGGCTATGATCACCATGAGCTTCCTAGAGGATCACTGATAAAGCATCTCCTGAGTACATGAAGGGATGGCTGGCTCTAAGGCCAGTGTCTGCTTTCTCATACTGGGAATATGCTTCAAAGAGAATCTTGCAAAAGAATTTGGAGAAGGGCTTGGGGTCTGCTTGCTTACTTGCTTGCTTGCTTGCTTGCTTGCTTGCTTGCTTGCTTGAAGAAGGGTTCTCACATAGCCTAGGTTGGTCTGAAACTCCATTCACAAGTGAAGATGGCACCCTACCTCCTGATCCTATCTCTACCTCCAGAGTGCTGAGCTGTGCACCACCACACTTGGTTCTGTGAAGCTAAACATGGATCCTAGGATGCTGTGCATGGCAGGCAAGCACTCTACCAACTGAGCTACACTCCAAGCCCAGAGAAAGTTCATTTTTGGGTTGGTCTGGGTTTTGGCAAAAGACTGAAGACAGATTTAATGAGCGCTGTTTTCCTCTCTCCCTCAGTGCCAGAGTGAGTAAGTGTCACTCTGGCACATCGATCCACACTGAAAATAAAGCTAGCACGCTTCCCTTCGTGCACACAGAGCCCGGATCTACTCTGCAACTGTCTGCTGGGCACAAGGTAACTGAAAGGAAACAATCAGCAGGAGCGCAGGACATGGGCATGCCTCATTCCTGGGCGTCCGTGGGCAGGTGTGGATGGGTCGCGTCACCAACTGGAAATTACCTGTAAACTGCGATGGGCAGCATAAGCAATGCTCTACGCCTATCCATTTAGGTGTTCTGAGTGTCCTCTGAGCTGCTGATGTTAACAGATTTACACTTGCCCCGTGGGACAGGCTCATGTGCATGATTCTCTGGGACATGTTTCCTCTAATATACTTCAACCAAATTGTGCACTAAGTGACTTTGTGGCTTGCATTAGATTTATAAACATCATTACATGTGGGGGTAAGGGCTAGGGGCAGGGAGAAGAGAATGAAAACAAACCACAGGGCAGACACAGCAATAACAGACCAATACACTCTTTGGTTTGCTATCTCTCCTGAGGGTTGGTCACAGATGGTTCGTAAAAGTTACAAATACTAAACTGTATGAATACACACAGACTACTTTCAAACAAGAAGAAAATCAGAGTAACTTGTTCCTTTATAAAAGCAGGTTATTGATTGGCTCTCAGGGACCACACACATATACTTTCCTTCAAATCCCAATTATTCAGCCAATGCTGCAGAAGTTAATAGAAGCCCGGTGGACTGGGCAGCGGAGCCTGCACAACACAGGGTTATCTTTGCCCATTCTCTTGGGTACCAAGCACTGCACATGAAGACACCTGACTGGTGAGTTTGGTAGCTTGCTCTGCTCAGATGTGCTCACACTAACATCGGTTTGGGGGCGGGGGTGTTCAACCTAAGCCAGAGTCACAACACCAGGGACAGCACCATCTTATCTGCTGAGAACACAGACTCAGTGGCCCAGTGGCCCACATTTCCCTCTGCTTTCCCTTAACTGTCCCAAAACCCCTGGCAATGATTCGGCAGCCTCTTCTGTAATTCTGGGTGATTATTCTTGTCCTAAAATGAAAACACCTACCCCGAAACATGGAAGTTCTGTCCAAGGCACCGTCAGAAGAAATCCTGTGTTAGTATCAACTCAGCCAAGCACTCCACAAGGTCACTTATCACCAAGAACAAGTCCAGCAGTCCTCTTATTTAAAGAAGAAACAAACCACCTAAGAGGTGGTTCACAGTGCAGGTATCTTCATAAGCTCAAAGTATTCTCTTTTTTTTTTTTTTTTTTTTTTTTTTTGGAGCTGCAGACTGAACCCAGGGCCTTGCAAGCCACTGAGCTAAATCCCCAACCCCTAGCTCAATGTATTCTCATGTGCGCATGCGTGTGTGCATGTGCGCATTCTGACAAGGCACAGTAACTAACCGGGTGGCCTATCCTTTATCAGCAGTGCTTGGAGACACGGGTGTCTGAGTCAGGGCTATAGAGACTTGGGTATGGATTTTACATGATGAACAGCTCTAGGACTTATCACATTAGGGTTGCTCACCCTGTAATGGAACAACATCCTTAACATCTTTTCGGACTGAGTCATTTGAGCGAAAGCATTTTGATATCCCTTAAACCTACCTACTAGTAAGCACGTAGCGCACACTGTGAGTACTGGGCAGAAGGCAACATGGGATCTTATCACAGTACTCAGGACACCATGTAGCATAAAGCTGGCCAAAGGTGACTGGAAAGACAGGATTGTGCAGTAAAGAGAGGACAACACTGCAGTCTCTGAAGCCCTAGCTGCTTCCTGGAGGATTTTCAAGGATTAACAAAGGCAGTGAGCAGAGGCACTTCAAGACAGTGTCCCTGGCAGAAGTAAACATTCCCAAAAAAGTCTGTGGGCTTTTTGCTTTTGCTAAACTAAATGGTCTGCGCACTGAGCCTGCAGCCGGCTCTCTGCATATGTTAACACAGTCAATGTGTAATCCTCACTCCATCAATCCATCAGCATCATCACCCTGCAACTTCCAGCTGCACTCGAGCACTGCACCGGCCTTCCCGCTCCACAGCCCTCCAGTTCCTCCACACCCTTTCCCAAGGTAACTGCACTACAAGGCTCCAACACTGTACCAGGTCCATCACTTTCTAATGCAACTCCTTTATGACGTCCAACAGGGCAGCCAGAAGTTCTAAGAGACACAGTGCCACCCAGAGGAGACAAGGGGTTCAGCTCAGCTATACCTGATGGTTAATCAACCAGACAGACAAATGGCATGTGGGGACCTTGAACACAGTTTGAAGTTAATGTCTATGTGCATCATTGTACACACACATGTACATGTATGCACACAGTGATTTCCTCGTCACAGACTAGAAGACGACTTACAACAGATTTCTTTAAAGATATTGTCTGTTTACTTTATGTATGTGAGTACACTGTCGCTGTCTTCAGACACACCAGAAGAGGGCATCAGATCTCATTGCAGATGGTTGTGAGCCACCATGTGGTTGCTGGGATTTGAACTCAGGACCTCTGGAAGAGCAGCCAGTACTCTTAACCACTGAGCCATCTCTCCAGCCCAACAAGAGATTTTTTAAAACCAAGTCCAAGCCAGATTGATGCCTGGCCTGGTCCATCATTAAAAGTCTCTTCCAGCGCCAAGAAGCTACATAGCTGCTGTAGGTCATGGCATACAGCAGCCCCTGGATGTTGTGTTAGTCTAAGCTGACTGGGGTTACAAAAATAACACTTCTACACATGAAGTAAAAGTTTTAGCAGCATGTTCCACACACTCAGCCATCACTATCAAGAAATAGCAGAAAACTGAAATTCTTTTCTATTTCTGAAAAGAAAGCTTTAAAAATTGGCTGGCAACTCGTGTTTAAGATCTTGATAACATGCTCTAAATAGTCTTGACTCAAAAGGGGGGGGTCTAAGTGTAGACAAGAAGGGAAACAAATATTTGTCTATACAAGAACAAGTACCTTTCAAATGCTTATGTTAGCATGACTACAGTTTCTAAAGACGTGAGACCAATAAACACAGCTTGAAGCCAGAAAGGGCAGGAACGTCCCTGCCCACAGAAGCAGTCAACTGACTACAAACTCAAAGTACTGGGGTGCGGGCGTGACTGGGCGGAGCGTGCGGTACAACCGTCCAGCCAGCATCTGCACGGAGTTAGGGATCGGAGTCACACAGAGATAATCAAGTACACAGAACAGCAGGCTGGCTACAGATGCTGGCCATTTCTGACCAGTCTTGAGCATTCTTGGATCCTGGTGTCCATGTGGACATTCTAGGATGCCCTGTGATACCAAGGAATGACCACTTGTTCACTTAGCCGACAGGCAGAAGGTACGGACTACATAGCATCTAAGAGTCACTGGTCCAGTGTATGAGTCGGTCAGGTGATGGTGAAAATTTGGTCAACTCGAGACACAGCAAAAGCTTTACTCTCCTGTTCCAAAAGCCACACTGTAAAGCACTGATAGTGTTTTTAATACCAAAACAAACAACCAAAAAAAAAAAAAAAAAACTAACCCACCATTTGGCTTGCTATACTTGGCAATTTACTAGGCAGAATTATAGCCAACTAAGAATCCTCTGTTCTGCACCAGATGAATATAATATTGAGTCTGAAACAGAAATAACCAAATAGCTCCATGATATCATAGTCATCAGAGTGTAGCTTATCAATAATAATAAAATGTGAAACTACTGGGCTGGAGAGACAGTTTAGTGGTTAAGAGCACTGACTGCTCTTCCAGAGGTCCTGAGTTCAAATCCCAGCAACCACATGGTGGCTCACAACCATCTGTAATGGGATCTGATGCCCTCTTCTGGTGTCTGAAGACAGCAACAGTGCACTCACATACATGAAATAGATAAATCTTAAATAAAAAAAAAAAAGATGGAAATACTGATTGGTGTTTCTATTAACCTTGCCAAAAGCCAACCATTTTTCAAGTGTGTGTGTCACTGTCATGCCCATAAATATGGCTGCAGGTCCACGTTCTCTCTGGCTCTCAGCATAGCACAGAGCAGCTGAAGTGAACAACCCAGCCACAGCAGCCCAGGCAGCACCGGACAGCAGTGATAGGTGCTTACTGTCCTTCCTCTGCTAGAGTGTAACTGTCAACAGCCCGACTATAAGGCTGTCCCTTTACAGAAACAAGGGACTTATATTTCTTATGTGATTCTTACAATGTCCAAGCAGTTTTTAACAGTGTGTGTTAATTTTTGTAGTCATTAAAAAAAAAAAAGGTTGATTCCTTGATAGAAGAAACTACCTAATTATTAGTAGCAGTTTGAGATAAATGAATTATTAAACATACTGTTAAAAGATGGGCTTTATTCCAAGCAGCTAACAATGATTTGAATGTTAGTCCCTCATTTTTATTCACTCATAAACACCCCAATGTATGCACACGTTCATTCATTTACACGAAAGTTCAGAACAAAACTGTAATGAAGTACAGTAATTCTTGACTTACTCATTGTGTGCAAACAATTCTCCAACACTATCACTCTGATTCTACTTTATGCATCACTATGGAATTTAAAACCAATTACATAACTGGTGCTGGTGGTCTTCCTCATAAACTTTACTGCTGCTATAAAATGAAGAGAGCCGTTGGCTCAGAAAGGGGAACAGTTTGAAAGGACACGATTTACACAGTAACCTCCACTGTGAACAAAGGAGAGGGAGATGGGTCAGAAGTCCATCAGGCAGACTAACTTGCTAACTTGTTTATGTCTGAAGAAGTAACGTCTTTTGATTTTAGTCTTTTGAAAGAAGAATGGTGAGGGGGTTTCCACACCTGCACTCTCTGCTCCAGGTTGTCTTTTCTCTTTGCTCCCACCCAACAAACTTTACTGGTGAACTGTGCAGCATGTGTGGAAGAGCTGCCCCGCCTCCATCCAGAGTCCCCTGATCTTGTTTTCCAGAACTCTCCTCACATTCTTTGGATATAGGTGAGCTAACCCTCACTTCCTGACTAACATTTGTCTACAGGGCTCTAGAATTTCCGTCTGCTTTAAGAGTGTAACTAACTTTACCTCACACATGGGGGGGGGGCGCTGTTCACTTTCACTTTCTAATCCTCATTTACAATGAGCACTGGGCCCCAAAGGTCAGTTTGTGACTCAACAAGCAAGTAACATAAAGGTGTCAGTCGGTGTCTGTGAAAACGTTAGCAGCTCACCACCCAGTCCTCTGGCATGAAATCAGACAGAAAAGGGGACTGAGAAATGCTAAAGGACATAGGTGAGCCACAGCAGACCAAGAGCAGTAACAAAGACACCAAGAAAGCCACGACAGACACTGAGCTTGCTCTCACAAGAGTGACATGCTACACTTCCTTTCCCATGGCCCCTCGGTCTCTAGAGCTAGGTGCAAGCAAATGCATCTCATAAATGAGTGATCAAACCACAGAACTCAGAGGGCTAGGAAGCAGGGGTGCACAGAGTCTGAGGAGGAGAGACAGAGCCAGCTCCCACACACACTGTTCTCTGATCTCCACATCATGGTGTGGCATGTAGGCAAACACAGACAAAGGTTAGAATTTAAAAGTTACAAAAATACTTATTGACAATAGAAGTGTCAGAAATGGATGGATTCATCCTCCCTATATTAGGCTGTAGAAAGATAAGCCCCAAGTGCATGTGTTTAAGAAAGGCACACATGTCAAAAGGGCTGTTCTAACTACAAGAAACTCTGCAAAGACCTAATTGAAATCCGGGTAGACATGGAGATCGCTGCGATACCAAGATGGCCCCAAGCCAAATCTCTTTTCTGGCTGACAATGCAGGCCGTGTCACTGGACATTAACTTCACATATCATGCAACAAGCCACCCGGTGTCTAGTCCTCTTCCATCTGCCTAAAGCAGAGCGTACCTTCTTCTGCACATTTAATTATAACAGAGTATTGGAAAGCAAATCCAAGATGGCAGAAAGCACACCATTTCTACCTTCCTTCCAGTTAACGTCTACAGCTTGTCATCATTTTGGAAAGCAACATTTCTAAAGCACAGTGGTTGAGGAAGCTAGAAGTCATCCAAACTAGCATTCTCAATCTCCCATAAGCAGGCCTGAACTTCCTCAGGCCTCCCCTGCTAACTGCTAGATGCTACCTGCTGCTCCACCAGGATCCTGGGCGCTTGGCCATGCCCTCCACAACTCAGGTCCACATCTCTAACCAGGTATTCCTGTCCTGAGCTGTGAGGTCTTCTCCTTGTGCCACTACTTGAGATCACTGTCATTCCATCCTTATTGCTGAAGCTCTGAGAATGGAGAGAGAGCATCCATCCTGAGCTGGCTACACTGAGTCTACACTGCAAAGAGGCCTCCTGCTTCCCAGATGCATGGCCTCAGGCTGCCCCACATCCAATTCCTTCTTCCCAATGCTGTGCCTTCTTTCCAATGTAACCTATCAGATCTCAATTCTGAGGGTCGGAGTGAGTGCACAGAAGTCTCCCTAGCAGGACCTCAGCACTGTGTCCCTCTGTCTCACTCACTGAGGGCTATCACGGAACTGCTATTTACAAAAAAAATAGAACTATGGGGAATCTCAAGTGGGTCTCTGCTTACACTTCATCTTGACTAGGTTTGCAACAACCAAAGTCAGTGAAAAGAGATTTAGCTGCTGAAGAGGATGTGTCTAAGGTCCTCATGAGGAAGTCTATTTTCAAACATAATTGGTTCAGACCAATGATGCCTTAAACATAGAAGTGTAAAATCTGTTAAATGCTGTAGACACAAATATTTCTTAGCATACTGTTTTTCCATTGCTTCTTCGATAAACGATACTATAAAAGGTTTTATGTACCCAGGCTTGGTGGCACATCCTTTAATCCCTGAGTTCCAGGACTGCCTGAGCTGCATAGCAAGGACCACACAGAGAAATCTTGGAGGAGGGGAGGTGCTCATTTGTGTGGAGACTCCTCTGTCTTGCTAACTGGAATTATACTCTTTTGTCAAGGTTTATGCATGGCCTTCAGAAAAATAGACATTATGAATCCTGACACAGAGCAACAACCACGTAACAACCATCCTATGTGCAGGAGAGTCTCCAGCAGAGTTAAAAAGCCAGAAGGAAGCACTCGGTGTCTTCAGGGGGAAGTGATAGCAGCACTGGCTACAGGACTCATGGGAAGGGTGGTGTGAGCCTTGTCAGGAAGAGCCCTTGGCCGTCCAGGTGACCTGCAGTGTGGCAGCCAGGCTCCTGGGCGGCACCTGGCTGACAATGCACCTCCCCTTCCCCAGCCAGCCTCAGCGTCCCCACTTCCTGCCCTGGCACTCGCCTGCTGCCCTATGAATGCAGTCAGCACTGACCCTCTCCTCCCAGGCCCTCCGCGTCTGTACTGCCCGCGGCCTGCAGGCTGGCTGCGTCCACGTTATGTAAGAATGCCTTCGCCTCGTACGGGAGCTGTCTCTTGCTTTTCATCTCCTCGTCCCTCCAGCTCTCTTCTTCCTATCACTGAATTTAAACCTCTCTGCAGACAGAACTGCTACATAAAGACTCAAAACACTTAGGTAAAGAGCGAATACTCACTAGACCCCTGTCGAATAAAACTATATATAATTGTTACACAGTTTGAGATTATTTTATTATAATTATGGTATAGTACAATTATGTTATTGTTTTCATTTCTAAACGAACTTTAATAGCAGCAACATCTCAAAGCCTGCTAAAGGATATTATAAAGATATTATTCCTGGATTTTGCTTTGTCAGAGATAGGTAGAGTGTCGAGTCCTGTCTTCTGGTAGTCTCCTAAAGGGCGCAGCGTGCAGAACACATAGGTAGCTTACTTCTTTTTTTTTTTTTTTTTTTTCTTGCTGACCTGCTTCCTACACTGGCTCCCAGGGCAGAGGGCTTAACGGGAAAGACTGAATCAGAGGACCTGCTACAAACACACGCATGCATGCATGCACGCACGCACCACGCATGTAGAGTGGGCATGCCTATAATCACAGTACTTAGGTCACATGGGCCGGAGAGGATCAAGAGTTCAAGGTCGGAGTTGGGGATTTAGCTCAGTGGTAGAGCACTTGCCCAGCAGGCGCAAGGCCCTGGGGGGGGGGGGGGCCTCGACAAACAAACAAAAGAATTCAAGGTCATTCTCAGCTGTACAGCGGGTGTGGACCAAAGGAATGACCTTTATCAGGTGCAAGTACACACTTCTTTTTTTAGTTAAAAGCCCAACTGAAATGAAAACCTGGGGGAGAGGAAGGAAATAAAGGCAGCTCAACAAATTCAAAAGAAGTTACCAAAAGAAAGTCTGAAGCTAGTATTAGGAAGTGTCCTGTTGTCAGTCAACGGCATAGAATGAAGCTGTGTGTGTGTGTGTGTGTGTGTGTGTGTGTGTGTGTGTGTGTGTGTGTGTGTCCCCTCGTGTGTGTCCGCGTGTGTGTGTGTGTGTGTCTCCCCTCGTGTGTGTCCGCGTGTGTGTGAGTTTGTGTGTGAGTGTGTGTGTGTGTGTCCGCGTGTGTGCACTCGCACAGCAAGCGTGCATCAGATTCCTGGAGGCGGAGCTGCAAGCAGCTGTGAAGACCTCCCTGGGCTCTGCTTCTCCAGGAGGCGCTCTGAGCTGTGCGTCCAGCCCCGCCTTCGTTTCTACTGAGACTGTGGTTTATGGGCTTTGCTCTAAGACTTTCCAGAGAGAGAGAGAGAGAGAGAGGAAGCCCAGTACCATGGCAGCTGTTCCAGGTAACCGCGCACAGTGCGGACGTTCTCAGGAACTTGACGTTCCCATGAAGGACATTTAAAAGAACAGTGAAGATTTTGATTCTGTGGAACCTGCATGTTGTGGACATGGGTAAGCTTTGCTCTTCTTTGGTTTTGTTGTTGAAAGGCTGTTTTTAATTATTTTTAAGAAATTGAATCATAGATGTTGTATCTTATTTTGTTTAAACTGACAATGAACAGTACAAGCTCTGTCCGTCTATGACATTTGTCTGGTTGTTGAGAACAGTGAGGTCACACAGTAATAAGAAGAGATGTAACTATTATTAACAGTCTGCTAGAGAAGGTGAAGCAACTGGATCAAAGTGCCCGCCTCTCTCCTCTTTGTACAATGCAAGCGAGCCATCTGGCTGGACACGCAGAACACTGGCCTTTCTACAGCAGCACGTGCCCATGTGCCCAGAGCGCCGCTCCATGCAGCCCCTGTGCAGCACACACTCACACACACCCATCCTGACCATCAGCACCCCTGCCACCATCACCACAGCAAGCCACTCACACAGCATGCCACCAACAGGAGCTACTGCCGCAGAGTAAAGGCCAAGAGTGGGCCATACTCATCCTCCCACAAGTGACAGCTGATTCCTAAGAGCACCTCCCACAGGACACAGGTGACAATCTGCTCTGCACTTACACACTGTCTTACAGCAAGAGACTTGGGAACCAAAAAGAACAAAACTCCCCTAAGCTGAACTTGCAAAAGCGCACCTGGTCTGATTTTTCTCCTTGAACTTAGGATGTTTCCCCATAAGCACGATGACCGTCTTACCTGCACCGGAGCCTCAGAGTTTCTTCTCATCACAAGTTGACGACATTCAGATAAAAGGCACAAAACTGTGACACACTTGTGTGCACATGGAGGGATTCTCTAGGTTTTGTTTTGTTTACATTTTTGTTAGTGTGTTTCTTATTTTCTTTTGGGGGGAAGGTTGCAAGGGCAGAGGGCGGAGACTAGTGGGACTGGGGCACTTGATAGGAATAAAGCGTTAAACAGACAGGAAGTAAAGAAGGACCTAATGCATAGCAGCGTGGGGGTAGGGGACAGTCCGGCACGGGAGTTTTAACGACAAAGGCCACGGCTGCTCTTGCAGCAGGGGCAGAACCACTACAACATTAACGGCAGCTTATACACGGTGAACTGTCTAGGAGTTAAGTGCTGTGCCAAGCAAAGTGTGTTCCAAGTGTGAACTCAAGTAGCCCTCACACTTCAATGCAGTACTGGAAATCCCCACCTGCAAAGTGAGCAGACTCCTGGCTACAGCTGAGAACTAAGAGGGGCTGTAACCATGGTGTGGCTCCAAAGCCTGTGAGTTAATTCCTGAATGACCCTCTTACCAGTGGGTTCTCATACCCGCAATGTGCTAGGGGCTACGACGCTGTTATTACCAAGATCAATTCAGACAATCAGATTCTAGAGCCCACTACTAAACATCGAACATTAAAGTTATTGCTAGTTAATGGATTTTTTTCCTTTTAAAGAAAATTTTAGTTAATGAAGATGGAGGGGAAAAAAGAGAAGAAAATTTTACCTTTTTTGACACTAGAGTATCCATCATTTCCGGTCCTTCCCTTTCCTGCCTCCCTCCCTTAGCATGGACTCCCTTGCTCTCTTGTGCTCCCTATCAAATTCACGGCCTCTTTTCTTTGATGCCTAAGTAAATAAGTACAGCCTGTTCAGTTCAGTTAGTGTCAACATCTAGCTAATTCCATCTATCATGCATACAACTTAAAGGCTGAGCAACTGATGTTGGATAACCATTTAGGGGCACATCCCTGGGCTGACTAGAAATTATTTCATTCACTGGTTGGTTGCTTGGTTGGTAAGAAAAAAGGCCATACAAACAAAGCATTTGCCACATACCATCACCCCGAGTATCTAGCTCACACTTAACTCTGAGGGAAGAAGAAGGACAAAGAGTATGAAAGGGACACAAATCTGGTTCTACTATATCTCCTGCCCTCGGTCCATGTCCATCCCACTCAGTGCTGTACAGTAGGAGAGCATTTCATTCAAGTTAGCAGTCTTTGAGCACAACCATACCCTCCCACCCCCAGCCCTTGCTTTTATTCTGCTTCTCCCCAAAGGTTTCTCTCTCTCTAGACAGTTTTGATGAAGGGCGTTCTTTACATATGTTATTCATGGAAATTTATCTGTTCTTCAAGATATAAAAACATAAATACATGTATTCTTTAGCCTGGATACCAAAGTTCTTTACAGAGTAGCACACAGTGTTTACCATAATGAGACCGTGTGCTCTGTATTTACAGCATCTTTACTTATTCATACACTGACTACAAGAGAAACACCACGCCATGTAAAAGCTCCATCCTTAGAGGGAACACCAGTGAGGAAGAAGCACGTGCATGCTCAGAATAGGTGCTAGCTAGTTTTTAACACTGTTTCTCCCACACTTGAATCCCGGAAGCAGAACCCAAAAGGAAAGTAGAGGACTAAGAGGTTCTAGCTTCCATGTGGCCATTCTCCCAGAGCACAGCAACTAGAGATGCACAAGTACTGGAGCGTCACCTACCTCAATGGCCAGCACAAGTGGGAGGGGCTAGAAGGAAATACCATTCCCATGCTGCCCACAGAAGTCCTCACTCAGTTTTCCCTTACCTCAACACGTGAGAAACGTCTGAACACAGTCCACTGCTCCTACAGACCATTCATTCTACCCTCCCCTTTTTTCTTAAACCTTTATTTTTCATAAAACTCATTCTGTTATAAATATCATGATTTTACTCTCCAGAAGTGTGACATTCTTTAACTCTGCTGCTCTTAGCAACATGGTACAGTTCAGTCACCAACTTTTACTAAGTGTATGCAAGCAGACTAAATATTTCCCCACCCGTCTGATGACTGTCTCCAGCAAGGATAAACTATGACGTGCGGGTTTCACTGCCGCATGTAAGGCATGAGCACATCCATCAAGGTGTCATTTCATTTCCAGTGTAACTGCCAGAAGGAAATGGGGTAGGGCAGGATAAACACAGAACCTTGGATTCCGAATGAAATGCAGTACATCTGAGAGGAAGCCGCGTCTGTTAAAAGTGGTGTTTACCCCAAAGTCAAGGGTCAGGGTCAAGTTTAAGGACCTTCCAGATTTTTAAGCATCACAACATTAAGTGGACAACTAAGAAAGGTTTAAAGAGAAATGCTTATGCTAGGCATGGGGGAGGGGGCACTGTGCAATCTTAGCACTTTGAAAGGATGAGGCAGGAGAATTGTCACAAGCTTAAAGTCGGCTTGGGCTTCAATATAGCAGACCCTCAGTCTCTTGAAAATAATAAATAAAAAGGTTTTGAAAAAGCCCAAACTTAAGACTTAATCCTGGGGAGCTCTTCCCGCATCCACTTGCACGACAGTCGTTGCTGTCTGTCTAGTCTCCTTCAAGATACAAAAGTCCAATGCCAGCAGGCGCCCCTTATTCCACACGTGTTTGTGGGCAGCAGTGTGGTTGGTTAGCTGGATGGCTGGTGGCACCATCACACAGCAGGCAGCACTCTAGAGTGAGTTGCAGCATGCCCAGGAAGGTCCTGTGCTCAACTGTACGAAGCATTTTGTAAATACGATTAGCATATCTTATTTCATGTTCCCTCCAGGCTGCAATATAAATGACCAGCCCGTGTCCCTTAACTTCTATCAGACACATCTACCAAGCAGCACTGTGAAACCAAGCAGCCCTCGTCCCTCCCCCAATGGCTGAAACGAGGACATGTGGCGTGGCTCCAAGCCTGGGGACACTAAGAAGCCTTACAGGTCTGAGAGTTCCATCAGCTTGGGGACTGTATCACAGCACATGAGCTGTAGCCTAAGAACCCAGGCTGCCCAGCACCAACACCCTCCCCAACACAAGTCAAAGGGACGCGCTTTTCTTCCGTTCCTCCACCTGCCTTCCTAAGTGCTCTCTTCCTTAGCAGCCTGTGCTGTCCACCTTATACTCTGAAGTACTGACTGGACTAACCCTGAGAGGAGCATCCATCCATCACAGACCGTCCAGCCCGTCAGGATCTACTGCACACATGAGGGAAGCAAGCCTAGTGAGAAGGCTCCACCAGTACTCTTGCCCCTGCTAACCTGCTTCTTTCTCAACTCCTAAAAGATCTATGCTCCATCCTCAAAACAAGCACAAAGGGGGTAGGGTCTTCCTTCTGCTGCAGTGCGAGCAAACTGCAGCACAGGGGTGAGCATCCTCGTATACACGTGACAGTGAGCGGCTGAGCACATGCTCTCAGCAAGAGCGATGCCGGCCTTCAGTGCAGGCAGAGGACAAGGCTCCTCTTCAGAACCCGCATCTTCACTCATCAATCTGCGCTCTCACAGAACAGGTGAAACACTCGCTGTTTTGAAAGACACAGCGTCAACACTGAGCCCTCAGCATGAAGTCAGCATGAAGCAGACCCCTGGGTGGAGAGAGGTCTGACACCCGGGACAGCAGACAAAGTGTTAGAGTGAGGGATGTTACAGAGTGAAAGATGGGGAGCCTCTGGGTACAAGTGGCAGACACTAAACCCACAGAACACCACACGGGTCAGAGGTACAGGGCAAGGATGAAATCTGGGAGATGGACTATGGCCATCTATATCCTACACAATATTCTCTACACAGCATGCACTATCCATCCTATACAATATATACTGTACACTATGCACTGCATAATATCCACTATCCACTAGTCACTATACACTATTCACCGTACACTATCACCATACACCATCACCGTACACTATACACCATACACTATCACCATACACCATACACTATCACCATACACCATACACCATACACTATCACCATACACTATCATCGTACACCTACACCATACACTACACCATACACCATACACCATACACTATCACCAATCACTATCACCATACACTATCACACTGACCCAAAGCTCCTGTCAAATTCTGGGCAGACCGACACTAAAGGGCGTAGGGAGGTGGAGGGACAAAAGAGTAAAGCACTGACATGTAGTTCAGCACACCAAGGAGTGAGCTGACTCTAAGAATCCTCCCTGAAGAAGATGGCATCTGTGCAGAAAGTACAGAGAAACCATTCTATTTAACCACATCAGCATTTCAATTCAGCCCACTTCCACAGCCCTGCTGGGTGGAGGTGACAGCCTTGCAGTGTGTAGTGTAGTGTAGTGTAGTGTAGTGTGTGTGTGTGTGTGGGTGTGTGTGTGTGTGTGTGTGTGTAACATATACGGTTGTCTGCAGAAGCAATGGGCAAAGCTGCACGTCAACTGTGAATCGAAATGGAGAGAGCTGCGGTACAGGACGCACCCTAGGAATGAGCGAATGGCTCCTAACACTAAGCGACAGCCACAGGGTGACTGGAGAAGGGAGGATAAGGACAATGCTCCTTCCTGTCCTGTGTGTGCATTTTGATAGTGATGATAATAATTAACAAGTCCTGAGTTTGTCCACACCGGCAATTTACAGTCACCTTATGTGTCAACTGCTGGTAACCACTGTGAGTCCGCAACACCACACTTCAGATCACAGTGCTGAGATGAAGTGAGCCAAAGAGGCAGCGGCTGGCACGGCCTTCGTATTCAACCACATTTCTTTTCTGTAACAAACTCAGGAAACAAAATCCAAAGGCCCGTCAACTATCAACCAGTATCTTAGCATCTCAACCCTAGAGTGGAGCAAGGGCATCTACCTTCCTTCATCAAGAACAACATGTGTGCATAATTTTTTCTCAAAACATCACTACCAATTTCTATGAAAAGTGTTTCTGCAAAAACTTTTTTCTAAGTTTTAAAAGAATAACCTAGTTTATTTGGGAGCTTACAAAAAAAAAAAAAAAAGGGGAGAGAGGGGAGGGAGAGAAAAGGAGAGAGGGGAAGGGAGGGAAGGAGGGGGAGAAGCAGACCGGTCTCCTGTCATTAAACTCTACAGGTCCAAGCACTTAGAAGCCCTAAGATTATTATGTCGGCCAAATGCAGACCCCAACCTCACAGCTTATGTGGACATCATGTTTCACTAAAGGTAGTTATTTTACAACTGGCTGGATGCCCAGAGAATGCCAAAATATATTTTAACCAAAGGAACAGAAAAGGAAGTATAATGGATTTGAACTCAATTTTAAATCTACTATGGCTTAAATAACACAACACAATTGTCTCTTGTTACTTTTACACAAAATTAGATTGACGGAAGTGAACAGATACTCTTTAAAAAATAAAACTTCATAACTCATTTATTGCTTTACCTCAAAGTTCACAATGCTGTGTCCTTAGGAACTTCTCCTTCAGTTGAACGTGGGCACGTCTAAGGGAATGCACTGGCCTGCAGTCCTGGTGGCCGCACTCTGAGCGTCTGACAGAGTCGGAGAGCGCGTATACTTCTTTCTGTGAAGAGCATCACTCTGCATCGCGGAGCGGCATCCACACATGCAATACCCACACACAGCGGTTTCTCCGGCTTCCTAGACTAACCTCCAGCTTCTCACTACCCAGTGTCTAGATGATGGACTCCAAGGTGTGCCATCTCTCTGTCCTTCAGAGCAGGAGTGTGGTCTGACACTCACGGAACACCTCACTGACAAGAGGCCTCCTCTGCTCCACGTCAGGGCCTGCTGCACACTCAAGCCATGCAGGATCAGTTAGCTACACACACGCTCTTCTTCTCCATCAACAGTACTCCCTCACTTGCACAAACACACACATGCGCAGACACAGAAACAAAGAAGCTGTTCATAGCAGGCATGGCCACGTCCTCCTTCAATCCCAGCAACTCAGGAGTGAGGCACAGGTGGATCTCTGTGAGCTCAAGTTCAGCCTGGACAACAATTCTACAATGGGACGTGGCTACAGTTAAGACCCTTTCTCCCAGGGTTGGGGATTTAGCTCAGTGGTAGGGCGCTTGCATAGCAAGCACAAGGCCCTGGGTTCGGTCCCCAGCTCTGGGAAAAGAAAAAAAAGAAAAAAGAAAGAAGAAGAAAAAAAAAAAAAGACCCTTTCTCCCCTCCTCCAAAAAAAGCAAAACAAGAAAAATTTACAGCATATTTATAGCTCAGTTCTCTAATAATCTTACATTAAAATAATCAAGATTTTTCAAATAAAATCCAATAACAGGTTTTAAACTTTTTGGAAAGACTTTGAAAATTCCAAGTAGGAGTTTACAACTTAGAAGCAGTAGCTAACATGAGAGCACTAAGTTGTGGAACTTAGGATTTTTTTCAATATCCACATCCACACAACTCAATGTGGCAAACCTAGTCAACAGAAAACCGCTTTCATGAGCCAAGATATATCCATCCCTACAGTGACTCAGCCAACTGTTGTGACACTTCAAGAGGCTGGAGAGGACAATGGTTATCCTGAGCCATGCCTGTCACAAGGTGCAGAGCAAAGCAGAAGGAAACCCCACCTCCCTCTCCAGCATAGGCTGCTTATGTGATGCTGGACATAACCTCAGCACCTGTAGACCCTGACTGCAGCAGACTGGACTCACCGTGTGCACACTGCTTAGGCAGGAGAAGCCCATCTGCAACACGGCCTCCACCTAAGACACATGAAGGTGGGCCTGTGCCTTTTCCCTTCACAAGCAGCTCCTAGCGCACTGCTGGCCACATGTGACCTGGGCGAGCACAGTTTGAAAATATACACTCTGCCTCTTAGAAAACCCACAGTATGAAGCCCCAAATTCTTTGTGCTATGTGATATAAAGAACCACAAATTGCTGCTCCCAAAAATATCACCTCAAGCCTAGGTGTAAAAAAATTGTTTTTTGCAATGTGTATGTATTAGAGTCAGTTCTCTCCCTCCACCATGCAGCAGGCAGATCCTGGAGCTGTAACCTAGGGCATCATTAGAATACACCAGCAAGCACTTTACAGACTAAGCCATCTCGTAAACTCAAACTCATAAGGCAATTCAAGTCAACAAATGTTTCAAGGGGTGTTTATTGATAAGATATTGGAACATGAGCATTAATGCTCAGAAACAAGAGAAGCTTCATCCCTCCAAAAGAGCCTCCAAGCTACAGGGGAGACAAATTCAACACAGTACAATGCAACAAGCAAAAGTTAGCATGGGCTAGCCAAGCTGAAGTGTCACTGAGACAGCTGAACCTACTGCTCTATCCCAGCAACCACTTCCAGAGGCTCATGACTACCTGTAGTCTCAGAGGAGCACCCGTGCTCACATGCACATAACTAAGAATGAAATGTAAAAGAAGCAGGAGCCAGCAAAGCCTTCCCCGAAAGCTACAGCACCACACAAACACACACATACACACACACACACACATACACACACACACACACACACACACACACACACACACACACACACACACACACACACACACACACACACACACACACACACACACACACAGTGTCGGAACCTAAGCCAATTCCCTCTTTTCTAACCATCCTTCCAAATTATTCTGTACATATTGTATGTCCCCTCATCCGTACCACACAAAATGGGGACCCACACACCCACAAACTGCTACTGCTCTATAATATACTACTGCTATAAATAACAATGTTCAAGTGAACATCCCATACAATAAGGAAAACTAACCTTTGAGGCATAGAACAAAATGAAGTCACTCCAGCTAACTGACATATAATGCAGTGAATTTTTAAGGAAGAAGACAGGTCTCAAGGCTCTTCCCTGCGTCCGTGCAGGGAAGAACTGTTCTTCGTTGATCTTTACCACAGAAGGCAACCTCACCCCTATGCCAAGCAATCAAGGCTTTCCTGCTATTGGGCCGAAATACTCCCACCTTACAAAGCTAGTATTCCACTCCCCACAGAAGCATCGTCCCATTCTGCATCAGAAGAGAAGCTGTCCCAACTCATCAGTCATGAGCAAAGCCCTTAGCTGTGTAACTCCCATTTGTTTTAACTCCATCTTTCAAGCAGAGTGAGTGGAGGTGACTGTGGCTCCAAGGAGAGCTAAGTGTCTTGGAGCAGCAAGGTATGGGCACCTGATGTGCTGTGACCTCTGACACCCCAAAGCTACATTAAAGGACTGAATCCTGCCTGTCCTCACCTTTACTTTGAAATACGTCAGTGTACTAGTGACCATCAGTGGTTTTGGAAGACTCCTATGTAAATGCAGGTAGTTCTATCACAGAAAGAAGAGCAACTGCCGATTTCCCCGAGGTTGAGGACTGGCCCCAGGACCTCGTGTAGGGTGAATGCCCTCTGCCACTTGGCTACACCTCAACATTTACCTGGTTAACTTCATGCATACAATTCCTTCTTTCTTATACTTTTAAATCTTTTTTGTTGTTGTTGTTGTTGTTGTTGTTGTTGTTTATTCCTCAACTATATCTATTAACTCTGTGATGACAGAAATCCAAGTTCACCTGGCTATTAAGAAGCAGAGACTGGAGGCTGGAGAGACGGCCCAGTGGTTAAGAGCACTGCTGATCTTCCAGTGGTCTCTGGGTCAGTTCCCAGCACCCACATGACAGCTCGCCACTGTCTGTAACTCCAGCTCTAAGAGTTCTAACCCCTTCACACAGACGCACAGTCAGGTAAAACACCAACACACATGAAATAAAAAAAAGTAAATAAATAATTTTTAAAATGAAGAGGTAGGGACCACTTAGCACAAGCACAACACTTCAGCATTTCTTAGTGACTTGGGACCACAGCAAACCTGGCCCATCTCCCAGCACATGGGGGCAGGGGGAAGCTAAGCACCTCACATACTTATGCAAGCAGTCTGCAGTGTAAAGGGAGGCAAGAAGGCAGGCTCACATGCAAGAAGCCCACTTACACTATTCGCACTGACGAGGAAGAGACGGCAGAGACACTTGTTCCTTGTATGTATGTAAAGGCAGGGGGTAGGGGAGGGCTGAGGCGGGAGCCGGGGTGGAGAACAGGGCTCCGTCGCAGCAGTCTCCAGGGAATGTGCTACAGAAGCAGCCCGCAGCATGGGTCTCTAACTATAGCACAGGTAAAGTGTACCCCGCAGGGGAGCTCAGACGCAGGCAGGAACTGCCCTCCCAGTAACCAAACTCAGAGCAACACCATTTTATTTATCTCTTCCTTCCTTCTCTCCTTCCTTCCATCCTTTCCTGATTGACTGATTTTTCTTTTGCTTTTGTTTTGAGACAAGACCTCACAATTGAGCCCTGGCTGGCATGCAATTCACAGAACATGCTAGTGAATCTTGCAGTGATCTCCCTGCCTCTGCTTTCCAAGTATAAAGATTACAGGCCCAGATCACCATTTGAGATAAGAATAAAACTGTCAATATTGTAATACCTAAAGAAGTAATGACTGAGTTATTCATTAGCGGTGTCACATCAGGAAAGTCATGGGAAGCATGTCTGCAAGAAAAGAGCACAGTCCGAGTGCCGCAGGGAGCAGGTGACAGGGAGCAGGTGGAGCACAGACCTCTGGAATCTGGGCCGTGATCCCTAGTGGCTGCTGCTCCAGCAAACCCACTTCATTCTGCTCACACCAACACATACACACCAAGACCCGGAGAGTGCTCCCCCCAAAACAAGAGTGACCCCCACCCCCAGCTTCACTCTCACTAATGCACAAATGAGCGTGAAAATGCCATCATTAACTCCTGAGCCGAGCCCCACCTGCCAGGAAAGAGTTCGTTTTCCTTGACTAGAATCCTTCATGTAGGAAAGAGCAAGGCCACTGACAATGAGAGATCCAGGAAGATGCAGCAAGCCAAGTGAAAAGGACGTGCTTTGCTTAGCTGCCGATGCAACAGAGGCGACCGCAACTGTACGAGTCTCTTCTGGCTGCAGTGAGAGCACTGTCCGCTGCAACTTCAACAGAGGCACACTGCTAGCCACACGCAGGACACGGCCACCAGCGAGGAGGCACTAAGCAGGTATCTGCCTGTCGGCCATGAAGCACCTTGGGAGAAACAGTGCTACTTACAGCAGACTGAGGACAGGACGCAGAGGAACGCCTGCGATGTAGGCCACACAGCAAGTACGAAGACCCGGAGCGTCTCTGCACTAATAAACATTCCCAGTTGTGTTTGCTCTGAGACCCTTGTCGTGTCAGAGTGTAGCAACAGCTAAGGGCCATCTATGTCCCTGATAAAAGCAGTCATCGAGAAGCACACCCCAGTGCATGGTTGGGAACATTAGACTCCGAGTACCAGTTTGTGTCTGTGAACAAATGTCAACCATGGGAAGGCGGCAGTGATTCCTGGGGGACTGCTTTCACCCTGCCAAGCCGACAGCACTGAAGCCTGTCCTCAAGGCAGGACTGGGACCCACTGCGAGGCCTTCACAAGACTGAGGAAGAGCTTTAAGAGCTGTCTGCCCAGAGAGCCTGTGTGCACTCAGCCACCCATGCCTGCTCCCTCCTCTCTGCGGGGTCCATTGTCCCCACTATACTGACTCCCAGTCACCTCTTCTCCAGTCTCTGCTCCAGTTTCTGAGCTTGCCGATGGTGACTCACTCTCTCTGCCCTTGAATTGGGCTCTCCTGACTCCACAGCCCTGCACAACCCTTCCTCAAGAGCCACACTGGCCCTCAGTCCTGAAAGAAACATTCTGCATCACCCACTGGCAAGCCAGCTTTCTGTCACCAAACCTGTCGCTTCATCCACTTCAACTCTGGAGTGTGCTTAGCATGTGTGAGGCCCTTGTGGTCACTCTCCAAAGCAACAACAAAACTAAAACCTAACTCTCACTCAGAACAGCACTTCCTCACACAAGTCCACGCAGTCTCGCAGCTCTGGTCCATTACGGCTTGTGTCTGTGAGTTTACTAATGTTCACACCTCCCCTTCACCAATAACCTAAAACTCAGCTTGTTGCCAGTCACTAGTTACTACATCCCATGTGGTGTGGTGTGGTGTGGTGTGGTGTGGTGTGGTGTGGTGTGGTGTGGTGTGGTGTGGTGTGGTGTGGTGTGGTGTGGTGTGGTGTGGTGTGGTGTGGTGGGGGGGTGGGGGGTGGGGTGGTGGGGTGGGGTGGGGTGGGGTGGGGGGGGTGGGGTGGGGTGTGTGTGGGGTGGGGTGGGGTGTGGTGTGGTGTGGTGTGTGGTAGCTGCACACACTGGGGCTTGCTAAATTAACATAACTCACCCAGTGCAGAGATTCCCAGCACGGTTCAGGGCAACCCTCCTTGCCAATGAACTGGAAACCTCTGAGAGGAATTCCGACAGGATCAGGTTTTACATCTGATGACTTCAAGAATGAAGACAAAATTCTACATACATAAATCCAGTGGAATTATGTTGAGAGAAATAATACCATACTCCAGAATTCAATCTTTTAAACCAGACTATTCTCTAAACAGACAATAGATTAAAGATCACTTTTTAAAAGCAAAGATATGGCTCAGAAAGAAAAGTCAGACAATAGAGAAACTTCCTGAAAGGAACGCATGGTTGCTGGATAGGACAGCATCTGAACTGACTGTGAGAACTGAACACTGCCAGCGTGGGGCTGCAGCAGGGAAACTCAAGTCATGTTTTACACATGGGAAGGATTCCCAAATACAGCAGAAAGCAATTACTGGGTTTGAAATGTAGCCTGATAAGGACCTATAATATTTTCTTTAAAATAAACAACCTTCATCAACAAGGCAGGATCTTTTTTGCTTTGGTGCGTGCAGGTCTGAAGCTCAGGCTTTTCACATAATATTTATACTTTGAAAACCTTGTTCTTTATGTATGCACCACCACTTATGAGGGCTTATGCTGTGCAAGCATTGAGTCTGTGTGTCCTGTGTCCCCAGGGTGAGACTGTGGAGGAGGACACGAGTCCAGGACTGCAGGAAGAGCTCGGTGCGCAGACAGGCACGGCAGCACTCTGCACACGGTACTTCCCCTTCTGACTCCCCAGGGCTCTCCCTCTGGCATGCACTGAGCAAGCTCGCTAACAGTGGCCGTGCCCCTCTCACGCTTGCAGCTGACAGACTGTGCTGTAAGGAACAGTCCGCAAGCTGACAAGTTTATTTACTAGTATTTCTCCAAAGAAATGGTACTTCACCACATTTGAAATATTAGTTTTTTTAAAATACAGCTTATAAAACTTTTTGGCTTTGGTTTTTTTTTTTTTTTTTTTTTTTTTTGGTTCTTTTTTTCGGAGCTGGGGATCGAACCCAGGGCCTTGCGCTTCCTAGGTAAGCGCTCTACCGCTGAGCTAAATCCCCAGCCCCGGCTTTGGTTTTTAAGATGGGGTTTTCCTCTATAGCCCCGGATGTCCTGGAACTCGCTCTGTCGATCAGGTTGGCCTCAAACTCACAGAGATCCACCTGCCTCAGCCTCCTGGGTACTGGAATTAAAGGTGTGCCATGGTTGCCTGGCTATAAAGATAATTTTACTACTTTTTGATGATACCCTGCATCCAGTTTTACATGTAACCTAATTGTCATATAATGTCTAGGCTGCGTGTATCTACGAAGTCTCTGAGCACCTTCTCTCTCTATCTACTTCGATGCTCTGTGTCAGAAGTGTAACATAAAACAGGATGAGAATGCTGCACCCAAGGCTCAAAACAAGGAAATGTTTATCATACAGGCTGTCCGTGTCAAAGGCTTCTGTAAAGACGGGACTAAGTGAGCGCAGCACAGACACAGCACAGCTCCTTAGCAAGGTGCACAGAGAGCAGAGCGGCTCCTGGAGGGCACTAGTAGAAGGCACACCATGCGGCACAGAAACAGCTGCTGGAGAACATGGTCCAGAGCGGAAGCTCCTTGGACACTGTACAGACATGGTCCTCCGAGAAAACAAACAAATACCTCCGCGAAATGAGTCAGAAAGAAAGCACAGACCAGAAGAAAGACTAAGGCAGCCTTCAAAGTAAAACAGAACTAAGACTTCCAGTGCAGACAGTAAAACCAGGAAATTGTGCTAGAATGTAGGAACCGGGCAACGGTGAGACACTGAGAAGTCCGAAGATAGGCTGTCAATGCACATGTTTTAGAGAAGTTAAGACAGTTGTCCCAAGTCATTCAAAGAGCACAACACAGTATTCACAAGAGGTAGATCTGAGGGCTGTGTGTCTGTCCTATGAGTTACATGGCTGCATGGTTCTTATTTAATCTTTAAAATCACATTAATCATAGCATCACTGAACTCAACAGAGGATCAGTTCGCTGTCGTTCTCTCCTGCAGCTGTGCAATCAAATAGTGGCTTCAACTCCCCAACTCACAGGCCATATGAAGTGATAAGCTGTCAATTCATCAACAAATTCAAGTTTTCAAGTTTCCCAAAACTCTCATGTGTCCATGAACAGCAGGCAGGCTCCATCTTGAGCACATGCAGTGTTACCCTCCGTGATAAGACCGTTCTGCTCCTGTTGGGCAGCGCTCACCAAACACTGAAGTCTGGGGTGCTGTTCACCACTCATGCTCAGCTTCAAATACTTTCCCACCAAAAGGAAGACAGCACACGAGGCACGTGGAGGCCGCCAGCACGTTCCTTTGTAGAACCGCACACTGCGGCACACAGGCCTCAGTGAGGGACACATTTGCTGGAAGGACAAGTTTTTATGAACCTGAGGAGTTAAAGCTCTGGAGGAGAGACAGCTCAAGGGTTAGGAGCTCTGGCTGCTCTCATAGGGCCTGGGTTCAGTTCCCAGCAGCCACAGAGAGGCTTCCAGGTGGCTGTTACTCGGGGGATCCAAGACTCCCTTCTGGCTTCTACAGGTACTGTATACATATTATGTACAGACTGACATGCAGGGAAAACAGTTGTACACATAAAATAAAGGGGGAAAAGTAAAGTTCGTTAAACATACTCTTATGTGACACGTAGATTTGGGTTCCTGAGAGAACCCCACCGTAGGTGCAGTGTGAAGCCACTAACTTGGAGCTAGCACCCACCACCTCTGCCTGTGGACCATGTGCAGTCTCACATCACAAAATGGCTCTGACCTTCAGATTCTCTGACTGGGTTGGCAGGACCCATCACCTCAGCCCAACCATGGGGCTACAGACCACACTACTAAAACTGCTGGCCTAAGGTTGCTGGGATGGGGCATACAGCCCTGCCACAGATCACAACGAGAGTGCTTTTAGTTGGGAGGAGGCTTCCTATTGGTGAAAGAGAAAAAAATAACACTTATTTAAAAAAAAATCTAATGGTCTATAAATCACTCCACACTGTGTTTATATTAATTTTTTGTGGGATAGTATAAAATGAACCTTTGCCTTCAGGGAAATCACCTTGTAAGTCTCAAAAATCTAAAATCTAATCTAATCCACCTACCTATCATCCATCCATCTATCCATCCATCCATCCATCCATCCATCCATCCATCCATCCATCCATCCATCCATCCATCTCAGGTGAACATTTCCAGTTGCTATAACCAGTTCCCCTTGTGATATGACTCCAGGTTAGCCCACTCTAGCCATTGGTCTAGGCACCGTGAAGGCGGAGAGCAGTGAGTGCATGGTTAGTGACCGACTCTGATGCTTCCACACACATAGTATTAGCGGCAACCCAACTGCTGCCCCTTCCCACTCCCAGAACTCAGCTCCCTTCCTCGGGCACTATCGGCTAATCCATTTCTAAATCACAATCCTCGACTTGGGATTTATCGCTTATCACTTGCACCCAGTTAATTATATCCACAGACTGAAGATAACCTTTGAAGGCTGACTTTTTTTAATCAACTATATTGAGATTTTTAAGTATTTTAAAGCATATTTTCTTTCTCTTCTGTCAACAGTTGCTTCTCAGTCATCAAGTACTGGCCTTCCTCTCTGATTTCGGCCCCAGTGCGAGGGCAGGGGAGGCAGTATGGTGGTAGAGTGCTAGCCTACTACTTCAATCCCAACACCACCTAAGTACGGCTATGCACAGCTGCCATCCCAGCACTCAGGACACGGAGGCTGGAGGTTCAAGAGTTCAAAGTCAAGGCCCGGCTGAAATACATATGACCCTGCCAAAACCTAACGGAGCAAAAGCTGCTTGGTCTGCACCCCTTGCTACAGCTTCAACCTTGTGGCCGCTGTTTCTGGGATGCTTGCCTCTGGTCAGCAGGTCTGGGAACGCTCTCAGCAGCTCCTTTCAACATTGCATGGGCACCGTTCAGTATCTACAAAAACTTCAGTCAGCAACACTGGCTCCTGGTTTTCCTCACAGCCACTCACACTGACAGGCCACGCTGCGGGCTGCACAGACACAGCAGGCTGAGGCCCTGGCCCTGGTAAACTGCTGAGGTAGCTAATCTTTCAGTTCCTTACAGTGACACTGGGACAGGTACTTTGGCTGCACATGCATCCCGGATGATCAGATGTAGCTAAACCCACAACCTTTCCCCGGATCATTCTCTGCAAATGACAAATACCCTATTTTCATTAACTAGGAGACAAAATGAAGTGTTTCTCTCATAGATTTCAGACCTCTAATCTGAATACTGAACGCATCTACCTTCAGATACCACACGGCACACTGGAAATTACTGAATCCACAGTGCCCGGAGCCCTACCCTTACCACGTCACAGCACAGTGAGGGTGAGCCTTAAATCTTTGCAGGACTCCACAGCTGGCCCGGTCTACCCAATGAGTCCCAGTCCAGCCAGGACTACGTGGTGAGATTATGTCTTTAAACAAAAAGTGTGACTCAAAATGATAAAAAGTCAACCACATTTGAATATTCAATTTTCCTAATGGGTAAATTCAGCTGAGCTTCTTAAGCCAAAGCCTGCCGTGCACTTCCGGGGTGGGTGTGCTCACTGCTCATGGTGCACGGATGCTGACTTAGCGTCACTACCTCATATCCCAGCAAGTATGGATACATCTTCAGAGAGAAGACAGTTAGCTACTGCTTCTGGAAGAAACACTAGGCATGTTAGCAGGCTGCTGCGACCCCGGCTCTCACTCAGCTGAGGCAGAAGATTAAGAGCGTGTGAGGCTAGCTCACAATGTATGATTAGTACCAGGTCAACCTGGGCCACACAGCAAAGCCACACCGTAAAAACACAGTATTTCAAAGTTAATAATTTCTCAAAACACACACACACACACACACACACACACACACACACACACACACACACACACACACACACACAAATGTGTATTAACAAGGCTTAGCTTGTTATTTCTATTTCACCTCTATTTTCACAAACTCTTTGTAATTTTTTTGAATGCATAATCATTCCACAGGAAAAATGTACTCATAAATTAGTAAGATCTCAAAAACATTAATTTTGACTAGAAAACAAATCAAAGTTATTAAACAACAAGACTAAATACGTGTCTACTGTACATGGATATACCAAGGTCGTCCTATTGCTGGGTGTGGTAGTGCACACATGTTCCTATCCTTAGGAGAAAAGAGATCGAATTCAAGGCCATCCTCAGCTGGCAAATTTAAGACTAGATTAGCATGAGGAACAGGAGACCCTGCCAAGAATAAATACAATACGGAAAGGGAATTCGGAGAAACTTGGAGGGCAGCATTAAGGAAAGGGGGGAGCACAAGTTGAGTGAGAACCCACAGTAGAGGGCCTCTGTGTCCGCACGGTGAGTGTAGAGTGTAGTCAGGGGGTTTAGCATGGGAAAGGGGGAGGAGAGGGAGAAGGATGAATGGATGAGCCATATTAACAAGGAGGGAGAGCAAGAAAAGCTGGTTTTGGGGGACTCTAAAGTGAAAGCATTATATAGCCTTAAAGTTCAGTTACAGTCAGAAAAATATTGGTTAAAGATGAAAATGTTTGGATTAAGAGAAAGGAGAAAGACCAAAGAGCTAAGTCTAGACAGGGAAATGGACTAAGAAAGAGGCTGACAGGCCTCTGCACAGGTGAGAAAAACGAGGGGCACTGAACATTAAAGGACCCCATCTGCTTCAAGGCAAGGGCACTGAGACAGAGCCGGCATCCAACTTCTCAGTGGTTCTGTGGAGACAGAAACTGGGGATGGGTTTCCACGCTGCAGCCTGAGGAGGACCACGCTCTGCACAGAGCCCATGACGAGCCACCTTCTCGCACAGCCTTGTTATCCACACCACAAACAGCACGATCAATCAGTGGAGATATGAGGTAAACATGTCACACACGCTGGATGAAAATGTCACAGAATTAACAAAAGCGCTTTCAAAACTTAGCTGTTACTACATTTTTATAAATGAGGTAAATTTTATCTGAATGATCAGAAAACACACATGTAAAGTGGAAACCAGGTTAAGGGTATGTTTCAATAACCCACAAAGTAAGTCCACCACGTACCAAGCAGCCCTTCCCAATCACCCCCTAGCCACAGCTCAGACCACAGTGCCCCAAACACTCAGGCTTCCAGCCTCAGTAAGTCGGCCTTCTGCTGCCCACAGCAAGCTGTGCTTGTGTTCAAGTGTGCAAGATAAACCTCAGATCACTTCCCGGCTCTCGTGGCCACGGTAGCTGCTTCCTAAGTCTCACAGGGAAGACCACTCAGGTGAAGACGGACGCTGCGTGGCAGGTGAGGTTCTTGCTCTGCCTGTGGACCCGCACCACTGCCTCAGCTCTCGGCCACACCGCACCAGTGTTTTCAAAGTTGGGGTTAACTTACTCTCATTGTCACACTGCAGCCCGTTTAGGACACACCACAGTATCTGTATGCTGATGTTTCAACGGCCTCCTTCACTGTTGAGTATCTCCCAGCATAATTAATTTTATTAATAAAGAAAAAATAATTTTTTCCTGAGGAAAAACTACAACATAAAGGCTCCTTTTGTAAGTCGGTGTAAGGGAAAGCCCTTCTAAGTGGCCACCAAAGTCCCCAAGTCAGTTTCTGAAATGTGGCTCTCAAGAAACTTCTTAACACAAATCATTGCTTCCAGGTCTAAAATTCAGCTGAAGACTGGGAACAATGCATTTTATACTGAAAATCTTGCCAAAACTTCTGTTTACACAGTTTGACAAATTACTCCAATTTTTGCATGATAGAATGAACTAAAGACAAAAGATTTGCAAAGCTAATTGTTCTCTGAGACTGAACTACAAAAGCGTGTTCTAGATCACTCTGAAATGTACAATCAAATTCCTCTAAGCTCAGCTGTGTCACTACCAAAAAGACAGGCAATCATCTCTCTGGGAGGGACATGTCAGCCTCTGTCCAGGGCAGCAGGAGGGCTTGGGTGTATCTGTAGAGAAAGTAGCGTGAGCACACAGACCCTGTCTAGTAAAATACTGCCTTACTCTCCCACGCCTGTGGCAAAGGCTGACTGCAATCAGCTTAGCAACACCCAGCACACATTAGGAAGTCCAAGTTTTGCTGGATCGAATGGGACTCTCTCTCATCTTGAGAACACTGTGCCTATTAAAGCTTTGGAGACCCTGACTCACCTTTCAGGTAAGTTGTCTCTGACTTGTTGATCAATAACCCATTAGAGAGCCAATCCCATCAGAACGAACTCCTATGCCATGAATTCATGTTGTCCATTCCCGTTCAATGATATCAATTTCTTCACACATTTCAACTGTATTAACTAACAAACACAATCACCCATAAAAACAAAACTCAAAGAGACGTGCTTGACAGCAGACATTCCACTTTCTGGAATGGCTGGGCTGCCACGTTTGTCCTTGGTTTGTTTGGGTTTGCTGCTGTCTTGTTTGCTTGCCTGTTATCACTGCTGCTTGTTTTGAGGAAGGGTGTCCTCTGACTAGCCTGGGACTTGTAGCAATCTTCCTGCATGGGCTTCTGGAATGCTGGGATACAGATGGGCACCCTTCCTACATCTAAGCACACTTGTTCAAGGTGCTCGCTCGCTCGCTCTTCCAGGGTCAGCAGTGTGCACTGCTCTTGCAGAAGACCTGAGTTCAATTTCAAGCAGTAAAACCTGAAGTTCACAACCACCTGTAACCCCAGCTCTCCAGATGGGGGACGGGAGGAGGCTGCCTTCTGGCCTCCAAACCTGCGTATACATCTGCATACATACCCAAACACATAAATGAAAATCTTTTTTAAATGTTCTTCCAACAAAGACTTAATAATCTATAACTACCTGTGTTTGCAATAGAGTTTCTAGAAACAAAATATGCTGGTGCGAGGGATCCAATAGCACCTTTTCATTTCTAACCTACACTACAATGTAGAATTTGATCTACAACTATCTCTACCTACATTTAAATACAGTGACAGTGTGGCATGGGATCAAAGACAGGTACTGCTGTATACTCAGGTCACACAGCTCGCTGACAGTGTATGGCCAAGAGAGGTCTCGAGAGTCTACCCAGAAAGTAAGCCTAAAACCATGAGAACGTGTGCTTTGTTTCATTCTGTTTTGTAAGTTCACTGGGCCTGAGAGAGGATGTGGGAAGACTCCTTCTGTCAGATGACAACAGGCTGTGTGTGTCCACTCTAGTACCAAGGACAACAAGCCGTAGGTCCACCATAGCACTATTACTATGGGACTCAGGGACTAACCAACATAACTTACCAAATGCATGCATTCAACCTGGGACAATTATGACCTCCAGGGGTCACCTGGCTAGACTCAGGAGGAAGTAGCTAGCTATTGTTTGAGGCCATGGATGCTGCTGGGTACCCAACAATCCAAAGGACAGCTCCGCAGAGCTCAGATGTCAAAGGTACAGAGTAAGTGTCCAAGCCCTTCTCAGGTAAGCTACCTCTCACCCTCTCAACTATAAAAATACAGACTGCACATCTCACCCTGCTAGACATCAGTATAAAAAGCACATTCACTGGAAAGTCTTAGACTTTTTTTTACTTTTAATAGTGTATCGTAGGCTACCTAAAATACTGATCAAAACAGCAGCAGTTCTTACTATATAATTACACTGTTTAGCTATGGAAGGGCTGTCTTAGAAATCTGAAAATGTGCTTTCTGAAATTAATAGCTATCTGTATCTAGTCACATTATTTATAGTCCTAGCTTTTAAAAGAAGTTCCTAATCTATCTCTATCAGTCTGTCCACCTGCCTGCCTGCCTGTCTGTCTTATCTATCCACCCACCCACCCATCCACCCACCCATCCATCCATCCCCCTACCTAAGGCTAATCCCAGGTAGGAATGTAACTGGAACTGAACACATACCTGCAAGCTGACCTTTACCTCAGCACTGTCACTACTCAAATGGCTCCTTGTGCAGACTAGAACCACATCACATTGGGTACTTCCCTTCACCCACTGGATCCCACATAAAAAAAAAACCAAAACCAAAACCAAAAAACCTCTCAGGCCCTCTTCCCCTCTTTGCTCACTACTAATAGCCCTGCTTCCTGTCCCTCTCCATACCTACCCTCGTCCTGTCCTAGGAGAGATCCCTCTCTCTCACTCATTCCCTAGGGCTTACTTAAGAGCAATGTTCCCTAAGCTCTCCTCAGTCTCTGGCAAAGTCTACTTACCGCTCTTTGTAATATGTAAGTTCTCAATATAAACACAGACAGGTTAAACTTGAGGGCCACAGCTATAATCTGGAAACCAAGGGACTTCAATATATATACATATTTACTCTTTCACCCCCTTCCCCATGGTCCGAGTGAATACTTTCAGCACCCTGATGTCACCCATACATAGCAGAATGCTCTCCTACTTGAGGCTGAAGACAGTGTCAGCAGCTCATCCTGTCTCACAGCAGCAGGCAAGTCCTGTATAGTGAACGGTCAGCAAAAGAAAGCAACATACTTTGACCCTTATTTCCTGGAGTTGATGAATACACTCTTGCTGAGAAAGGCTGATTAGAAGGCTTTATTTTTTTCAGGAAAACCACAAAGATTTGAAGATTAGTCCAAAACAGACAGTGCTTAGCGAGAGCTCCTAAGAAGGACACCCACAGTGACCAAAGACACTATGCGGGTCACACTGGCTCGCCTAAGCCTCTGTGAACTGCAGCACAGGCAGCTGATCAGTCCAGCCCAGTCTGTGGATGCAGAAGTGACACCCACGACACTCAGCACCTGTATCTTACAGCAGGTTCTACTTACATCAGTCAGTGAGGCTGACACCACCAAGACAACACTTTACCATCTCGGGAGGAGTGGAAATGAGGCAGACACAGCTCCTGGGGAAATTCTCCAACTTTAAATCAATTGTCCCCTTGCAAGCCCTTGAACTGTGGGCTCCCACCATCTACAAAGCAATGTGTGCTCTGGAAATGAGTGTTCTAGCCCACTCTGACACACAAGCACAGCACCCATAAGAGAGAAGTCACCTTTCCACAATAAGGACAGTGTCTCAATGTGTTCATGACTTCTGAAGCTTGCTAACATTTATTAGATTCAATGAAAGGACTACAAGTTCTCGTGTGGCTAGAAGAACATGCATTAGTGTGTTGAGCTGGCAACAATGGCAAAGCAAGAGAAAAGCTGTATAGTGGATTCTTTGGCAAAGAGTCACCTCTGCCTTGCCTCGGGTAGAAATTCTTACATCTGTAACGGTGAGCAGAGTGCAAGCCACTGAAGCGTCAACTCTGGCTTATACAACACATGCCAGCTTCACTTAAGCCTCATTTGAGGAGGATTACTGCCTACCATCTAACTTCATTGGCCACTGCCTCAGTGCTGAGCCTGGTGAACTGATTAAACAAATGCTCTCTTCATCAGCCAAGGAGAGCAAGCACACTGAGGAAGGCTAGTCAGTGTTCCAAGGGAAGACTGCTAGGATTTGTGGGTAAGCCTTAAACTTCTAGGATAATCATCACTGGGCAGATGCACTCCACTGGAATATTACCTCACAGGAGTTAGAAACCTAATGAAGAATTAATGGCTGTAGAGCGGAAAACGGTCTGCAGAAGAACACAATGGAAACTGCACAGGTAAGAAATGTAGGTTTCCAACAGAGAAAGGGAGTTTACCCATGTAGCAACTAGCCAATGTCTCACTTAAATCAAATCTGTCACTGAATGCAGCTTCCTAGGAAACAACAATAAAATTTAGTCTTCAAATAAACATAACTTAAGAAAAAAATCTGTGGCAAATACTCAAAAAAAAATAGGTGAAATACCAATATCCAACCTAGAATCTGAATATTTCCAGGTGTCAATCACAGCCAAACTCTATATAAAGTGCAGGTGTGGACTGTTTTCTGATGTCAAACACACACACACACACACACACACACACACTGGAAGCCATTATTTTGATTTAAATCGTATAATCTAGAAACCATTAGCTATTTATCACCTGAATTGGCATTCCCAATGTCACTCAAAGTAAAGTCACTAGAAGTCTGGAGGCTGTGCAAGATTTATCTGACAATCAGTACCACATAGCTAGAACCCATGTCTGTCAAAAGTTGTGTATGGTGCTGGGATAAGTCACGAGGATAAGCATTTGAGTGTAAGAGGAGGCACTCACACAGGTCTTTAATGTCCTCCTGCGTCAGTAAATTACCAAGAGCAGCACATCTCCAGCATCTGTCTTGAAAACACTGCACAATTCACTGCGCCTATCAAAGTGGTGTACTAACAGGGGGCACACATATGCCCATCTAAGAAGAAAACAAGCACATCAAGAAATTTTAACAAACCACTTTTACTCTTTCAGAAAACCATTAATAAAAATTCCCAACTGTAGATGACTAGGACTTGGTATTATCTAAATATGGGAAACTATACAATCCTAGTTTTTCAATCAACAATGGAGCAGGTAAGCAAAGGGACATGAGCACCTTTGTTCTCTGAGAACATGGCTACTGTGCACTCTCCTGGCCACTGAGATGCACTTTACCCCTTAGGTGGAATGAGACTGTGTTAAATTTGCAGCGATGTGTAATCCCCATACAAATTTTACAGTTGCTACAGAGTCCACTGTATGTTGTAATTGTTATTAGGTAATATTTTATGAAAGGTAACAAGATTGTTCATCATGGCATTTAGTAACTTTTCTGTTGCTATGGTAATAAACACCATAGCCAAAAGCACCTTGGGAGGGAAGGGATTTTGACTTACATGTCTGATCATAGTCCATCACTGAGGGAAGTCAGGGCAAGAATCCATAAAGAAGCACTGCTTCCTGGCCAGCTCTAGGGCTCCTGCCCAGTTAGCTAGCTGTCTCCTTTTTCCTTCTTCTCCCCCCTCCCCTTTTTTAAATTGAGACAGGATCTCTTTCTTCATGCCTTGGTTGTCCTGGAACTCACTATGTAGACCAGGCTGGCCTCGACCTCACAGGAGATGTACCTGCTTCTGCCTCCCAAGTGCTAGGGACTAAAGGTGCGTGCCACCATGCCTGGCCCCAGCTTCCTTACACAGCCCAGGACCACCTGAGTAGGGATGACACTGCCCACAGTGAACCAGACCCTCCTGCATGAGTCAGCACTTAAGAAAACACTCAACAGACATGCCCACAGGATGTGGCATCTGATGGATGTAGTTCCTCAATTGAAGGTCCCTCTTCCTAAGTGACTTGCATTCGTGTCAAGTGGACAAAAGCCAGTACACCCAGAAAATCTGAAATTTTTCTTTCTGTACAGCAATCACAGCCCTGAGTGATCTGGCCTCAGCCTATCTTACTCATCTATTGTCTCTTACTTCTGTCAGGTACATTTATTACAAAAACAATATCAATTTTCCAATCTCTTTTCCTTCTCCTTACAATTAATTACTCATTCTCCTCTCCCGGAACAACACTCTGCCCAGCACCTGTCGTTGTTCTTTTAAGCTCCAACTTTCAAATTCTGTCCTCTCCACAAAGCCTGCCCACTTTCCCAAGGAACAGGAGATATTTCTGGTTTTCTACAGTGTGGATATAACTGCATAATAAAGTACAATTTTCTATGTAACATTTTGTTTAGTTATGTATCTTATAGCTTTCTCTCACCCCTGCTTGACTGAGCCCAGCGATGGCTGCAGAATCAAAACAATCAATGAGCCACAGCACCTGAAGCCAGAAGGGATTAGTAAGGAACTTACAGAAAGGATTCCACAGAAGGGAAGAAATGCACTTCTGTTTAGGGGCTTAGCATACAGTAAATCTGTTCACCTCGAACTTCTCAGACACTGTTTACATCAGCCCAATACCGTGAAAGCCTTCAAGTATAGTTAATTGGCATACAGATCCGGAAAGGCAAGTTACTCTACCCACGAACTCACGTCAGTCATCACAGGAGGAAGCAGAGCACTGGATCTTAGGCAAGGACTGACCAGTCTGAGTTTTGCTCTCATTTCCCTACACTGACCTCTCTGTGCAGTCAGTGTCAAAGCATCAAAGCCTATAATGAAAATCTCAGGTAGGTAGATCAAGAGCCAAGGTCCAAATGAAAACATTCATAGCATCTTCTAGGTCAGGGGATGGGGAGATGGAACATGCCAGATCTTCACCACGGTCTAAAAAACCACACAGGCAATGCATCCAGCCCCAGCCCACGCTTTCAATCCCAGTTTCTCACCTAGCTTATCTATTGCTGTCCCAAGCAAGAGCTCAGATCCCAGCAGCTGCACAGCTCTGGACAACAAGCAGCATGGGCTGAATACAATGTACAGGGGCAGCTTTGGGCTGTGCCAGACTTCAGCACAGCAGAACTGAGTGGACCACAGTCACTCATGCCGCAGGTACCCACCACTTAATCAAACAGAGCACTGAAGGAGGACTAGCTTCTAAAATCAAGATATGCACAGCAACCAGTGACAGGGGCTCACGTCACCTATGCAGGCACATTAACAGAACCTTTAGCCTAACGGGCACAGCCTACTTCAAGAGTTCTCTGGGATAATTCCGATCTCTGTTGTTCTCAGTCCAGTCCCTAGCAAACACCAAACACAGATCAGCAGCTGCAGCCCAGTCCACTGGGAGGACACAACAAGGGCAGTTCAATCCAGAAGAGACGGTGAGGTTTGCCATTGGCCCCCAAGTATGTGGAAGCAGCAAGAAGCCACAGGAACCTCATGAGAAGCCCAGCAATGCAATGTCAGATGAACCAATGCATGCGTACAGCAAAGAGCAAGGCAAACCAATGTTCCAGCTCCCACTGTCTGTGGGATCATATTTATATTCCTTCCGAACATCATGGGTCCTTTCACGTGCCTGTTACAGCGAAACATCCTTTCGCCTGTGTGCCCCAGCAAAACATCATTTGACATAACTGACTTTCCAAGGAAACCACAAGTTTCCACGTTAGAACCCCTCTATTTACCCCGTCACTAGTCAAGAACCCCTCTATTTACCCCTGCTCTATTTACCCCATCACCAGTCAACTTTTGTCCTTGTTTTGCTTTCCCAGCCTCTTCCCTTCCAGAAAGCCCATCTCCCTACTTAATCACTGGAAGACTCACTCCATTCTACAGACTCTGCACTGACAAGTAAGTCAACCACCGCCAGGTCTTCTCCCCCACCCCCGCCTCCCTGTCTCTGTCTGTCAGTGCCCTCTGTCTGTCAGTGCCTACTTAGCAACAGCAGCGCTGTGCTCGGCAGCTGCCCCTGCGCCTCACTAACCAACCCGGCTCACACTCTGGCTAGGACGGCTGAGGGTGAGCTGACTTGTCTGTAGGAGCCTGGAACGTCCCTGTCAATTTCTGCAGGTGTCCTTTGCTTTGGAAGGTGACTAACTTATGTGGTCACGCTTCAACAGCCCCCTCCCCCCAGCGATCGTTAAATGCACATTGGCTCATGTACAACACAAAAATCACTCCAACGTTAGTGGCTGTCACTGTCACTTCTCCCAGGGTCACAGTTAATCTGACCTCCTCGGAATAAACTATTCACAATGTTAAGCACAGATTATTTCTAAATTATATTTAATTTCGGATGCTTTTAAGTCCTTCTAAAAACTATTGAGTTTATCAGGCTTCCTCTAGTGTGCTGCTTTCATTTTGTAATGCATACATGCATACATGCATCCTAAAATTATATTTCTATTATTCAGAAAAATACTTATGCTAATCACATCCATCTAGAGAGGAGACCATGTGCCCATTAAATCTGGGTTCCCTGCTAATCCAACTGTGCCATTTAGTCAAACACCGTGTGCACTCTTAGAGTTCCCTCTGACTGTAACAGCCAATCTCTCAGAGAAAGGGCAACTTGCTGCTCAAAGATCTTAATAATCCGCAGGGCCTGGGGAGCACTGCCCTTTTTTTCTTTTTCTTTTTTAAGTTAAAAAAGGCCTTTCCTCTCAACAGAAATCACTGAAAAGCCTCTTGAACACAGCAAGAATGCAGGGCTGGCTTTGGCTACAATGCACATCCCTGTAGAATTGCAGAGTGCCGACAATGGTGTCAGTTTTCTCTCATTCCCTGCATGTGTTCGTGTCTTTCCAGGACTACAATAACCTGTGCACCCTCCCTGGCCTCCCCAGTGCTACACTTTATACAACATTTAACAAATTACAAAGCCATTGTCCTGTCACAGAGACTATTATTAGCCACAGAAAGAAACTAAACACGAGGCGATGCATTACATCAGGAATCTCCACAGCACAGGAGACCGCTGCTTCCTTCTCCTGCCTGTGAGCAGAGCAGCTCAAGAGGCAGAAAAAACAGCAGCAAGAGGCAGGCCTGACAGAGCCCTGCAACCCCAGCACTCGAGAGGCTGGGGTAGGAAGAAATAAATTCAGGGCCACCCTGGTCTACACAGCAAAATCTTGTGAAAGGTGAGAGGGGAGAGAGGACAGGGGAGGGGAAGTTGCTAAACTAGAATTAAAGACTACACTGTTCAAAGATCCTCAAATTTCAACAACTAGTCAAGGAACAGATACTGATCTGAGTTCCAAGTTTATACAGGAAAACAAAAAACAAAAGCACAAAACCTCTTGATGCCAAGAAGTGAAACAGAAAATGATCCCCAACCTAGTAAAAGGCAGCCACTCGCTTCATTAATGGTAATCATCACAGAATCACTGACTCACCCGCATGTGCACCAAAGTGACAGACCCAATTCCTCTCTGCTGCTTGCAGAATCGGAGCCAATGCTATAGCTGGGGCAGTGGCTCTGATGCAGCGTACGTGTGTCCAGTACCACACCATATCAACTTCCTTCCTGTGTCCACTTCCTCCTAAACCCTGACAATGGTCTCTTCCCTGTGTCTGCATTTTGTCATTTCAAGAATGTCCCATAAATGGAATCCACAGCACAAAGCCTTTGGGACTCACTTTTCGTTCCTCTCAAATTCCTGGAGATAATGTATTTAACCTACTGTGCGCATGGAGAGAGTATTCCTCTGTTAAAACCTTGCATCCCCGGGGTTGGAGAGATGGCTTAGCGGTTAGAGCACTGACTGCTCTCCCAGAGGTCCTGAGTTCAATTCCCAGCAACCACATGGTGACTCACAACCATCTGTAATGGGATCTGATGCCCTCTTCTGGTGAGTCTGAAGACAGCTACAGTGTACTCTTACCCATAAAATAAATAAATCTTTAAAACAAAAACAAAAGCCTTGCATCCCACTGTCAGGTACACACTTGGTTTTGCTTTGGCCTGCTAAAGACCATCAAGACTCACTGGCAATTGGTTTTATTCTGCCGTTGTATACTGAGGGGTAGGCTTTAGAGTGCACGAACGCATTTTCATTGTTCTGGGATAAAGGACCACATTACAGCTGCCGGACTGCACTGTAGATGAATATTTACTCTTGAGGAACTGAACAGCCTGGAGGGAGTGACTGCAGCACTTTATAGGCCCTGCACCTACACACCACTGACACCTTCCTCAGCACCTGCGGCTGCCGGGTGAGGAGGCTGCGGTGTTCCCCACAGGTTTAAGCTGGGCTCCTTGTGGCAAAGAAAGGAAAAGAATCTCTTCATGTGTTCAGAGCCAAGTCTGAAGCTCTGTTTCCACTCTCCTAACTGGCTGCTGCCTGTCTTCCTTCTCACCTTTGGGAGATTTTCTATTTTCTCTGCACTGACTCTTTGCCAGAACCTTTGCTGCAGTATTTTTTCCCACTTTGTACCCTGCTTTTACTTTGTTTTTTGGGGTTTTTCAAGGTCTTAAGAGGTTTAGGATTCTGTTGTTAGCACAGGTCTCCTGTACCCCAAGGCAGCCCTGAACTCCTAACATAGGCGAGGACCTTGAGATCCTGAATGCTGGGTGTGCAACGCCATGCCGGCTTCTCAAGTGACATTTCAGAATGACTGTGTTCACTTGACAGGGACAGCCTACATTCTCATAGACCAGGTCCTGGAGGTAAGGTCGAGTTGAGTCCTGAATGCTGACAATTCCCCTTTTTGTTATGCTGTGTATATCTGGGGGCGGGGATGCCACAGCCCATGGAGACTGAAGCCAATTCCACCTGTATGTGGTTGTCCAGCTTTTCAGCAGCCTTTACCAGCTGAGTCACCTCCAGCCCTGCTTTTATTCTGCAAAAATTCTAGGTTTGGGGGCTGCTTGGCAAGTGAAGTACTTGACTCTCATGGACAGGACCATAGTTCCGTTCCCAGCACCCACAAGGTAGCTCACGGCTGCCTGGGACTCCTGCTTCAGGAGATCCAGTGTCCTCTCTGGCCTCCTGCATGCCTGGTGCACTTACAGACAGACACTAATGGACATACAAATACCTAAAAGAAAACCTCAAATCATTTTACATTTCACACTCAAAATCTGAGGCTTGTTTTCTATTTGGATTTTGTTTGTTTTTCTCTGATTGCTTTTGGGTTTTTTGAGATAGAGTCTCATTCAGTTCAACTCAGCGAATGAGCACCAGACTCACTCTGGAGCCAAGCATATAAATCCCTGAGCCTCCTTCCTCCAGCCTCACAGCCAGCCCTGTGGTTTGCTCTGGATTAGCTGTGTAAGGTGTAAACTCAGGTAAGGGCATCATCCCAGGTCTGTTACCCCCACTGAGCAGGAGGGAGGGAGGGAGGGTGTCTCAGACCTCAAGGACCACACTCTTTACTGAACTTACACCTCAATCCTCTGAGCAGTTGCAAATGGTAGAGAATTTTCAATTCTGCGGTCCCTGTGCTCACAGGCAGCAGAGAGAAATTCTTCTGTCAGTGTTCTCTTTCGGCAGGCTGCCTGGAACTCCCACATAGGCAAGAATGGCCATAAGCCATCTTCCTGACTTCCCCTCTACGTGCTGGGGTTAGAGAGTGTGCACAGCCTAAGCTGTATGGACCTGTGTGAGCATTGGACCTGTTAGTGCTGCTAAAGCTCAGTTATTCTAAGAAGGCCTGTGAATGTGTTTTTAAAAACAAACTCTAGAGGTTTCCATGGAAATTATCACATTACCTGGAGGCTGGCTTAGCTGTTTGACTTCTGGCCCTGAATCTGTTCCCCACCTTGCTGAGCTCAAGGCCTCCTGCACTGTAGAATGGTGATTGTGATGGTGATGGCAGCCAAGCTCCATCCACCTCCTCCCTTACAATACTCATGAAGCAGGGGTGCAGAGAAGCGGTCACTACACCTCTCTACAGCCGCCCTCCGTAACTGAGCCCAGGCTGGATCAGCAGTCCCTGCTCTGCTGACAATCCAGGCAACTTGTCAGACAGTTTGATAATTTCTGCTAAATAAACTTCTCTTTTTCATTCCAGGATGCTTAAAGTTCCTTTGTTCTAATTACAGCATAAATTAGGAGGTATCAAACTGCTTTGAGAATTTGATAACAAGACAAATTGACCTTGTCAACAAAAATATATAGGATGTCCCCTTCTGCCACCTGAAAACAGCATCTTGTTCCATGCAACAAAGTCATGTCCTGCCCTCCCCTATGCAGGATCCTACTCTCCACAATTCAAAATGCATTGGTGCTCTCAAAACTCAGTAATGAGGCCTGGGAAATGACTCCGTGGGTAAAATGCTTGCTGCTCAAGCATGCAGACCTGAGTCTGGACCCCTAACCCACATAAAGCTCAGTGTGCCAGTGTAGACCTGTGCCAGTGCTAGGGAATGGCAGGGAAAGGCAGATTCTGGAGACTCTAAGCCAGCCAGTATTCGATGAGAGAGCTCTGTCTCAAAGCTAAGGTGGGAAGTAAGTGACAAAAGAGCATACCTAATCAGGAGTACAGGGCAAGTCACTCACAGTTGAGGACAGATGTCTCTTGGAGCCACTAGAAGCAGACTACAGTCAGCTCCTTTTCATTTCTAAACATCAACGACCTCTTTAGCCTTTTAAATATTTTAAAACCTCAAGTACCCAGAACAGAGTAAAGTAGGAGTGTCACAGGGCCTTCCCAGCAAGCTCCAAGAAAGACAGCTGGCAAACAAGAAATGGAAAATATTGTGCTTAGTAGTACTAAAGTACAAAATTCACTGATTGAATTCACTGTCTCAGAGGTGCTTGTTATTACATAACTACCTGCACAGCAATCCAAGCAGCCACTGCAGAGTCTTAACTATTAGGGCACACTGTCAACTCAGTGCCCTGTCAGAACAAACTGCAGTGGCAAGCCCAGGCTCCCTCTGTCATGATGAGCTGCTGTGGGCAGAGGAAGAGCAGCACACCGGCCTTGCACACTCAGATGGAGTCAACTCTGAAGCCTCTCTCTGATGGTACCGGGAGTACCACGCAATCCCTCAGCTAACTGTAACTGCCAGCAGCCTCTGGCTCCTTGCCAAAAAGACTCTGTCTCTTTGTCCAATCTTCAGCCCTTAGCACAAGTGCTATTCCATTCCCACCAGTGGGATGCTCAAAACAAAAAACAAAACCCTGGGACCTTTAACAACTGCCTCAAAAACAGCTCTTAGCAGCTGATGGCTGGAACCACGGAGTTAGACAGCAACCCTTAGGGGTTTTTAATGTGAGGAGTCTAACACTTTAAACTGGCATTTGCCACCCAGAAATTCACCCTCTTTTACAGAAAGCCTAAAAACACTAACATGCTCACATGAAAATGCTCACAAACACCTCTGAAAGCACAAGTCACAAACAATAACAAACAACCTGGAGCCCGACCTATCACTTGGCAGGGGCCAAAACAGGACCAGTTTGGCACATCACTCTCCTTCCCAGGAACCAACCAAGTCTACTTACTTTAGAGGGTGAGCAAGAGCGTGCGTGCATGCGTGTGTGCAATGGGAGAACTATGATGTAAAAAGAAAACAGTAATACGGATTTTACCTTTTCTTCTCTCCTCAGATCTGCACTGTGCTATCACAGCCTGAACCTTAACCTCACACCTTTACAGCACAGCCCATGCTTGCCTCCCTGGCCAGCTTCTCTGTGCTCACAGACCTCCTGTCACCCAGGATAGAGCACTGCTCTTCTCTGGGCCTATCACTGAACACTGAGACTACTCACAGGGCAGAGGGGACGTCTCAGGTAGGAAGTTTCAAGAATGGCACACGGTGTTGACATGACTTATGGCTTAACAGTTGCTCCTTGGTGTCCACCATCTTGCCCAACAGCTCTCCCACACCAACAGTTACAGCCATGGCTCCTACCTCTTGACCTCCACACTACAGGCACGGGGAGCCTGGTGAGAAATGCAGTGGCAGCGGCTAGCTCAGGAAGTGAGTAAGAAAGTGGAGGCTGGCTCGGGAGGTGAGCGACCAGTCACCGTGCAGTCTTGGATAGTAAGGGTGGAGGAAGGAAGGAGCCTGAGGACTGAGTCTCAGTGAGAGTAAAACCACACGAAACGAAAGCTTAGTTTTAAGGTCTACAGTCACACCCACTCCACAGTGCCACACCTAGAACACACACACACACACACACACACACACACACACACACACACACACACACAGTGTCTAAGTCCTGATTAGGAACTAAAGTCTGGAAGTGAGTCTGCTGCTTGGTCTGATGTCATTCTTAGGGCTACCAGGTGAGGCATGTGTATCCATCCCTGCCCCCTTCACCTGTAGCAGTGTGCACAGCAGTGTGTGTGCAGCAGTGTGTATGCGTAGCAGTGTGTATGTAGCAGTGTGTATGCGCAGCAGTGTGTATGTAGCAGTGTGTATGCGCAGCAGTGTGTATGTAGCAGTGTGTACAGCAGTGTGCGCAGCAGTGTGTGCAGCAGTGTGTATGGGCAGCAGTGTGTATGGGCAGCAGTGTGTATGGGCAGCAGTGTGTGTGCAGCAGTGTGTGTGCAGCAGTGTGTGTGCAGCAGTGTGTAGTGTGGCAGCAGTGTGTGTGCAGCAGTGTGTATGGGCAGCAGTGTGTATGGGCAGCAGTGTGTATGCGCAGCAGTGTGTGCGCAGAAGTGTATGTGTGCAGCAGTGGACAGGCCCTTGTTATACAGCACTAGCCAGAGAGTCGTGCTACTTTGGGCAGTAAAACAACTTTTAATTTTAATAGAAGAGGCCTACCCTCAGCTACTTCTGCTTAAGAAAAGGGGCAGAAGGGTTGCTACAAGAGCAAGAGCATCCGGCACCTTCCTCTGTCCACGTGCTCATCTTCAAGAAGGAGCAAATGCCTTGTCGTGCTTGAAGTAATGGGGAGGAAGACACAGCCTACAGACAATGAGACAATGAGAGATGGCTCAGTAGCTAAATTGCCTGATGCTCTTGCAGAGGACCTGGGTTCAGTTCCTAGCACTCACATCATAAGTCACTGCCAACTATAGTTACTGCTCCACGGAAGCCGATGCCTTCTTCTGACCTCCAAGGGCACCAGGCATGGACATGGTGCAGACATACAAGAAGAAAGTTCATAGAATGGCACCTACCCTCTTCCTTCTTGTCTTTTCTTTCTTTCTTTTTCCTTTCATTTTCTTCTTAGACCAGGAAAATAGAGTATTGGCTGACACTCAGTATTTCTAAAGCACTTTTGTACCGTTTTAGGGGTTAAATACAGTAGCAGATGCTTTTAAGTAGGTCCAACACTTGGGAGATGGGGCGGGAGGTAAATCAGGAGTTCAAGGCCAGTCTCTGCTACAGAGTAAGTTCCATACCAGCTTAGACTGCATAATTCTCTGTCTTGAAAAGTGGAGTGGGGGTACAGTAGTAGGGGGACAGGACACAAAACGCCTTAGACAATACAGATGCCTGCCATCCAGCAGTCCCCAGGACACACGTGGTGGGGAAAGAAACTGACTCTGCACAGTGTCCTTTGGAGTATGTGGGCTCGCACACACACAGATAAATAAATAAATGCAATTGATTGTTTTAATTACTATCCTGTAACCACTTTCTCACATTGTATAAATGATACATCAAAATATTCATTATACTATCACATTTATGTTCAAAATAATTGGAAACATCAAAAACATACAGGTGAGGAAAAAAAAGTCTCCTTAGGTGGGAATGGTGACCGTGGTGGGAGCTCCCTGGAGTGGCACTTGTTTACTCTGCAGTATCCTGGAGCAGTCCCATAAGCAGGCCAAAGGAGGAACACTGCAGGCCTCCTCAATGACTCTGCAGCTCAATGAGAGAAGGCACCACTGTAACAAGCATTCGACACACACAAGTGAGTCTACGTGAATCACACTTCAAAGAAAGCAAACACCACCACCACCAAGCCTGAGTTGCTTTAAGCACCACGGAAATGCTAAAAATAGGTGAACCGGGGCTGGGGATTTAGCTCAGCGGAAGAGCGCTTGCCTAGTGAGCACAAGGCCCTGGGTTCGGTCCCCAGCTCCGGAAAAAAAAAGAAAAAAGAAAAAAAAAAATAGGTGAACCGGAGAGTTACTCTATCCCAAAGGAAAAGGTTAGGAGACAGAATGTGTCCATCTTGACAGCTGGTACCATTAGGGTAAAGGGAAGCAAACAGGTTCTGATTCTGTATCAGACCCGCTCCCAGATACAGACCAGCTCCCAGATACAGACCCGCTCCCACATACAGACCCGCTCCCACATACAGACCCGCTCCCACATACAGACCCGCTCCCACATACAGACCCGCTCCCACATACAGACCCGCTCCCACATACAGACCCGCTCCCACATACAGCCTGCATTGAAGAGCTATCTCACTGCTACTTAGAAAATAGCAAAGCTTGCCTTAAGCTGAAGCAAGCCTCCAATACTAGGAGCGCCATGAAGAGGGGCTGGAAGGTCAGCTCAGGAGAGTTAGAGTGCACTGAGCATGTGAACCCTGCCCCACACCCACTGCCATGCAGAATCCTCCAGACTGCAGGACAACAGAATTATTATAGAAAATGTAGTGACCAGATGTGTCAAGTGAAAAACTGGCAATAAGCCGAGGACCCCTAGGATAGATACATCTCCTTGATTGGGGAAAAATGATAAGGGGAAAATAATTGAAAACATACAGTAACAGGAAAAATAAAGTGCTTCATCTGTGGACCAACAATAGAAGAGATTTACCAGTGACCCTCAGATCGGTAAATGTATACACTGTGGCGGGAAGGGACAGCGTGGGGAGCCTGGGTACAGCCATCAGCACGCACAGCAGCAGAGGCAGCACCCATGCCTGGGTGTGTCTTCTGGGCAGCAGCCAGTGCTTTCTGGCATTTAAATGGATGTGTGGCGTAAAAAGTCAGGGGTGGTCATCTATACTACTTCTAACACGCTTCTCCCGGGAAAGAAACCGTGGGTAAGAAAATGAATTAGAGAAGTTAACTACATAAAGGAAAAGGCTGTCCCTATTGTCAAGCTGCATGCAGCATCTATGGCATCCAAATACCTCACCCTATTTCTAAGGCACAGACTCCAAACATCCCTGAGAAACAGCAGGCGCTGCTGCCCGAGCCATCTCGTCAGTCCTGCTGTAGTCCTAGAGCACCATGCCGCCATCTGACGGGTTCAGCATCAGCTGAGTGAGCCAACAGCGCACAGCAGCTTTCTACAGAAATAATCAGGGGTTTAAAGCAGGGCATGTGCAAAATTCCTGAAATAACACATCCATAATTCACTGCCAAACTCAGATCAATTCAGAATCTGCAGAGGCAGAAGCATTATTACAGCTCTGAAATCCATATTCAGTGAGGTTGTGTTCAGAAAGTTTCATTTCAATTTCAAAAAAATAAATTACCAGAAAGGTTCAATAGTGACTTAGGCAGATGTAAGAACCCTTCACTCCAAGCAGAACCTGAACAGGGCTCGGGTATCTGAAATCTAACAAAGTCATCCGTTCACTGGAACTAAGACATAAATACTGGGTGAGGCATCGTCCACCTGAGAAGCATGACCTCTGTCCTCAAGTCGACAGCTCTGTGGACAACATGGAAAGGCTCTTGAAAGGCTGAGCTTAGTGCACAGGAGCATCCGGACAGGAAGCCCACACCTCCTCACCTCCCTCACGGCATCCCTAACAGTGGAAGGATGGCCAGGTCCTCTTTAGTAACACAATGCCAATGCTTCAGGAGAACACAAACTTTCCTCTGTCAAAAGGGTTGGAAGTAAATGTCAAGTGAGAAACTTCAAATTGTGGAGAAATTTAGCTCAGAAAAGAAAAGTGAGGGATGAAACTTGCACACAGCACTCTGTTCTGGTGCAGGCCCGGTGCTGAGCCTTTAGAAAATGCAGCCAGGAGCTTTGGGAAAACGAAGCTTTTCTTTCTCCTTCATGGTTTCTCTATAAAGCTCTTAGGTTTCCCCACTTGCAAAGAAAGCATGGAGGGACTGAACTACAGGCATGTCCGTCCAACACTTCTCTGAACCACGGACTGTATGTGGGCTCTGCCTCAGGCCCCATTACACAGCATCATCGAGCAGGACATGCAAGTGACCCACTGCTCTTTGTGTCCTCAGGTGTCCTCCAGGACCCAGTCTCACTCAGTTTCAAAGTTCTATTTCTGAGATGCTTGCAAATGAAACTGGGGGGCATGCACAGGTCCAGTCCCATCCTCAGTGGCCCCCAAAACAGTACAAATATTTTTGGTGAATAAGACACCCTGAGCAAAAATGTCACTTTACGAAGGAAAATAACATGTGGTAACAGTGTTTGCACTGTGAGACTTGGAAGGCTTCGGGCTGCATCTTCCACATGTCAGAGATGTACAGTACCACGTCTTGTGATCTGCTTCCAAAAGTCAATCTCACTCCAAGCTTCAGCACACAGATTAAGAGTTTATGAACAGAATCACCTAAATCTGTTTACTTGAGAGAGGAGAGAACCTCCCGCAACCTAATCCGTCACAAAGCACCAGTAATTCCCAGCTGATCATGAGCCCTGCAAGACCAGGTAGGGAGGAAGATGCCAAACGCCAACTGCTATCAACTAGAAGTTATTGGCCCGAGCTTCCGAGGCCGGGCCTGAGCAGACTGAAGCTCCACGCCCGGTGGTCAGGAGCTGGAAGCTCCTCTCTGTACAGTTTCTTCTTTCAGTGAGTGGGGTCTGATCTCTAAATGACAAGCATCTAAACCCCTTGCTTCGAAGCATGTGCTCTGGGCCTTAACTGCTGCCCTGGCTTTCCTATGGCTCAGGCCTCCGTCCCTACCAGCAGCTCCTTCAGCAGCCACTGATCGCTTAAGTCACCTCCCCCACAGGTCCTCCTTGTCTACGCTCTCCTGCTCTGGCCTGTGTGCACTGCTCAGTATGTCATTCTCATGAGCTAACCTGCCTGCAGCCCTGGTACACTAATGTCACCGCAAAGCGTACGCAGCAGAGTGTTATCAGCAGTGAGCACAGCACAATGCCTTCGCTGGCTCCCCTCGGCCCACGTGGGGCACTCATCAGCGAGTGGAGGCACACACATGCAACATTTACTTCTGATTCACGGCCATCTACAAGTCTGCAGCCATGCACCCCAGCTCACAGGGTCATCTTCGCACTGCTGCCAAAGAAAAATGGAAACTTTGAAATGAGTGGTGCAGCATCAAATGTGCAGCACTCAGTGAAGAGAAGTCAGGTTTACCTTTAGCTATCCATTGTGGAGTTCTGACTCAGGCTCACCCAGAAACCCACCAGACACATACTCCCAGAATAGGGGGGATGAGGAGCATATATATATGTATATATGTGTGTGTGTATGTGTATATATGTGTGTGTGTGTATGTACGTAAGTATGTATATATGTATATGTATTAATATAATTAATATAATATAATAATTAATATATATATATTAAATAGAGTCTCAAAATGTAGCCCAGGCTGGCCTCTAGCTCACAGAGACCCGCCTGCCTCTGCCTCCGGGGTATTAAAGTTAAGGGTGTGCCACTACATTCATAACAGGGCTGGAGAGCTGACTCAAAGGTTGAGAGCACTGGCTGCTCTTGCAAAGGACAGAGATTTGGATCCCAGAACCCATATAGAGACTCACCACAGTCTGTAACTGGAGTTACAGGGAACTCGGATGTCCTTCTGTGGTTTCTGCAGGCATCAGGCATGAGGCATGAACACAGTACACATGAACACATGCAGGCAAAACCCTCATACATATGAAGTAAGACAGGAGAAATTTAATTTTTAAATATATACTCTTAAAAAGAAAAGTCTTCAAGCCAGGCAGTGGTGACACACACCTTTAATGCCAACACTTGAGAGTCAGAGGCAAGTGGATTTCTGTGCATCTGAGGCCAGCCTGATCTACAGAATGAGTTCTAGGACACTGAGGTCTTCACAATGAGACCCTGTATCAGAAACCAAAGGGGAGGAGGAAAGTCTCCAAATTACTGTGCTCTCCTTTTTGTCTGCCTTCTGTCTTTCTTGGCACTGAAACTGAACTGAAGCCGCTGCCATTTTACATCCGTACAGACTGCTCTGTGTAGTTTATTCTCTCACTGACATGTGCGTCCACCCGTTCTTCGTGCTGGTGGCAGTGCTACCTTGTACCCGTGAGATTAAGTAGAAACCTCTGCAGAGCCAGTTCTTTTGCATGAACTAAGACACAGCACAAGAGGATGCCATAAAATGAAAGCCTGTGCTCCTGCAGGAGTGCTCTGCCACTGTACAACAAACCCAGCTTTGGTCCACAGAGCTCTACCTAGGTCCAGTCACTGGGGTTTTACCATGACTACACAAACAGGCAACCCACACCCGGATCATGGTCCTAAATCCCTAGTTAGAGGCTCCCAAAATCCTTGGCAAAATGGCTGATTCTAGATCTGGAACATAAAAAGTTAAAAGATCCCATCACACCAAAGAGCTCATCAAGGAGGGCACCAACCACTAAGGAACCATGTTGGCAGAATCAAAAGTCCTTCTCTAACAGAAGAAAACCGGGTTGTTCTAGTAGCAACAGCAACCAACAGGCACGGCCACACTTGGATCCATGAGCTCCCGACAATATTTAAACATGAAGCCAGTCATCTGGAGACATGGTTATTCCCTGGCTGCACAGAACTGGCAGACGCGTCTCCGAGGATAGCTAGCTTTAAATGTGACTCATGTGACACCTGTCATTCGGGAACGAGGCTCAACTGCTCTAATCATAGGTAAGAGAAAAGAATACTAACTCAAAGGCTGTAGATGAGGAAGAAAGCATCAGAACACGCTCCGTGTGAGCTGGCGGGAAATGCAGTGACAACTGGACACCTTAAAGCTCCCACAGCAAGAGCCACACAGAGGGGCATTCCTGGTAAAGGCACAAGTGGACTTCTTGGTCAATTAAAATGGACCTGCAGATGACTTTTCAATGGCTTGAGAACTGCTCTGAACCTAATGGTTTTAAATTGCCAACATAGTAGGAACCTTATCAGTGCACATACAAGAGCTTGCTTTTCTAGGTGACCACAAACCGATTCAATATGCCTCGGGTGCAACTGCTTTTAAAAAATTCTATTTTAAATTAAATGAGATACCGATGGTTACATTAAGAGACTTTTTCAAATTATTGCATTATAAGAAAAAAGGAACTGAAGGTTATCATATATGGTTTCAAGTTTGGCCTGGGGTTTATTGTTTCATTGGTTTTAAAGAATCAGCAGCCTCCTGGCCCTTTAATATGGGCCTGTCCAGTCGCCATCAGCATCCCGCACTGCTCAGCACTGACAGAAGCTACACAGCTCAGTCAGTGCAGTCACTCAACCACGCTGACCTTCCTTCCTAACTGTTTTTCTCACTCTGCCTCTTCACTGCTCTCTGCCAACCACTAAGTGAGAGGTCACATTGCTATCAGGGCTCAGAGCTGCTCACACAACCCGAAATGACCCTTCCTAGGTGACACACAATGGCAGTATTGCAGATGATGCTTCAAATGGCATAAGTCCTATTTCCAAGTGAGCCTCCTCTGAGCTAGGGTTTCACTTCTAATGGGATTTACACCAGTTTAAACAAAACGAGGCTCTCTCTTGAAGTAAAATACTCCTAATAAGTTAATCACTTCCTCCTGACTTTTTCCAAGGTTCTGAGCAACCAATCACATAGACTGTACTCGCCCTCAGCTGAAATGGAAACAACTCAGCAGAGTGCACCTCAAAGCATGAAGTTCCCAGCCACAGGGCAGCATGTGGGGCTGCTGGCCTGCCTTGGAGGGAGAGCCCTCAGTGGAAGCAGTCCAGGCCCGGACACGAGCTGGACAGCGCTCTCACTACACTCAAGGAGCGTAAGGACTGGGTGTGGCACCATGGCACTCCTGAGGAGCACAGCTGAGGAGACGCCATGGCACCTCCCCAGACCTCTGAGAGCATTAACACTGAACAAACGCCTTATGTCGCCGATTACACACCACTGGCCTAAAATCCTCTTTAAAACATTAGCCCAATATAAAACCCCAAGGCAAACAAACTGACTCCAGAAGTGACCTAGGTGATGTTCAGGAAAACCGTTGATACTGTATCACACACAACTATGAGAGCAGAGCTGTCCTGGTCTCCTCTCCTGCTGTTGTGAGGAAATACCCTGGCAAAAGCAACTTCAAGAACAGGAGATCACTAACTCCAATCCCAGACTATCTATCTCTGCAGAGCAGGCAAGGCAGCGGGAACCTGTGGTTAAGTAACAGAGCGGTGGTGAATCTAGAACAATGGCTGCTACTCCGCCTGTCTTCTCCATCCTTACACAACCCAGGATCCCCTCCCTCCATCGATGAATAGCCGCCACCCAAGCTGGCGGACTTCCTACCTGTGCTACCTTACCCATCTCCCACACACAGCCAACCTCGACAGTCCCTCACTGAGACACGTCCTGCTGACAATTAAAATGAGCCACCATGTCTACCAAGAACACTGAGGTCTACAACCTGGCCCCGCTCATCTGCTGCGGTTTCCTTGGCACATAAGCTTGACTGTCCAAAAACAGCCACAGACCCTGCCTGGCTTAGAGAAACATGCATGGTAGTGTTTTCAAGAAAAATGAAGTGATTCCCAACACAGTCAGCAGCCGTGCAGCACTGGGATGTGGCAGCAGGCGTCAGGATGGCCCACCCTCTGAGCAGCCCATGCCTTTGAAATCACTCAAAGTTAGTTCTCTGCCATCATGAGTAAATGTACCACCATCTCAGAGAGGAAGGGGAAGAAACCGCTGACACTTTCAACAGCTCCGGGCAGACGACACCTTCCTGGCACACCTTGCTGGACACCTCTAATGCCTCTTCCCGAGGAGGAGCCCAATCTAGACCAATAATGCCAATAGAACTGTCACAGCAATAGAAAAGGTTTCCATTTATACTGTCCAACAGGATGTCACCAGCCACATGCGGCCTCTGAGCAACTGAAATGAATCACACCTGAAGATAAGAACTTTACCAGAGTCTGAACTATATATTTAATTATAATGTACATCCACTTGAATAGCCACATGTGGCATGCGGCCACCATATTGAACAGAGAGAGTATCAAGTCAGAACGCCCTGGACAGTTAAGTGGTGCAGACAGCCCTGCGACAAAGCTCCTTCCCTTTGAGGGCCAATACTGACTGTCCACTCAGGGCAACAGGAGTCTGCGACTAGAACTACAATAAAGAGCCTCTCTTGAAGTTCACCACAAACACCAGCCCCTCTGGTTTCTAAGCCAACACATGGGCCACGATAGCCTCACTGATACTTAAAAGCAGCCAAACTTAGAGTTCAAAGTAAGTCTAATGAAATACAAGATTAATGTACATGCTTAAAGAATACATCAAATAAGGCTGGAGAGATGGCTCAGCGGTTAAGAGCACCCGATTACTCTTCCAGAGGTCCTGAGTTCAATTCCCAGCAACCACATGGTGGCTCACAACCATCTGTAAAGAGATCTGATGCCCTCTTCTGGTGTATCTGAAGACAGCTACAGTGTACTTGTATATAATAAATGAATAAATATTTAAAAAAAAAATACATCAAATAAATCTAAAAGCATTCCAAGCTTTGTTTAACTTAACAAGGGCAGCCACTTGTCCCAAGTACCAAATGATTTTGTTCACTATGAGTGTAAAATAGTCCCTTCTCGCTGACTGCCTGCCTTACACTTTAACCTTCCATTATACTCAGTTGGAATCTGCTCCTGCGGTTGAAGAGATGGCTCAGCAGGAAGAGCAGTTAATGTTCTAGCACAGGACTAGAGTTTAGTACCCAGCACCCGCATGGCGGCTCACAGCCATCCCTAACTCCAGTTCCAAGGGATCCGATGCCCTCTTCTGGCCTCCACAGGCACCAGGCACACAGAGCAAACAGATACATACGCAGACAAAACACACATACATATTTTTAATAAAAACTTAAAAATTGGTTGTGGCTGGCTATGCTGGGGAGCATTCCTGGGACAGTGGGACTGAGCTGCAAGGGTTAGGAGCGCAAGAGCAGCTCAGTGTCTGCTGAAGTAATTACGAATGTCTTAAAGCCAAGTACACAGAGCACCAAAGCCCAGTCTCTCACTAGAACTCAGTATGTACAAAGTATCCTTTCAGAGGTTCAAAGCAATCCTTCAATAGTAACAAATAAGTTAATCTTATAAATGATGGCAGTGCTACTTTGTTTGAATCAAAGAGGGAAAAAAATCCCAGAGTTCTGAGTATCAGAAACGTAGATCCTCCAGTCTTCTCACCCAAGTGCACTTATAAACTGGCCCTTTCTAGTAAAAGGATTTGATTTTAAGCCCAAACAACTGAACAGAGATACAAAGTTCATCTGTATGGAACATAACCCCATCCCACCTCCCCCCCCCTAAAAAAAAGACCTTCAACTTCTTATGAGGGAAACAAAAGTATGTTCAGTCCTAATAATCAAATTATATCAGACTAGGTTTCATACCCCCTGGTATCTCAAGCAATTCCTAAGAACACATAGTTCTTATGTGTGGGCCTAAAGGAGATAGGTCACAGGGAGCTGCAACACACTGTCAGTTTTTCTCTGAAGCTGAAGATCCACCACAGTCTTAGCAACCAGGTAACTCCCAACACACTGTCATTAGCTCCTACCGCCATCTTCTGGGATGTTGCTCTAGAGATCAGAGACTTATTATAAAAAGAAGAAACTCACCTACTGTCTATTACAGCTCCAATATCAGCATCTAAAGCCAATCTGGGGCTGGAAGACACTGCTTACACACGCCAAGGCCTCATGACCTTCTCAGTTTAGACTTCAGCCCCTAAGGCTCTCCACTCAAGTGAAATATTGTGGCCTTCTTCACCCATCTACTCCCATGGACGGGGTGGGGATGAAATGGCTTTCCGGAGCCGTTTGGCTGATTTTCTCATGCAGTAATAACTCAATGACAGATTCAAGAGCTAGTTAATGAAACTAAATCACTTATCAACAAGTGTCCTCTCCTCCTCCAGACTATGAAAGCAAAGAGTAAACTATAAACCAGCCCTTCAGAATATCTAGTTCAAAGGTAAAGCCAGAGGAAATATTCTCAAACATAAACCAAACCTGATGGACTTGCAGTCATATATTATATAACATATGATATATGATATTATATATCATATATGATATAAAATATATCCATCCTCAATTTAAATGAAATATGTCTATAACCCAAACTTTCCTCCACTTTGGGCACCAGCAGTTTCTACAGTCTTTACTGCTTTTCCTCTTCTTGCTTCTCCTACAGACATTCAGGGTGACAGACAGGTGAGTGACAGGTCAGGACCACTTCATCCCAAGAGCTGCAGGCCAGGAAAGATGGCCGTGTCCTCACTGGGACCATGCCTGCTTTCTAACTGCCTATCTACCCAGTGGCCAGCAAGGATGTCTGGTGAGACCTACACTACTTTATTGCCATATGGGTAATCAACTGTTTCCCTACAGAGTGCACTCTTGCCTGACTGGTGAGTTACAAGGAATGCGTCTTTTAATGTAAACCTATCAACATCCCCACAGAAGTACCAGCAACATTTTCATGCCACCTTTAATTTTAAAAATCATCAAAGTGCTACATACACTCATACACATACAATAAATACATCTTTAAAGGTTAAAACAAACCAGTAAGAGAAGGCAAGGGGCCATGACCCAGAGGTTGAGAGCCGCAGCTCCAGCGGGTGGCCTGTGCACCTTTGCTACAGTAATCCCAGAGGTGCCCCATGGTCAAGCCGTCTTTCAAGCACTATTGTTTAAAAGCCAAAATGCTGAATAAAAGATAACTGACAGTTTAGTCTCCTTAGCAGTTAGTAGCGTTACTCTAGCTATATAATTCAAATTCTCCTTACAGTACCTAGCATATTGGTAATTATAACCCACGCCTCCTAACTGTAACACAGGCAAGGTTAGTTTTCTGTCTCCTAAAAACAACAGGCACTCAAACTTAAAGACAGAACAGTCACGGGATCCCAGCCACTTGGCAAGTCAACGGTATCTTTGTCCTTTGTGCAAAGTTTTTAAAAGGGGGGGGGGCGGGGTCGCAGGTGAGTCTTCGGGCCAGATGTCAACACTGGCTGGCCTCTCCCAGGCTCTCCTGGGTTCCTCAGAATATCTCTGGTGTTCCCGCTCAATATGCAATGGCATGACTGGCTGAGACTCTCTCCAGGTGGACCATCTGCTGAAGTTCAAAGGGTCTGATCCGGAGGAAGGAAGAAGAGCTATTCTGAAAGGCATGCCAGCCACTCTCACGTGGGATTTAGGTAAAACTGTTTCTTTAGCTTTTTCCATCTTTCCTTTTTTTAATAAAGCCTCTCTGAGTTCAAGGCCAGACTAGTGTATAGAGTGAGTTCCAGGACAGCCGGGGTTACACAGGGAGACCCTGTCTCAAAAACAAACAAGACAGTTTCAAGCTTAACTCACCAATTTTAAAGAGTTAAACACTCTGAGGAAAAAGTTAAAAAAAAAAAAAAACTAGAAAATGCTTCCAATTTCTTTGTTCTGGTTTGTTTTGTTTGTAACAAGTCTTGAGGTGTAACACTGGCTGTCCTAGAACTCAAACATAATGACAATCCCCCTGCCTCTTCCTACAAATGATGGAATTACTGGCTTCTACCATGCTTGAATGCGTAGAGCGTGGATTCTAAAGCGGGACTGCCCAAGAGCACAGCGGCCACGCTACCTGAGGTCACTTTCTTGGACTAAACAGCAGTTCGGCTTGGCTGGGTCTAGAGACACCCAGCACCCACCATATAAACGCCTACCACAGGAGCACAGGATCAGCTGAAACTGCGTGAATAAATAACCATGTACTCAGACTTCAGAAACTGTTATGACAAAGCCAGCTTCTTCTAGACCCCCACGTCTCAGGCTGGAGTACTGAGCAAGACCCTAAGATTGAGCAACAGAAGGAGAAATGGATTCTGATGTATCTTAAGACGCCATCAACACGGGTGAAAGCTAAAGTGTAAACAAACCAGCCAGGGGATCACCAGGCAAAGGTGACAGCCTGAGTTCCAACCCACGGCCCAGAAAGAGAGAACAGAGTCCCACAGTGTGTCTTCTGATCGATACATGTGCACACGTGCACACAGATATACACGCATACCCTCACAGAATGAATGAAGCTTAAAACATCTTCAAAGTTCACAGAAAGTATGTGTTAAGAAAGCATCTCAACCAAGGCAGTGCTAAGGTAAAAAGTTAGAGGCTAATTCACACAGTCCCACTAGTGGACTAATTCAAGTCCCACCATAGCAAAAGCCACCAGCATTTACTCTGTGTCCTGAATCTACCCCATATTATTTAATTAACACCAGAAGTAAAGACAGAGCAGCAGAACTTGACTGTTCCCTGTAAGTCATTCAAAGTAAGACAGGAAAAAAAATAAAGGCAAAACTACTTTCTACTGAAAGATTGATCAAAATCCCTGGCATACAAGACACCAACTGTAAATATCTGATCGCCGTCTGGTTTCAAGGCCATTATCTCTTCCTAGTTTACTGCTACTGTAAAATTAGGTACTTATTCATTCTACTAATGAAATCTATGAAAAAGAAACGTTCGTTATGGCACGCAGCATGAACGTGGAGTCACAATCCTTGCTGATCGAATGGCCTTAGTAGTTCTGCACGCACCACGCCTGTAAGAAGTTCAGCCAGCTCCTGCTCAGGACAGGCTGCGGCTTCCCAGACACAGTGTCCTACCTGTGATTCCCACACAAAATGTTCAGGACCTCACCTCCCACAGCCAAAGCCAGCAATGCAGTGAGACCACCTTTCTCAACACTGGACCCCATGTCATTGTGGTGGACAAGAGTGGAGGGACACAGCTGCCATCTCAGCACTGGGAAGCTGGAGACTGGGCTGGGCTCAAGGTTTCCCAATAGAGAACAGGGATGAGTAGAACAGCCACCTTCCACAATCACTTCTGGGTAACAAAGGTCGCGGCATACTGCATTGACATCTGTCATGGGTGACAGACAAGGTCATTCAATGCAGCGGAGACGGCTTCTGACACGTAAGCACCATCAAACACCTTAGCCCTTCTCACACAGACATCCTGTTGTCCAGGGATGCCACTGCAGGCAAGCAGGCAGGCAGGCAGGCAGGCAGGCAGGCAGGCAGGCAGGCAGGCAGGCAGACAGGCAGGCAGACAGGCAGGCAGGCTTTTCATTATAAATATCCACCAGGCTACTCTCTAAAACAAGCTAAAAATACATGCGGTACCTGAAACTCAGCACAGAGTATCTGAATTTGTCTGCTTTAGGCTAAACATATCTCTGTTGTGTGAACAGCACACTTCCTTCTGAATAGCCAACACCAAAACAGCCCACGTTTCAACAAGTTCAAGATCAACTGTGAAAGAGAAAGTCATCTCCGCATAGAGAGGCAGCTCACTTCTCAGACAGGCACTTGCAGACACATCCCTCCAGGACACCGCTCTGTCAGGAAGCCTGCCTGCCAAACAAAAGCCTTTCATATTTAGCTCAGAAAGGCATCTTGTCTCCCCAAGTCCAGAAGATTGAGAAATAAGAGTAACTTCTTAAAATGCGGTGTTCTGTGTGTACAGGAAAGAGGCTACTGACAGACAGTTGGGGCTCTCATCTTTGCTTTCCCACTGTACACACAGAATCTGCTTCACCCCTTGGTCAATCGGGCCAGTTGTACTGTGTGACCAACTCATGAGTGGAAGGTGCTCAGCCACACAGGCCCTGGCAGCCATCACATTCAGTCCTACTACAGTCATGGCATAGGTCAGCTGCACCGTCATGTGGACAGTGCAGAAGGCCTTTACTTCTAGATGGGCCTCAAGAATAATGTTCGTTGGCTGAACTCACTGCCATGGTCAGAACAAGACCCAAACACAGACAACGCATTCGCAACACTGACTTTGTAGGAGGGTATGTGGCCCAGAACTTGTGGGAAAGTCTAAAGAAAACCACTGAACACTGACCTGCTGTAATGGGTCCAGGGCAGTCTCTTCAGGACACATTAGGGGTCAGCTCAGTCAGAAACAGACTCTACAGGGAGTGCCAGAGACTGCATCTGCAGGGAAGCTTGGCTGGGGTGTGTGTCCTGCCTATGTGAATGTCCCTGATGGCCCCCATACTTGAGAGCACTTGTAAAATCCTTACCTGCTAATAATACTCGTGGCTGAGTAGATTAGGTCCTCATTTCCAGCTACAGAAGCATAAAACAAAATCAAATGGAAACTGTGCTCATAAACACCTCTCTCACCATCCCTGACAATAAACTCAGCATGGAGAGCTACAAGCCATGTTAGACTCCCTTACTTTCAGCTCAGAGACCACAGAGCAACTCAAGGCAGCCTAAGCCCTGCCTGCTGCCTCATCCAAGCCTCTGCCACAGGCCTGTGTTCTCCAGCATGACAATGGATGGGTAACTGGAAACGGAGAGGCCTCCTCCAGCACCACAGGCAGAGCCTAGCACGTCAGCGGACACTCTGGACTAGTGGATGCTAAGAGCCACCCAGCAGGTGTATGGAGTCTTTACTGACCCAAAAGCACTTCGTTAATCTTCCAGCGCTGTTGCCAATGTGTACTCTGCCAGGTTCTGGGTGATTCCACCTGGGTGTTGCAAGGCTAAGCTCCAGGGCTACTAGAGATGTGACAAAAGCACAATTTCTTCTACACTTTGGTTTGAAGCTAGGTTAGCTACATTTAATGCAAAGACAGACCGTGACAAAAATGAAGGGATCCTGTGTGCAGGCCTTGCTCACCCACAAAAATCTAAGCTCCTTCCAGAAACCCCAGTCTATGTCGGGGACACATGCCCTTTCCTATATAAAAGAACAGTGAGAACACAATGTCATTTGACTATGGCAACAAAAAAAAAAAGTATTAATAAAGCCAAGGCCAGTTCTCTACATATACCTATGTCTCTAAAGCTTTTCAAAGCCAATACTCAAAAATGTAATTGTTTCTTGAATTAGGCCTTTAGCTCTAGCAACATTTATGAAGCCTCCTTATTTTCCATTCCTTGTTCAGGAATGTACAAGCCTCCCTGAACAAGACTTATTAAAAGAAATTTTATCCTTTTAATGCACAACAATCTCAACTAAATCTTAAAAGTTTACTATGTAAAGACAAGCTTTTAAAAGAAAAAGAAACCAGTGGGCGAGAGAGATGTCCAAACATGGCAATACTCACAAATGCCATGCAGTGACCCCGTCACACACAGCACGCTCCTCACCAAAACTACTGCCATTCATGCAGAAAATACAATCTGCTCCAAAGACAACCGGCACTTACTTCATTAAGAGACTTTACAGGCTGGGGAGCCGGCTCCCCAGAAAAAAAAGAGTTCTCAATGCCCTGTTCTTGCCAGAGGTTCCCTGAGCCCACGTCAGGCGGCTCACAGATACCTACGACTCCATCTCTAATGGCTGAGCTCCTTCCTCAGGTGCCCACTCACATGCACAAAGTCACACAGAGACAAACACAAGCATTCACATATTTAAAAATGAAAGAAAGATTTCTTAAAAGATTTTAACTTCTGTTCACTGTAAAGTTTTCATGTCAGTTAAAAAAAATTAGACCATGATGTTTTCTTAAAAAAAAAAAAAAAATTAACCAGGATGTCTGTTTCCCAATAATATGCGCAAACCAAAACTTTATTTGACTTTCCGCTAAAGCAATAATCTTTATAATTTTGCCAATTGCTTAATTTTCCTATCAGCAGAACACGGGCCTCCCTTCACATTCTATCTCACTACAATCTTGGTATAAATGTCCCATTTTTCTTTTAAAAAAACCAATTACATGGTTCAGTAAGTTGCCTGCGGTAACACACTGATGTTATTTACAGTAGAAAGTTCGACTTCAGCTTGCTCTCTCAATTTCAAGCATGTTTAGCTTAATAATTCTAGTTCACTGAATCCCTTTCTATTCTTCGTAGGAAAGAATTTGAGTGGCTATCTTTCCGTAATTTCACAATAAGACCTGTTACTCACCCAAGTCTTAGTAGATGTCACATGTCTTCAGGATGAGTAAGTCACTAAGTCAAATACTTAAGTAAGCATGTATGTTCATACAGTCATCATACAATGAAAACTCTTACTACTTCATAGCTGTGGCAAACTAATTCAGAACAAATTAGGAAAACAGAAACGTGAGCGATAACAGTGTGTCAGGCCGGCTGTGGGGGTGAGACACATCTTTAATGGCTGTGAGGCTAAGGCCATCCTGGTCTACCCTCATACACTCAGTCTGTGCACAGCGCAGTGTGCACCTCTCCTACCTGTTGACTATAATCCTCTAACTGAACACACAAACAGAAGCCCTCAGACAGCCAAACGTGCTCACGGGCCCCGCTGTACCATGGCAGCAGTCTCCACTCCACTCCCAGTGCAGCAAGCTTAAGCTACTGTCCTCTCCATACAACATTCTGTGCTCGATGTGAAACGCAGAGAAGGAAGGGACCAGCAAGGGGCTCCACGGGCCCTTGCCAGGCAAGCCTGCAGACCCGCATCTGAGACCCAGAATCTATGGTAGGAGGAGAGGACTCGGACTCCCAAAAGTTCTCCTCCAGTCTCTAATGCATGTCCATATAGCAAATGCACACCCACATGTGCACACATATATACACACACAGAAAATGTATGGAAAACACAGATAAATTTCCTATGAGCGTGTCACCTTTGCTGAGACATTTTTATTATTCCCCATTCCTCACTCAAACATTAAAACCAGAAAATAATTATTTCATCTTGAAGTAGGCATTAATATTGGGCACTACCTGCAGAATCAGTTGCGTGAAAAATGTCAAAATGTAATTCTCATCTGCGAGCTCGCGGTTGTCGGTGCAGTAGCACTGGCCGACAACTACATTACAGTTGCATTACTGCTGTGTGAGCTAGCTCAGGTCTTTATTAACTTTAGCCTCATAATCCAATTTATAGTGAGAGAACTAAGACAATGATGGGTTAAATAAACTGAGCAAAGGCTCGCAGCTGTTAAATAACCGTGCAGGCGTCCAAAGCCAAGCCTTCAGAGCCTCACAATGCGTGCACCTTCCCTTGTCTCACCACCTTCCTCACAGGGACCCAGATACTTCAAGCATTCCAAGTACATAGCTATAGGTCCAACACAGTGTCCCGGGCAGCAGCACTCTCACTCGTGTGAACACAGGGAGGGACACAGTGTCCTGAAGGAGCAGCTTGGTATTTACTACGCTTTGCCAGCTACAAAGCATACACCATGGCAAGATGCAAGCAAAACAGAACCAAAAGACAGGAACAGTACTGCAGCCTCCTGTTAATGTCGCAACAGTGCTGCCCGCCCTGGACCTAACCTCACATCTGCTGCCAGGACTCTGCTAACATTTACATTCCCAAAATAAAATAACTCTTAAACAGGCGGGAAAGGAAGTGCTGCACTCTAGATTCTATGGTGACCAACAGGAACTCCCCACCTTTCCTGACTACTCTACAGTCACTGTGCCACTCACTTTTCTAATTAGATTTCAAATATTTCCTAATGCTGGAGCCACAGAATTTACTCTTCAGCCACGTTTACATGCAGAGGTGGACGATCTGTGTGACTGGCTCTCACTTTCCCAATGCTCAGCACGCCGAGAAGAGGAGACACTCGAGGATGGCATGGCTGCCCAGCAGAGCACGCACCGCACTTCACGGTTCTCCAAAGGAAAGAGCATAAGCGAGATGCCACTCCCCTGGACCAACCAGTCAGTTGACAGTGTCAGCAAAGGTGAGGTAAGCGGCACATTGGTCGGCCATGCCTATGCTCAAACAGCAGCTGCCCACGCTGCTTCCTCTGTCCTCTTTCACACAGTCATCCTGTCATCCTGTCCAATTAAAATGCGGTGCGTCTGCAGGAAGTGGTGCGCGCCATTAACCCCTGCACTTGGGGGACAGAGGCAGGCAGATTCCTGTGAGTTCGAGGCCAGCTTGATCTACAGAGCAAGTTCCAGGTCAGCCAGACCTACAAAGTGAGACCTTGATTTAAAAAAATAATAATGTTTCTATGATTTAAAACAAAACAACAACCATTTAAAAATAAGTCACTCTTTGCTTAACTCTGCCAATATATCCTCAAATTAGTGAACGACGCGTAACATGAAGCAGCCCACATTTACACGAGTTTCAGCTCTGTGACAAGCTGGTCTCCAAGAACAGCACTCACTCTGCTGTCAGGACAGACCATTTGTTTTATGACTTGTGACAAAATGAATTTAAGACATCAGTAAGGAGAAACAGAACCAAAAACAACGGAGAAGAGCTGGGAGACAGCACAGCAGGTAAAGGTACCAGAGCCTACCTACGCCTCACAATACATGGTGCAAGGAGACAGAGAACTCCCAAAAGCTGTCCTGTGATCTCCACAGCTAGGCCATGGTGCACATGCCCTCCCACGATAGAGCAATAGGAAATCCATCAATCAGTGCTATTTAAATAGTTTTTAAGATTAAAAACTGAAGAAAAATCTTTAAAAATCTGCACATAAAAAAACTAAAAGAATGCAATGTTTTTATATTGAAACAAACCCAAATATAACAAGGACCACCTACCATCTAGAAGCTCTCTTAGAGACTCTGGAAAACCAAAACGTAGGTGGTGTAGAGCTCTACTTTTCTCTACATCACCTACTGATTACACAAGGTTTGGCGATGGATGCCAATTCTGAGAGTCTGCTGATGAGCCCACTAGTAAGCAACCTCACCTAGACAGCGAACAAACACTAACGCATCAGGAAGAACCTGCAGCCCAAAGTTAGCTCGTTAGTCCTCTGTGCTGTACTGCCCCCTAGCTGCTGTGGCAAGAGATACCACCAACAGAAGGAAAGGGAAAAAAAAAAACAAACAGGGCTGCCAACAAGTTTCAAGAATTTGGCAGGAAATCCTTCAGGCAAATTTAGAACCTTTAAAACAGACCCACAAGAATACACTGGAGTTTGTTTTATGTCTTCCCGTAATAAATAATAAGACCATAAACTAAGAAAACATCTCAGCAACGCCTGCAACATTTCAACCACAAATTAACTAGAGCAGGTTACGTTCTATAAAGCCAGGCGGGAAGGGCAGCACTCCCTACAGAGATGTGGGCAGCCAAGCAAGGTGTGCAGCCTGTCTCACAGCTCCACACAGCTCGGACTCAGCGAGTCCTAGGGCAGCACAGCAGCGCAGAAGGGCCTGCAGTCAGACCTTAGAATGAACACTAGAACGGCTCCTGACTTGGAGAATTCTGTAGAATATGAACAAGAAACTTGGCTAGAGGAGTGGGAAACTACTACTAATATTTATTTTCTGCTACTGCAAATGTATGGTAAATATAAAAACAGACTAGCAAATATGTTGCATTGATTCAAAGTTTCCAGGTGTCAGATGCACACTGAAGTCAAAATTTAGTTAGTTAAAAAGAGTATTTCTGGAATCACTAAGAGAAATACTGAGATGCTTTATTAAAACTTATTTTTTCCCCAAAACAGCATCTGAGGTCAATTTGAGACTTGTCCAGTAAGGGGTGGATTAGATTTCTGTATTTTCAATTTGCGAACAAAGAGTTGAGTGGGCAAAGTCCAAAGAGAAAAAACAATTTCTATTCATACAGTGGTCTTACTAGTTACTCACAACTCACTGTTAACCTAAAGACAGGGCCAGAGCCTTGTCCCTACCCAGATACTGCACACTGGGAACACCACACTGTAACAGTGATGCTTCAGAGGTCAGAGGGACAGGGTGGTAAACCCCTGTACTCCAGCTTCACAAGGCTGGGCCAGAAGGAGTGCTTCAAGCTGAAGGCTTATGGTGACTCTGTCTGTAAATAGTCACAAAATAGACTTAAAGTGATTTTACAAGATTCTAAGTCTCAGCATGACTCAGGAAGAACAAGAGAGTTTAAGGAAAGGGGAAAGTGGGGACAGAAGGGGGTGGAGGAGGATACTCTTGACAAACATACGGTTTACTGAATACTTGGGATCTCTGTTTTAAGCAACTCTTAAATATGAATTCCAAAATGTACAATTGTTAAAAAAAATATGTGAATAATTTTAAAGGAAAAACGAAGTCCTTACCCTGCAGTTCATGATGTATTACTCCCACCAGGTTGGGTTCGTCTCCCCACCAGAATATCCAGAGCTCTTTGCAATCCGGCTTGACGTCACGACGCCATACACAGAGCAGGTTGGCTTGCAGACAGCGGATGAAACTTAACAGGATTGGATCATCTTGGGCTGGGGCTGAAATTATGGGTCCACAGTCCCCGTGCCCTCCAAAATTGTACCTACGCCATTTGATTCCTGTGAGTTCAGCCTGGAAAACAACAAGAAATTTGCAATAGTTTTGCTTGTTCTTTTTACTTATAGACCACTAAAAGCAAGTTCCCACAGAGAGGGAAAGCTGATAAAACAGGCATTTATATTCAACTTCACACCACAAGGTCTCTCAAACAAAGACACACATCAGCCCTTCTAAGTTTGGGGACAAGGGTGTTGGAACAAACCAATCATATTAAATACCAGGATAAAACAAGCTGGTGATCATTGTGTGCTGTTGAAACATGTTTATTCTCCTGACCATCTATCAGGCACCCATATTTTTAAATACTATCTCAATTATTACTTCCTATTCAATTCACAAATTATACTTATTTTAAAACCAATTAAGGGGCTGGAAAGATTCACTACCCAGCAGTTAAGAGCACCAAGCATGGGTGGATTTCCAGCAAGCACCATGCAGTGGCTCCCAGCCCTTCTTAACTCTGGTCCCAGAAAAGCCAGTGCCCTCTTCTTCATAGCTATGAGCATAGGACACACCTGGTGAACACTCATACATGCAGGCAAAACTCTCATATATATTTAAAAACTTTTAAATATTTTTATAAATAAATGAAACAAGATTTTTAAAATAACTATTGAGCCGTGAGGGCCCTCGGCCTTTAATCCCAGCACTCAGAGGCAGGAACAGTGTATCTCCTGTGAGTCTGAGGCCAGGCTAGTCTGTAACCAAGTCTCAGGACATCTAGGGCTATGTAGAGGGACGGCCTCAACAACAACCAAAGTCCAAGTTGATTGTTCCTAACACAAAATCCTGACACTGAAACTATCTCTAAGGAAGCCTTGAGGTTCATTTCACATGGCAAGCCAGTAAAATATATGTCAACAGTCTGAATCTGAAAATCTACAATCTGAAACATACGGTCCCAAGGACTTGGAACAAGGGGTTCTCCGCTTGCAGAAGACATTCTGAGGGAGTCCCACACTCTCACCTCCCTCTCCCACCTTAGCAGCCAGTTCAGGAGGTGGGAGTTCTCACCAGGGCAGCACAGCGTGCTGAAAGGCTGCTCAGGAAGTAACTGCTAGCAAAGCTGAGGCAAGTCACTTAGCATGCAGCACAGAGCCTTGCCTCTAAGCAAGCCTCTGCTGTGGTCAGGTCTTTGGTTTTTTTTTTTTTTTTTTTTTTTTTCCGGAGCTGGGGACCGAACCCAGGGCCTTGTGCTTCCTAGGTAAGCGCTCTACCACTGAGCTAAATCCCCAGCCCCTGGGTCTTTGGTTTTTTAAACACATCTTAAACCATGCAACTTTGAACAAGCAAGTAGAGGCTGTGTGTACTGCTGTGCGTTCCACACACTTCTACGCTCAGATTTCCTGACACTTGGGTCTGATGAACTGAGCAGAACATCAAAGACACTTCAACACAAAGAGTGTGGGGCTCCTTACTTAGCGGCTACACACTGGACCCATGTACTGGACCAGAGCAAAGCTGACCCACAGTCCTGTATCAAACAGCCCATGTGTCCCCATCCCTGCATTTCCTCTCCCACAAAGCCCATCATCTTTATGGACAAATTCTTTCTTTGAAACAGGAGCAGCATAGGACAGAAAAGTAACCGTCCCAACCCAACTCGGACTAACTCCAGGTGCTTAAACAGCTGACACAAGGCGCGCGCGCGCGCGCGCGTGCGTGTGTGTGTGTGTGTGTGTGTGTGTGTGTGTGTGTGTGTGTGTGTGTAATAAAGACAAGAGTCTCACTATGTAGCCCTAGCTGGCTTTGAACTCACTATGTAAGCTAAGCTGGTCTCCAATTAAACAAGACCCACTTGCCTCCTAAGTACTGGGACTAAAGGTGTGAGACACCATGCCTGGCATACTTTCCTTAAGCAACATGGGATCCCCAACATTCACATAGCATTTACATTGCATCAGGCAAGTGGAACTTAAAGAGCATCTTAGGTACATGCAAATACCCCATTTATAGAAGGCCTGGGGATCTGAGGCAAGGCAGAAAAGCAATCCTGAACAAGGACAGCTTGTGAGCTCTCAGAGCTCTCACAGCCCAAGGAAGTGACTCTGTCCATGGCGGCTCCCTCTTCTCACCGGCACACCCACACCCTTGTCTAGTTTTCTGTTCAAGCCCCCACGTTTCTTCTAATATAAGTAATATCTCTGTGCTTTAATCAGAAAGCCTAACACTAATTTCTAAATGTCCGAGGAGATAAAATTAGAGAACATATGGAGAACACTCATTTAAGCAAGAAGATGGTTCTATGACCAAGAACCCTGGGCAGGAGAGGAGAGGAGAGAAAGTAGTCACCAAGTACACAGTACCAATCAATCACAATGATGACAGTGACCATGTTTCAAGTGCTAGAAAAGCAGGGCACATCAGAGACTTGCACACTGGCTGAGTCTGTCCCCAGGAAAGCTAAGGACACTCACTAGAGCACTTTCACCTGTAGACCCTCGCAGTTCAGCAGGCAAATATCTGGCTGATTCCAGACAGTTCTCTGCCAGGCTTTTGCACTAAGTTCCTGTGCCTCTGCCTGCTCTTGGTGGCAGAGGGAAGCCACTGTCACTTGCTGTACTCTTTACAGAGCTGACCCTGCCACAGTGAGCTATAAGCGCCACACTGCACTGCCTGCCACAGGCTCCATAGTGAGTCAGCCAAAGGAACTGGGAAACTTCAAAACATTCAGCTCCCTTGCTCTAAAGCTAAAATTAAGTTTTATAAAAGTCTACCTTGATAAGTAAGCCTTGACACCTAACAGATGACCATGATAAAGTCAACACTCAGGGAGGGGTGCTTTCAATCCTGGCTCCGTGTCTAGTAAGAGCAACACCTGTCCTATCATGGATGCTGTTCTCCCAGGAGCATGGAGCACCCAGCTCTGCTCACTGAGCCCTGGCAGTGCTCTGCCTCCTCTCAGCCCCAGAGCACTGAAGCAGAAAGGCCTCGGAAGAAACCTCAGACAGAAATGAGGCTAAGCAGGCTGGTTCCTCTGAAGTCAGCGGGGCTGATGACTGAGACAGCTCCAGCCCCTATCTACCTTTCAAACCTCTCACTCACTCACTGTGTACTGTGTCAGGGAAGTCGGAGAGCCGTATGTGCGAGCCAGCTCTCTCTACCACATGGGTACGAGGGGTTGAACTCGGTTCTCCTTTAGCAGCAGCCCTTTTACCTGCAGAGCCATCACGCTGCCTGTTTCCCCCATTTCTGACAAATACCTAACTCTAAAACTCAAATTTTTCTTTTCAAAGTCTTGAATCAGCACTGAACCTAGTGGCACAATGCAGCTCTGGAGAGACATCTCTGGACAGATAGCTCTGGACAGACAGGTTGCCTGAGGCCCAGACCTGCTAAGCAGAGACCTGGGAATAGTGCAGGGACAGAATGCTCACTGAGCATGTGTGGCCACAGGTTCAATCCCTTACTCTCGAAGAATTTTTTTGGAGCAAACCTTTAAGCATTTTGATATTCAAATTATCCTAGATATATATTTATGCTAAGTTCTAAAAATACAAAACCAAAAAGGTAGACTTTAATATTCAAGGAGCAAAGGTGGCCCTCCCTCCTGTGGGACAGCTCCAGCGCATAGCACCCTGAGGGTCTGGGTACACTGGGCACCTGAGTTCTTCCCACCTGCCTCAGCCCTTCCAGCCACATAGCTCAAGAAGTTAAGACTCCTAACAGTTAAAAAGTCATCCATAACCACAAACCTGGCAAACGACAGGTCCCAGACATTGCTACATTGAAACCACAACTGAATTTGAAACAAATTCTTTCCACTCTGCCATGCTCCTTCATGGGGCTAATGTTAAAAATTAGCCCTGGAGGATTAGAAAATCAGACAAAGAAAGCACCATGGGCTCAATTTAGCAATGACTACAGCTCATGGCCATGCTCTCTGATCTAAGAATGGTCATGGCTTTTCCAGGCTTCCTGGGGCAATACAAACAATTCATAAGAGCGGGCGGTCACACCATCTCAAGGACCTTACGTACTTACTGCCACAGGCGTCGGCACACAACCACTGGAGGACGGTGTACTTCTCAGAGGGTAAATTTTAAAAAGGAACTCCCTATTCTAACAGCAAGAGGCGATGGAGAAAGGGTGTTCAACAGTGGCTGTGAAGGTTTTCTGAAAGAGGAGCTGAGGGGGTGGGACAGCCGACATGAAGGAAGAGAAGGCTACTGCTGTCAGCTCCCAAGGATGCTAAACTCCAGACTCCAACAGACCCCAGAGCAATGCCTTCCTAGCGCCCTCCATGGGGTTTAGAGGCTCTGTATTGATCCTTAGTCTTACTTCTTAGGTACAATGTACTCAAAGAGCGCTTGCTTTTCACACTAGATGTTTACATCATATATTTGCAACATGGCCCCAGAGTTAAAACTAGATTCAGTGGTCCTAAAACAGAATAAAAACTACACATGTGTTCTTGGCAAGAACAAACTGGGGTTTACCACCCCAGATTGAACACTGCAGGAGATAAGAAATACAGGTTATGAGCTTGCTCTCTCCACAATGTGCCTCCATGATTTCAGGAAGCCTACTCTACCCCAGGGTGCTTCAGCTCTAGGAGTTACAAAGTGCTATGCTGACCTACATACAACAAATGAGCTCATCTCCTGCCCCAAACTAGTTACATCTCACTGGCAAAGGCAACTTGTAAATGACACAAACCCTTATCAGACATCTCAGAACCATCAGTGACAAAATTTCCAGAAGATACTCTGATTTAAGAAACCTACTGGGCTGAAGCGAAGGAAGGAACTGAGTGGTCCAGCATTTGCCTAGCATGCGCAAGGCCATGGGAGGCGGACGACAGGCATCTCTCACTGCCAGCATAAGTGCCCTAGAAAATCTCAACTGTGCCTTTGCCCTCTCCCTACTGTGACAGAATTAGTATTCTAGCAGATTAGGAGAATACAGTAAACACATTAAATCACCTCACAGATCAAAGCCAGGAAAGAAACACAAATGTTGCATATAATGGAAAGGCACAATGTAACAAATTGTAACAAATTTGTAAAAAATATAACAAATTGGCTCCAGGTACGAGTGGCAGAGTGAACACACACACACACACACACACACACACACACACACACACACACACACACACACACTTCTGCTCTCTTTAAAGCACACTAAGCAGCACTCTCTCCCTGTAACTATAGATACAACAGCAGGCCAGACAAGAAAGAGTATCGGAGTTTCAAAAACCATGAAGCTGATGCTCAGGAGAGATGGGGCTCTGAGTAACCAACCCCAGACACAGAAAAGGTGGAATGCAAGCCATTGGCAAAAGTGCCCTTCAGCCTTAGGAGCTGGGCACACTAGCACCTCTGCAAGGCGTGAGAAGGAGAGAGGCACAGTAAGAAAACAGGGTGAAGTCTGCTGACAGGGCCTGAGAGATTCAGACATTCTTCTACCGCATCCCAGGAAAGAACAGAAGAAACTTCTCCAAAGACAGAGGCTGTGCTTGCTACGGAGGGCACGGCAATCAGAATGAAAGTAGACCTCTAAGTACACTTGGATGAGTGACAGCCAGGAGCCACCTTCCCAGTCAACCCTGAAGTACCAGACAGCTACTAGACAGCCTAGAAGAGACCCCAAAGGAGTCTGGAATCTTACATGCTACAGAGAAAGATCCCAAGATACTAACTCAAACAAACAAAAACAAAAACAAAACCAGCCTGCCCCCATGTGTGCAGGCACAGTAACAGACAACACTCATACACTGGAAACTATCGGCAACTCTGCCGTCAGCACCTCTATGATCAAGGGCTACTAATGAGCCGAGAAGAAGGTCCAGACACAACGCTAAAACAAAGGTTAGAGGAAAAACCTAAACTGTGAGGAAAAAAACATCTAGAACATCCATCACTGATTCTCTCAGAAAATCGAGAGATGGCTGAGTGGTTAAGAGCTCTGGCTGCTCTTGCAGAAGACCAAGGTTCAGTTCCCAGCATCAGCAGAGTGGCTGATAACCATCGCTAACTCCAGTTCCAGGGGATCTGATACCCTCTTCTAAATTCTGCAGGCACCCAAAAGACACATATTGCATACACAGACAAAACACTCTTACATACAAAATAAATCTAAAAACACCTTACAGATCAGTGTAGCCAATTAAAACTGAAAAGGAACAGAATGTTCAAAGAAAGAATCAAAAGAAAACTCAGTGAAATACATGGAAGATAAAGTTCAGTAACTCACATGCACAAAGTTGACAAAATAAAAAGTGGGCAGGTAGGGAAGGGTGGGAATGAAATTAGAAAGAAGAGGAACCGGCTGGAGAGAAGCGGTTAAGAGCACCTGACTGCTCTTCAAGAGGTCATATGGAGTTCAATTCCCAGCAACCACATGGTGGCTCCTAAAGATCCGATGCCTCTTCTGGTGTATCTACAGTGCTCAATATATAATAAATAAATTAAAAAAAAAAAAAAAAAAAAAGAAAGAAAGAAGAGGAACCGAGGAAGTTAAGAGGTAAACACAGACTCCTAAAGCTGGGCTACAGCTCCCTGCTTAGAGCACAGACCCAAGGCTGCAGCTCACTGCAGAGTGCTTGCCCTCTGTGCCTTGGGCTCCACTGTGGAAGTAAAAACTCTTAGAAAAAGAAAACAATGAAGAATTACCTAAAACAATAATTCATGGATACTTCTCCTCTCTAAAAAACCTGTGAAACACTAGATGGAAAACTCTCTCTGAATACCTAAAAGCAGTAATGAGAAGGGCCTCACAAAAGGCCCCACTCCACCGTGGCATGCTACAAGACCAGACCCATGAAGAAAGACGTCACATGAGCAAGAAGGCAAAGTACAGAGACTCCCATGGTCTCAAGAACAATTCTCAGCCAAAGCAGACAGAAGAGCTACCAAATGCAGAGCAGGAGGAGCAAGCCCAAACGCTCAACTCCTCGTGTGTGAAGAGGACTGCAGAGTGTGAGCCACAGGGAGAGAGGCTAGGAGTGGGGGAAAGCCAAGGAAGACCCACAACTGATGACAACTATAGGCCGAGCTTGAACCAAGTGACCATGGCGGAACAGATGGCCCCAGTAAAGAACCCTTAGGAAGCTGCTGCTGCTGGTGGTGAAATGCCCACTCTACTGAGGACTCCAAGGTTTCAGACAATAGGGTGATGGTGAGGGATGGTCAGGTAAGATAGCTTCTTACCTGTGGGACATGACCTCATGTAGGGGAGGGAAAAAATTGTCAACAGTAAAAGGTCTCGAAACAGGCAGTCTTCAAAAATTCACTTTAAATAAATGTTATAAGAACCCAAGGTCTTTCAGAAACTCTAACCATACTGTATTTCATGGCTTCACCACAGCCTTGGTTCTGACTAACACGGCATGAGTACAACTCACACACCATTACACCCCGCCCAACACTGCCTACACCACTTCAGCTCAGTTCCTACTGTGCACATAGAGTTTTCTCTCAGAGGCACACAATGGGTAAAGAAATGCTTCCAGTAACATCAGCTCCGTCAGCTACCTCCGGTCGGTGGTTTGTACAGGAATGGCCCCCATAGACATACAGGTCTAAATACTTGGAGTGACATCTTAGGAGGTTTGGCATTGTGGGAGGAAGAAAGTACCTGGGGGTGAGCTTTGAGGTTTCAAATGCTTAAGCAAGCTAGGCCTGGTGTCTCTTTATCTTCCTGCTGCCCAAAGTAGAACTCCTTCTCCAGCGCCATGTCTGCCTGTGTGCCTCCATGCGTCTTGCCACGACCTGGAAGCCAGCCCCAGTTAAACACTTCCCTCTATAAGAGTTGCCGTGGCCACAGCGGCTCTCCATAGCAATAGAAATCCTAACTAAGGCACTCCCTGTTTAAATTTTGCTATCTGAGTTCTTGAGTTTCTTTTGTTTGGCTTTGGTTTATTTCTAACTGTGTGTGTCCGTGTGGGTATGAGGAAGCTGAGTGCAGGTGCCCTCAGTGGCTGAGCAAATCAGAACCCCTGGGGCGCTGAGCTGGAGTTGGCGGTCAGTAGCTGCCTGAAGGGTGCTGGGAATGGAACCCAGCACTCCGGGAGAGCAGCATTCCCTCTTCACAGCTGCACCATCTGTCCAGCCCTGCTCCTGTCAATTTCATAAAGAATTGCTCAATCAAATTCTGGCCTGGGATTAAGGACAGAATCCCCAACAGTTTATGAAATGGTCCTAAATATACTCCTGCCGCTTTGTACCACACTTCTGCAAAGCGGCATTCTCCACACTGACGACTGTCAAATAAGGATGCATCAGCTCCACCTCCTGCACCTCGAATGCTTCTGCCAAGACTTAACTCTGTGTAAGAAAGTACACCCACCCCATTAGTATGGAAATTGCTTTCATCTTTAATGGTAGTAAAATTATAAGCATACCAAATAATTGTTTTAAAGTAAATGCATGGTTTGGTCTGGGGGGAGCACTGGTCTTCATTTTGAGGGTTGATTGGTTTTCAGGAATTCTTAGTTATTAGTAAATGTTCGGCTAATACACCCATCTCACATCTGTGTGCCCAGAATCACATACAAGTTTCTTGAGCAAATATAATGAGAGGAGAAATGGTTTACTAAAACATAGAGATGCACTTTAAGAAGGAAAAAGGCCACACATAGTGGCCTACGTGGGAGGCAGAGGCAGGCAGCCTGGTCTACAGAGTGAATTTCAGGACAGCCAGAGCTACATAGTGAGCCTTGTGTTTAAAGAAAAGATGAAGAGAGGAGGAGGACTGGGGGCGGGGGAGGGAGGGAGGGGGAGGGGGGGGAGGGGGGGGAGGAGAGAGAGAGAGAGAGAGAGAGAGAGAGAGAGAGAGAGAGAGAGACCTATATTTCCAAATCCAAGTGACACTGAAAAGGAGAAGTCATTAGGACTTGGCAAACATTTCCAACACCTATTAACATGAACACAAGGTTAATCCTGAATCTAAACTAACCCGAATTACCATTTGGTACCAATTACGTTGGTAAAGTACAGATGAAAGGGGTATGTCTCTCTGTAAGTGGTAGAAAGAACGAGCTATATCATGTAAGGTTCCTCAGTGTTTAGAAATAATAAGGAATTAATAGCAAAGCATTTGCCTAGGAAGAAGGTAAGAAGGGCCTGGAACTAGTTTCGGATTTAATACTCCGCAGCTCTCCTGCGGACCAGGAGCTGCGCCCAGCGCCCAGCGGCTATGCACTTTGCAAGTCCTTGCTAAGCTGCTGGGGGTGGCCCCCAGCCCTTCTGCAGCTCACACAAGCCCAGAACTTTCAATCCCACTCCTTCAGTCTCCATACCCAGTCTGACCTCCACACAAAAACTTAACTCTGCTTGAAAACAAGAAAAATAAAATTTAAACAAAAATTATCAAAACATAATAATAAAATATAACTACTACAATGTTATTCCTCACAAATTCCTAAACTTCAGAATAATTTAGTGTCCCATAAACTGTAATGCAAACCCCAAAAATGTACTAATTATTACTATTATTTTATGATTTATTTCTTTGTATGGGTGTTTGGTCAGCATGTTGGCTGTGCACTCTCTGCGTGCCTTGTACCTTCAGAAGCCAGAAGCTATCAGATGCCCGGAGCTAGAGTCACATATGGCGGCTGAGTAACCTGAGCCATGTAAATGCTGGGGCCTCCACAAGAGCTGCAAGTGTTATCAACCACAGGTCCCTTTCCGTAGCCCAGGCTGACCTGGACTCACAACACAGCTAAGGAAGACCTTCACTCTCAGCAATCTTCCTGCCTCGGCTTCTGGAATGCCAAGTTTAAAGGCTTGCGCTCCGAAGGCTATTTACTCCCTGTATGCCACTGCTATCTATTTTCCTCTCCACTTTAGCTTACTGAAAACCCAGCTGGGCAAGCAGACACTCGTAGCTCAAGCTTCCCCTGGCTGCACCACTACCACTGGCCAAGGATGCTTCCTTCAGACAAGATAGCTAGATTCTATCATGGCCTGAGAAATACAATATAACACTAGCGATCCGTCCATACAATAGGGATTTGGTACAAAAAAGGTGACTTTATGTCTGATTGTTTTTGCCCGCATGTATGTTTATGCATCATGTGCATGCTTGGTGCCTACAGAGGCCCAAAGAGGACAGTAGATCCCCTAAAACTGGAGTTACAGATGATGTGAATCCTCATGGATGCTAGGAATCAAGAAAGTATCCTTAACCAATGAGCCATCTCTTCAGCCTAAAAAAGTGACCTCTACCATACACATTTACTGATTCGAAATTTTTCTCTTTATTATCATTTTCTTTTAATCACTTACTTTGCCAATACTAATTCAAAGTGAACAATATAGACTGAGAAGACGGCCAAGAAGGTGAAGGTGCTGGTCACCAAGCCTGATGACCCAAGTTTGACCCCCATAATCAACATATGGAAGGACTGAACTGAATCCTCAAAGTTGTCCCCACAAATGTACACATGAAGGCCACACATGCATATATGTGCACAAGTGCAAATAAACTAAAAATACAAAATATTTAAGATAAAATGAATTATAACTTAATATGAACAAATTCCTAAGCTTAAGAACTATTTAGTACCCCATTAACTGTGTTGAAATGCCAAAAGGCTGTTTGTCTGCCTTTGGTTCATGTATGCATGACCAAGTGCTGCCAATGTGCAGGAGTGTGGGCATGCTCACATATGTCCCCACCTTTCCCTGAAAGCTGGCATGGTGCCGGTTGGGCTGGACTGCTCTGCCTCCCCAGCTCTGGGAGTAGACATCTGCGTCATGCCCAGGCTTTCTACATGAGTTACTGGGATCAAACTAAGGTCCTCATGGTTGTAAAGCAAGCGTTTTACCCACTGAACTTGGATTCCCATCTGCATATGAGAGTAAAGTGGGTTTGTCAATAGAAGTTTCAACACCATTAAATCTTAACAGTTCCATTTCTAGTCAGTCATGTGCATCTGTATCTATGCACACTGAGTACAGTGCTCACAGAGCCAGGAGAGGGCATCAGCTCCACGAAACTGGAGTTACAGGCCACCCACGGAAGATGCTTGGAACTAAACTCAGGCCTGTGGAAAAGCAATGTGGGTTCTTAAAACACTGAGCAAACAAGGTTTTCTGTTAACTAAATGCTTCCTTTTAAAAGAAGGTTTTAAAATAATTATTTTGGAATATAGGCTCTTACTGTAGTCCTGCCTGACCCAGAGATCAGCCTGCTTCAGCCTCCCAAGTTCTGGGATTAAATGTGTGCACCACCTAACCTGGTATGTTAAATTACGTTAATAAAATGTAACGTCTAGGTTCTACACAAAAGTTCTAAACTTACCAGACACTACTGTTTGCTTCTAACTAGGAGTGCCACACTCTGAAAAAAATACAAGATAGGGATAAGTCGCCAGGGGAAAGCTGTGAGTGAGGAAACACAAACACTCCCATGCTTCGCACCCAGCCTCACGCGCAATCCTCTCAAGCAGACGGAGGCAGCAGCACGGGTATGGTGAAGAACAAGCCTCACGGTTATGAAGACTTGAGTGAACCTGACATGGGACCGAGAGACTCTGAGGTGAACTTGACCTGCTCAGCACAGGCGGCAGACGATGGCCAGTACAGCCGACTGCTGGTGTTTACAGCTCGCAGCTATGCTCAGAGTTTCACACTGCTGGTGACCACTTTCCCACTACAGCCAGCGCTGTAACTCTGACCAGACAGAGTACATTCTGAAATAATTACTCTGTGCTAACCTCTGAACTACGATGACATCCACAGAGAAATGAAACATTTAAAATATAAACAGTTCTGGGGGTGGGGATTTAGCTCAGTGGTAGAGCGCTTGCGCGCAAGGCCAGGGTTCGGTCCCCAGCTCCAAAGAAAAGAAAAGAAAAGAAAAGAAAAAGAAAAAAAATATATATAAACAGTTCTAGGCAGATACAACATCCTCTTTCGGCCTCCAACGGTATTCTTCACACATGGTGCACAGGCATGTATACAAGCAAAACACCCATAAAGATAGTACTAATGAAATCAGTTCATTAATACTTAACTCTTTGTGGATGTCATCCTAATTCAAAGGATTAATTAACTAATTAATTAAAATTAAATAAAGGTTCACCTGAACTGTTCCCACACCTTAAATAAGCAGAAAACTAGGCAAAAAATAAAATAAAATTTCCATACTCAGGCCTTGGCCAATTGGCAGTACAAAACTAGGTTCTCTACAAGGCAAACAAGTGAGGAAGGGTTTCTAAAGTTGAAGCCTCTGGAATTTGGAGTAGATAACCAAAAAGAAGACAATTATGTAGGAAATCCATGCTGTAGAGGTTCTCTGGAAACTTCCTGAGCACCAAGCTGTGCACTGGACAGAGTCAGTAAGGCCAAAGACTAACTAGAAAAGCCACTCTGGGCTGCAACAGTCAGCCAAGGTACACACTGACTGGAGACCCAGGAGTAAGCAGGGAGCCAATCCTAGCATAAAGACTACACTAACAGGCAAGCCTCAAAAACCAGTAAGGCCAGCAGTGTAACCACCTTAACTGCCAGCAGTGTAACCACGACCAACACAAATGTAATCACCAAAGAAAAGGGTGCACAGGCTCACAAGGTCTGGATGTCACACTATGCAGCAGTCAGAGCAAGGACAGAAGGGAAGGAGGGAGGGACAGATGATGGATGGACAGAGGGGCGACAGGCAGACAAGTCCATTACTAGGACAAAATCAATTAACAGAGCCAAAGATTAAAAGAATAATGTAAGTAATAGACAGCACTTTAAAAACAGCTGTTATAAATACAGTCAAGAATTTGAAGAAAAATACAAACATCCACCACAGAAAACGTGCCATTTAAAAGTCAAATACACAAGGTGTGAAATGAGAAGCCCACAGAGTCTGTTCGCCCACAGAGGGTTGGGGAGTAGGCTGGGCACACGAATGTGGCTCGGTGTGGACTCCTGTCTAGATGCAGGAGGGCCTCAGTTCAAACCCCACAAAGCGCAGGAGGCACTGGCAGAAATGAGGAGTCCTGCAAGTGTACTATGGTACTGCCTAAGCTGAAAGGAGTGCACAGAACTGCAGAGCCTACGAACAAAGCCAAAGAACAGAAGCCAGCAGTCTACCACCCCACAAGACCAAGATTCCAGAGTGTGGGGTGCAGCAGGTACTGCATAAAAGATTTCTGAACGACAGCCAAGTTATCTACAAATGTTATGAAAACAATTCATCTCTAATTCAAGGAGGTCAGTGAACCATCAGCAACGTAAACACAGAAACCACATCAAAATAAAATTCTTGAAAACAATGATAAATGTAAATTCTTAAAAGTTGTCCAAGAAAGATATTACATAGAAAAAATAGAAATAATATTAAATATAGACTGATCAGAAGACATGCAAGCTAGAGGCTAGGATATGGCTCAGTTATAAGAGCGCTTAGTCTGGGCAAGGCCCTGGATTCCATCCCCAGCAGAAAGGGGGAGGGACACATGAAAACCAGAAAACTTTGCAAAGACACACTAAAAGAGAAAATCGTTCACCAAAACCTACAGATCAGAGAGAGAGAGAGAGAGAGAGAGAGAGAGAGAGAGAGAGAGAGAGAGAGAGAATTTTTGTATATTTTAAAATGTTTCCTTTCAAGGGTAAATGAAGCTGGTGTGGTGGCACACGCCCTTAGTCAGAGCACCTGTGAGACAAGGGCAGGCTGCCCTCCAGCCAGCTCTACAGTGAGACCTAGTTTTCAACCAAGGAGAAGGAAATGGGCTGGCAGCAAGCCACCTCAAGAGTTGGACACAGGGATTGGGGATTTGGCTCAGTGGTAGAGCGCTTGCCTAGGAAGCGCAAGGCCTGGGTTCGGTCCCCAGCTCAAAAAAAAGAATTTAAAAAAAAAAAAAAAAAAAAAAAAAAGTTGGAGCACAAACCGCTCCTGCTGGGGACCTCACTCTCCAGTAAGTCTCGGAAACTACAGCCCCAGGAGAGCTCAGCTCCACTCCACCCACACCCCAACCCCCACCGCCTCCTTGCACACCTATACTCACCTGTATATACCCCTCCCCTCACAGATGTGTATACACGCATGCATATAATTAAAATATATTTAAAAAAACATTTTAATGGGGAAAAATACTAATTTTTTGATGAACAGAATTTAATACACCTATATTAAAATAAACGTATTTTCTTTTTTTTTTTTCCTTTTTTTTTTCTTTTGGAGCTGGGGACCGAACCCAGGGCCTTGCGCTTCCTAGGCAAGCGCTCTACCACTGAGCTAAATCCCCAACCCTATAAATGTATTTTCAAAAGTTCTTCAGGTGAATAAAAAGAAAACAGATACCAGAAAAAAAAATCCAATGTCAGAGAAAGATATATAAACACATAAATTTAAAAAACAATAAAAAACAATAAAATGATAGAAAAATGAATATTCACTGTAAGAGTGTTAGTTCCTTAAATAAAGCCAACTCCAAGAGAGTGACCATTACTAGAGTAAAGAAGGAAATTTTGCAATTAAAAAGAGTCAGTTCTGCTGAGAGTCATGACGCATGCCTGTAAGCCCAACACTGGGAGAAAGGAAGAAGGAGCCCAGGTCCAAAGTCATCCTGGGCTACACGGTGAGACCAAGCCACGCCCAGTCTACTTAGGAATTCCTTGTCTGAAAACAACAAAGTTACTTCTTCAAGAAGCAGCCAAACCTCCAGGGAGCTAGCACCTAGCAGAGTTTCCCGGCAGCAAGCAGAGGGCCAACAGAAGGCCAGGGAGAAGGGACGGGCAAATGGAAGAGACAGGAATGGTCTTCTCAGCACAGAAGGTCACCGTGGCAAGAGATATGAGCAGCCACAGTTAACCAGAGAGCCCAGGGCAGCAGAGCACTCTAGTTTTCAAATGACATGGAAAATTCACCCTTAAGAACCATGTGTTGAAACAAATACACACGAATATGTTGTTAAGAATTTAAAACTCTGAACAAAATTAAGTTAGAAATTAATAGCAACAACAACAAAATCTGGAATGCCTCTACTCCCTGAAAACTCTGGAATCTAAACTTCCAAATAGCACATGGGGAAAGAACAGGGTACTCTGAGCTAATGACTGATGTAACAAATCAAATGTATGAGATATAATTAAAGGTATTCAGAGAGAACTCTAACTCCAACAGACCCATGACTCTAAGCTTCTACAACTAGAACTTACGGAGGAAGACTTAAACAGAGTCAACAGAGGAAAATAACGTCAAAAGGTAAGAAATACCAAACAGACTAAAAAGAAAATGATCAAAACCAAAAGCTGGTTCTTTAAAAAGATTCATAAACCTAGCAGGTTTCTCTAGACAGACCCCTAAGCCTGACAGACAAGCCCCTGCACAGAAGTGAAGGCCCATCACTGTACATCCTGAAATACCAAAAAGGGCAGATGACCACAGACAACCCTTAGTTTAGTAAAGAATGCCAGTTAAGTGAACAAGAATTTGAAAAAGAACAGCACACCTCTCCCCTACCCCCAACAGAACTCAAACTTTCAAACTTCCCCACAGGTGCTAGAGAGATTTACAGTAGATGAAAGCCCTTGCTGCCAACCATGACAACCAGAGTTTGATCCTGGGACAAATTTGGGGGAAGGAAAAGAACTTCTACAATCTGTGATCTAGCTGTCATACATGCACCATGGTACACACATGGGACAGACACACACACACACACACACACACACACACACACTCTCTCTCTCTCTCTCTCTCTCTCTAAATAAATAAATAAATAAATGACTATTTATTTACAAAATTAACAATAAACTTTTCCATTAAAAAATATTGCAAATATGTCCTAAACAGACTCGGCAAACAGACAGCCAGGTGTGGTGGTGCACACAGTACTCCGGAGACAGAGACAGGTGGGTCTCTGTGAGTCCAGGCTAGCCAGCGCAGCAATGGAGTGAAACCCTGTCTCAACTATAAAAGGAAGGCTGTTCATAAATAACAAGATTGATAGCCCTGTGGCACCAGGACCATAGGAAAACCTCACAAGAAATCCACATGCCAGTATCCTTTTAAGGGCATGAATATAAAAAACATGAAGATGCTAAGAAATCAAATCTAACACAAAAAACAATGGCAACACACCATGAACTAACTTTATCTGGAACTCAGTCTGCAAAACACAGAGCGTCCACCAACAGAACCAAATCTATCTCTCAACAGAGGTGCACGCCCATGTTCTCTCGCACATGCACAAAAAAACACATTTAAGAGGAAAAGCGAACTTTATAGAGTGCAGACTGCTCCCTCCTGTAAAGGTGGGAGTTCTGCTCCCAGCACCCACGTCAGGCCACTCACAAGCGCCTCTAACTCCAGCTCCATGGAATCTGATGCCCTCTTCTGGCCTCCTCAGACACTAGCACACATGTGCACATATACACACAGACACATAAAAATGAAATAAATCTTAAGGAATAAAAGCTAATTTAACGGGGAAATGTTCAAAAACCCAGAGTGAACAACATGGTGACAGAGGACTCAGCCTAAACTCAGGAGCAAGGGTAGGTCGCACCCTGAGAACCGTCACCCAAAACTGGACTGTTGGTTCCAAATAGTATAATACATCACGAAAAAGAAAGAAGATACAGCTTCCAAAGAAACTGAAAAGGGGCTGCAGAGATGGCTCGGGTTAAGAGCACTGACTGCTCTTCCAGAGGTCCTGAGTTCAATTCCCAGCAAGCACATGGTGGCTCACAACCATCTGTGATGGGATCCGATGCCCTCTTCCGGTGTGTCTGAGGACAGCGACGGTGTACTCACATACAATTAATAAACCTGAAGTGACTTATCTCCAGACAGCACTGTAATGTGCATTTACAGAAACCTCAGGCTGCTACAGAACAATCACAACACATCACAGAGTTTAGCAAGGTCAGTACACACCACAACGCACCTCTTCATATCAGTGGTAAACAAGTAGAAAAATCTTAAACATTTCTTTTAAAATAGCATTAAAAAGCATACACAATTTAAGGACAAATTTAAATACATGTTTCAAATCTACACACACAATCTACCAAACAATGTTGGGGAAGTGAAAGCTATAAGGACAGACATCCACCCCGAAGCCCACTAATGCCAGCAGAAGGGGTAGGGTGGAAAGAGCACATCAGGCACCAGACCATCCAGGACTACTCAGGAGAGCATACTGCAGTCTACACACAACCTGGAAACCGGGTCGGGGTGGGGTGGGGGTGGGGTGGTAAAAGGAAAGCTGGGGAGTGTGGCTCTGGCATAACATTTGGCTAACCTCGAACCCTATTTTGGATCCCCAGCAACACAGACGCGCACGCGCGCGCGCATCCTGAAAACAAGCTCATATGCATGAACTAGAAGTCTCAATTATTATCAGTACATTCTTGCCAATGTGACCTATATCTATTCAGCATAATCCCAGTCAAATCCACACAGCACTCCACACATTACCAGCCTGACTCTAAGGCACCATGGAGCGCTAAAGCTGTATCCCAACGGTAGGGCACTTACCTAACACAACACCCAGGGTTCAACCCCACGTGCCAATTTTTAAAAATAAAATAATTCAATTAAATTTTATATTGAGGCCAAGCATGGCAGTGCATACCTTTAATCCTAGCAAAGCCAGACTGTTCTACATAGTGAGGGGTTTTTAAGATTTATTTATTTATTATATATGAGTACACTGTCGCTGTCTTCAGACACACCAGAAGAGGGCATCAGATCCCATCACAGATGGTTGTGAGCCACTATGTGGTTGCTGGGAATTGAACTCAGGACCTCTGGAAGAGCAGTCAGTGCTCTTAACCACTGAGCCATCTCTCCAGCCCCGCAGAGTGAAGTTTTTTATATTTTATTATTTCATGTGTGAAGGGGTTTGCCTATATATGTGTCTAGGCACCATGAGTATGCCTAGTGCCCACAAGGGCCAGAAGAGATAGTCAGATGTTGTGAGCTGCCACGTGGGTGCTAAGAATCAACCCCAGGTCCTCTGGAAGAGCAGCCAATATTCTTAACCACTGAGTAACCTTTCAAGGCCCCATAATGGGGCTTTATTCTACTATAAAGAAAAATGAAATTGAGCCAGGCATCTTTCTTTACTCCCAGCACGCAGAAGACAGAGGCAAATGGATCTCTCTCAGTTCGAGGCCAGCCTGCTACAGAATGACTTCCAGAAAAGCCAGAGCTACACAGAGAAACCGTGCCTTGAAAACCCCAAAAGGAAAGTGAAATTTGTAGAAAAAGGAACAGGAGATCACTATAACAGACAAGGAAGCCCAGGCTTAGAGACCCAGACACTGCCTGTGCTCTCTGATGTGCTCTGTAAACTATGAAAGTACAGCTGGGAATAAATGCAGTAATGGCTAGAAACTAGAACGGGGGTCATAAGACTGGAAAGAGGTGGCCAGCTCTAGGGAGGGAGTAAGGAATACAGGAGATCCCAGTGGAAATGGATCCACTGAGGGCAAAAGGGCCAACAGGCAGGAATGTGGGAAGAGGATTAATCAAAAGGAAATTCATATGAAAATGCCTTCTAATTTTTAAAAAATAAAATATTAAAAGAAGAAAGTGAGTAGAAAAGCTGGAGCATTTTCCTGATTTAAAGACAAAATCCCACTAAGGAGCAGGGCAGCAAGAAGTGCACTCGCCTTAAGGAAAGGGGCACAGCAGCATCAGGGGTGACCCCAGACACCCAAACTCTCAAGCACACAGAAAGCACCACAACTACTCAGGGTTAAGAGCAGTTGTGGGGGGTTGGGCGCCGTGAGACCTACACTGGGAGAAATGAGAAAGGAGTAAAACATGCTGTTCAAAAAAGCCATAATGCTATCTGGTACCTTGGATGCCATGTAAAGGTCTTCAAGCACAGCCCCAGCATCCAGAGAGGAACAGGAGAGGAGGCCTGTGTCTCCGGGGTGGCACAGTGTTCCAGGCCAGCCTGCACCGAGGAGCAGGGTGAGCTCAGAAAGCTGAGCCTCTGCCATGTCATGTGGAGACAACCAGTGCCACAGGGGACACAGGGGACACAGGGAACAGCAGGACACAGAGAAGCTTCGATTCATTCTTTCCTCACACTAGTGCGTCAAGGGGCATGTTGCCTGGGGACTAGCCGACACACAGTGATTAGCATGTTGACTGGGGACTAGCTGACACACAGTGATTCACTGTTTTCTTTTTCACTATTCTGTGGTAACAAAGATTTCTTAGAGAAAAGAGTATAAATTACAAAAGAAAATAACAAATTGATTTCACATTTTGAGAGCTGATCTTCAAAGAACACAGTTGAAAACAAAAAAGGTAAATCAGAGCTGGGAAGAGTGTACACAGTGCACACGAGGGGCAGAGACACAGGCAACCCAAGGAAACAACTTCAATTTTTAATGTGGAGGAAAATTGCCAATAAGCAATCACAAGAAAGATGTAAATGACATAATATGCAGGTGAAAAAGACATCGTACTTCAGCAATCACTAGTGACTTATAAATTGAAATCAGTTACGACTACCGCCCTCTAAAGAGGATAATTTTAAAATAATATTACTATTAGTGTCTGTGTGTAAGTGGCAGGGGTAGCACGGATACAGAGGTCAACTCTGTGGAGTCAGTTACATCCTTCCACCTTTACGTGGATTCCAGGAATTGAACACAAGTCATCACGCTTGCAGGGCAAGCTGCTTTGTCCCCCGAGGCACATTGCTGGCCCAGAGAGTGGCTAATAGTTTTAAAAGCTAACTAACCATGCAATGCAAACATGCAGAACCTAGAGGACATGCACAACTGGTGAGATATCAAATAACATAACACTTTTTAAGTTTGGCAGTCCATTACCAAATTAAACCTCTACTTATTTACAGAAATAAAAACACCAGAATTAGTACATTAATTTTAATTGAATGCAAAGCACAAAATGTGGTGTGTCCATTCCAGGAACTGTTTTTTAAAAAAAGAAATCCAAAAACAAAGAATGATAGTAGAAAGACTATATATTATTCCAGTTTCAAAAAAAATCCAGAAAAGGCTAAATAAATTGTCCTGTGACAGCAGACGGATGTGTGGTTGGGGGAAGAAGCTGTCAGGAGGGAAGGAGACCTGACTGCATGGCACTTAGGCCCTTCTGCTGCACAGACACCCCTCTCAGCCTCACAGAATGGATTCACTCCTCATACACACATGAAACTATGTGCTGTTCTGTGGATGTCAAAATCCATGAAAGTGCATGCTTGAAATGGATGTACATTCTGTATAAAAGCTCCCTCAGTCGGGTGGTGGTGCATGCTTCTAATCCTGGCACTCAGGAGGCCAAGGCCGGCGGATCTCTGAGTTTGAGGCCAGCCTGGTCTACAGAGAGTTCCAGGACAGCTAAGGCTGTAAGAGAAACCCTATCTCAAAAACAAACAAACAAAACCTACTTCAATAAATACCCTGAAAAGTTTAAGTGTTGGTACAATAATTCAAGTAGACAACCTCAAAAACTATGTGCACCTCTAAGTGACTGCAGGCCCTGTAATTATTTCTAGGTCTGACCACAGGGCAACACGGGTCCCCCATGTAACCTCAGCACTTGGGAAGAAGACAGGACCAAGAGTGTGGGACTAGCCTGGGTTCTATAGTAAAGTAAATGCAGCACTGGGTGTTTTCCCTTTTTCCCCATGAGACAAGGTCTCCCTATGCAAAGGAGTGAGTTTAGGGAGCACTCCATCTAGCAACAATCATTTTGTATTCAACTTCACTCAAAGAGGAACATGGGACTAAGCGTGCAGTGTCTGCTCGTGTGATCGATCCCGTCTCACCCACAGCATGAGGACGTGCATTCTTCCTGAGAGCACACATGAGCTGCTCCTTCCTGCACAGGCCTCTGTCCACACTGTTCGGGCTAACAATGTGCTCTCAAGGATCCTTCTTCAGAAGTTTTCTACAGGAACCATCCTTGACACGGATCCATCGGGAAGAACACAGTCTGAGCCGTAAGGTGGTGGACCCAGTGAGGGTCAAAGGACACTGGTATGGTAAAATAGAAACCAGCTCCAAATGGCTGCTGAGGGTCTGGCTTCTAACAAAGAAATCTGTTCTGGTCATTGTAGGCTATTCGCGCATGTTTAACTATGCACATGAGTGCTGCTGGGATAATCCATCTCTGACAGGAGGACCTGAGTCTTTACAGGACAAACTAACATAACGTCAGCGAGATGTTTCCAGACTACACCGTGGCATGCTTTAATCTTCCTCACCATGAATCAGAACAATTAGCTATCCTCATTTTCCCTTCTAGATGATTCTGTTCAGAATAAAAGTCTAAGAGACTCCTGCCTGTCTGTGTGAAGCAATCACAAGCTGCATTATTACTCCACTAATCTCTGATCAAACTTTAAAAAATGTAAGCTGTATTATCACTCCATTAATCTCAAGCAAATCTACACGCCCCAGTGATCCCCACTTTCATGCATGCACTGAATCATGTGGTCTACATGGTTAATTTTTAAGGGCTCAGAAAAGAAAGCACCCAGTAAAAACTGGGCTGGCTAGGAGGCTCAGCCCAGAAGTCCTGGCAGGACCGGGTCTGGAAGGGACTGGAGGAACTCAGACCTGCCTTGCAGCCTCCACCACTTGAAGTTCTTGCCCAGGTTTCCTCCTCTAAGAAAGCAACGGGGCGAGCAGACTGCAGGCTCTGAAGCAGCTGCCACAGCAGCTTCTGCTCAGAAGAGCTCAGGCTGCGGAGAAGCAGCAGCACAGGACGGGGGCCTGGGAATCCAGGTCCTACCTAATGCCACCAGAAATAAGGGGAAAGGGCCTTTGTAGAGATTAAACATTTTAAAAAGAAAACTCAAAAAAATCTATATACCTATATAATATTTACAAGAGCTTCATAATCTCACTGGAAATCAAAAATTCAAAAAATAAAATATTGAGATGTGTTTGCTCAATGAAGCAAAATTGAGCAATTTCCAGGATAGGTAAGAACAGGAAAATGGAATGATGCATTGTCTGTAGAAACATAAACTAACATATGTTCTTAGTGGGCTCATGGTTGTATCTATTGAAATGTAGTGTTTAACTATTATTGCAGAAAAAGATGAAAGTGTTTTAATGTTGCTCATAATTGGTGGTTAAACAAGCAACAGTACATTATCTTAGAGAAAGAATGTTATTGTTAACAAAAATAACAGAAAAGGTATGTCTAAATTCTCTCTCTCTCTCTCTCTCTCTCTCTCTCTCTCTCTCTCTCTCTCTGACACATACACAGCAGAAAGTCATGTTACAGGAGAAGGTGAGAATCACCCCCCATCTTTAAAACTGAAGACCGTCCGTCAGATGAGCACGTGGAGACGGGCACAGACTGCGGCACAGCTGCATCCCTGAGTGGCAGGTACAAAGCTGGGAGGGCAAGTTGTCAGAACACGGTGAAGCTCTACCTACAGCCACTGGAGCAGGCCACAGTAGTGCATGCGGTAACAATCTAGGACTTAGGGTCAGAGCTCCTGAGGGCAGTAAGAGGGCAGGGTGAGGCTGGGTGCTCATGCTGAAATGAGCTGTTCATGGCACGCTCTAACTTACAAGTGCTATTTTAGAAATCTAGTAAGACAATCTGCATGTGAAGACACACCAAGATGTACACAAGAGCTAGGGGGAAATCTGGAATAATACAAATTAAAATCCTGGTTGGTATCTTCCTCAGAGGGAAAAGGGCCTTTATGGTTTATGTTAGACACTTCCATATTGCTTGAATCTGAGAGTAATTAAGTGATATTTTATTTAATTTATAAAAGAAATTACTTTCCATTAAAGTCATAATTATGAAAACTGTAACCACATGGAAAGTGTTGGTGAGCACAGCAGAATGAAGACCGCATGGCTATGTGCACTGTGCGCTCCAGCGCAGCAGACACGCACACTTGCCACGCACACGGTGCTGGGGAAGCCTCAGCTATCGCAGTGACTCAGACACACATCGATTTTATCATTTCAGTTTCCTGGAAGTTTTATTTCATGAAAATATTTTGTATCTCATTAGTACTACCTCACTTGGAGAGAAATTAAAGAAACATGACAACGTCAGGAGAGCCAGCTCTAGCTTCAGGGTAGCCAAGGGAAATGTCTGCCCACCTGGGAAGGCTGAATGAATTCCCAGCCAATGGAAAGCGGATAGCACATGCTGTGCCAGTAAGTGTACTCGAAACAACTGGAGAGGCCCCGCCACACCACGAGATTCCATCAGAAGCTTCTCAAGTGCATACGTCCACTCCAGTGCTTAACTGAGACTCAGAGCTGCCAAGTCACAGCACAGTGGCAGCACAGAGGGTTCCGGAGCACAAGGAGGCAGGAGTGTGCTGAAAAAGGAAGAAGGTAGGGGCCAGAGGGCAGGAAGGGAGGGGAGGAGGGAGCACAGTAGGAAGTGAAATTCCCAAGCATGAGACAAAACTGACATGTAAAATGACACTCCAAATAACTATACAAAACTTGTCCAATCAAGCAGCCAAGTGCTAATCTAAGGGAACAAAGAAACTAGGAGTAAAGACTCAAAGGAGGGGTTGGGGATTTAGCTCAGCGGTAGAGCGCTTGCCTAGCGAGCGCAAGGCCCTGGCTCCCGGAAAAAAAAAAAAAAAAAAAAAGACTCAAAGGAATCAGAGCCAGGAACAGTCAGGCACATGTGCACCCGTGCCTGTGCTCGTGTGCGAGCAAACACACACACACACACACACACACACACACTCTCTCTCTCTCTCTCTCTCTCTCTCTCTCTCTCTCTCCCTCTCTCTCTCTCTCTCTCTCTCTGCTTGTAGGCTACCAACATGCCCTCTCTACCTACTGAGCTCTCTCAAAGCTCACATGTGCGCAAAGGTATGTGAGAATGCAGGGCATCTATGCCATCCTCCTTGGCTCTAAAGTTAATAGTGAGCCGGTAGAGACACAGCTTATAGGAAGCATCACAGTGGGGAGGGACACGAGCCTTTAATCCCAGCACTCAAGATGCAGAGGAAGGAGGATCTCTGCGAGTTCTAGGTTAGCCTGTCTTCAGAGTTGGCTCCTGGACAGGCAGGGCTACACAGTGAAAAGCTATCTCAAAACATGAGGGGAAAAAGGAAGAGGAAACATCCCACAGCAGCTAGCTCCACAGTGGGAAGATAAACCTGCTTTTCTCCAGCTTAAGCCCAGCTCCCAGAAGAGCAGAGGCCTGGATCTCCTGCTGAGAAAGGACCAGGGCTGTGGACCTGCCTACCCCCATTTCCTTTCTTCCTGTCAGGGCTACACTGTGCCCATTTCTGATAACTGAATTTCCTGAGTTCTTCCTCTGCCAAAACAGTCTGACTCACACCTCCACACTCCACCACCGCCACCCTCCCTGCCCAAGGCCCTATTCATCCACTCCACCCATCCAGCCATCCCCTTCCCTTCTATCTCCCTGTCTCTGGGACTAGGCAGCTCATAACCACGTTACACACACACTCTCCCGTTGGGGCTGTCTCGGGTCTGTGAGGCTTGGGGGTGCAGGGTCAGTAGACGCTTCCTACGCCTGGGCTCAAAGCATCAGCCCATCTGGGTGCTGTCAACCCCACCACCACCACCATCACCACCACCACCACAGCCACCGCCACTGCCACTGCCACCGCCACTGCCACTGCCACCGCCACCACCACCCCATCACCACCACAACAAAAACAAGGAGCCCTTGTGATGGTTTGAAAATGCTTGGCCCACGGAGTGGCACCATTAGGAGGTGTGTCCTTGTTGGAGTAGGTGTGTCATTGTGAGTGTGGCCTTTAAGACCCTCATCCTAGCTGCCCGGAAGCCAGTATTCTGCTAGCAGCCTTCAGATGAAGATGTAGAACTCTCAGCTCCTCCTGCCCCATGCCTGCCTGGATGCTGCCATGTTCCTGCCTTGATGATAATGGACTGAACCTCTGAATCTGTGATCCAGCCCCAATTACACATTGTCCTTATGAGAGCTGCTGTGGCCATAGTGTCTTTTCACAGCAGTAAATCCTAAGACAGCCTGTCTCTCATCTTTATGTCTCCTTTATTATAACCTCTATGAATTTCTCTTTAAAACAGAAGTCTGAGCACGTTGCTGTATCTCTAAAACTCTTTAGACTTCCTCCTAAAACACAGAATTTACACTTCAAGCTCCTCCCTGTGATCCGACCCTCAACTGTTAGTCTTGTCTGCCATCAAATCAAAAGCACATTTACGGGGTTGGGGATTTGGCTCAGTGGTAGAGCGCTTGCCTAGCAAAACCGCAAGGCCCTGGGTTCGGTCCCCAGCTCCAAAAAAAGAAAAAAAAAAAAAAAAGCACATTTACTTACCTAAGCAAAGGTGAGTAAATTATTTCCAGTGAGGTCTGAAAATGCTATTTTACAGGTATACTATTTATACATGTGTGTAGCTGACAAATTCCCTCATGAAAATCATACAGTATCATCACCAAGCTCACACTGCTACACACAGTGGAATAAAGCTGCATCAGAGAACACTGACCCTCGACTGGACTGCTTCAAATACTTCTGTGCTCAGTGCCAATACTGAAGTCTAGGCGTTGTTAAACAGGCTTTAACACTTATCATTCAGAGCTCACAACTTTCTGGAAATTTTCAAGTCAGCTCTTTTAGATCTTAACAGTGCAGCATACCTACCTTGTAAGAAAATCTGACAATACAATTCAGTTACTTTAGAATACAAATGCCTACCATTCTGAGTCTGTGTGGAGTGTAACTGAGCTCACCACATAAAAACCAACACAAGCCATTTATAGTAATAATGTCATTAGAAAAGTCTCCAAATACAAGGAAACACATCTACTTCAAATCAAGTTTATAAAATAAAGAAGTCGGTTTATTAGCTTTCACAATCCAAAGCATGGGTGCTCATGAAAGTATCTAGTATCTACAGTGTAACTAAATGTTAAAGGGTTCTACAGACAGATTCAAAACAGTGCCATCTGTCAGGATGGCAAAGCCCAACTTCATCATCAGAGTGCCAAAACTAATAAAATATATTTTAAATATATATCTCAGGCACTTCATACACACTAATGAATTGAGTCTGTCTCATTCTGTCTCTCTGACTCTCTCTCTGTCTCTGCCCCCCAACCCCACCACACACACACACACACACACACACACACAGAGAGAGAGAGAGAGAGAGAGAGAGAGAGAGAGAGAGAGAGAGAGAGCGCACTGTGTAGGTCAGAGCATAATTTTTGGGTCCAGAAGCTAGAACTCAAGTCATCAGGTGTGTGGCCAGTCTCCTGAGCACCCGGGTCACCCAACAGACATGAACTGAGCTGGGAACCTGACACTAAATCTGTGTCGATGGCACTACTTTAACTGCTTCCAAGGCCTTAAACACTAAGAACCTGAGTTTGGGGTAAATGTGCTCTGAAATAAATTCTCCACAATGAGCTGCTCAGGTGTTACTGAAGCTGATTTTCTTGGGGACTGCCATAGGTTGTTAAGATGGCTCTGTGGGTAAAGGTGCTTGCTGCCAAGTCTGAGGACCTGAGTTCAGTCTCCAGAACCAAGGTAAAAGGAGAGAACTGACTCCCAGTTCTGAATATTCCCACTTGCATATGCAGGTACACAAACAATAGGGATAAATGTGGGTTTTTTTTTTTTCACTTTAAAGTAACTACAACCCTTATTTAGAGTCATTATATAACTAAATTTCCTTAAAATATCTATTATTCTAGTATTAAATCACTCTTTACAGGACTTCAGTGCATGTTTTGATAGGAAAGTTACTTTCAGAAGAGAGCTACACATATGCACACATGCACACAACTACACATATGCACACAGCTACCTACTCTTCTAAAGCTGAGGAAATGTTCACTTTCGGGGGAGGGGTTGTTTTGTTTTGTTTTGTTTTGTTTTGACCAGGATCTCAGCACGCCAGGCTGGCTGACCTGGAGCTCACAGAAACCCTCTGAACATCTGCCTCCCAGTGGTAAAATTAAAGGCATGCACTGCCATGTACAGCGCACCCTTTCTTTCTGAGAAGTATTTTCTGATCCTTGTCCGCCCTCCGTATTCACTCAGTATACAGGCCGACTACGGTCCACCTCCACTGAAAACAAAGGTCACTGCACCACTTACTCAGGGCTTGAGAGAGCAGAAAGTCCAGCAGGCCTACAATCCATTCATTGTGTGCGTCTGCGTGTGCCTGTGCCCCAGTGAGTGTGCGCGAGGAGACACAAGGACAGCATGTGGGAGCCCATCCTCCCATCCCGACTCACCATTCCATGGTGGGGTCCTTCCCTCACTACTGTACCACCCACAGTTGCATGCCAGTGCCAAAGCCAAGCTCCCCTGGGTGCTGTGCTCAAGCCCGAGACTTATTAAAGAAAGCTCCTGTTAAATCGGGTATAACACAGGTTTACACAGCTTTAATCCTAGCACTTGAAAGGCAGAAGCAGGCACATCTTCATGAGTTTGAAGTCAGCCTGGATCACCTAATGAGTTCCAGGGCAGACACAACTACATAGTAAATACCTGTCTTTAAAAAAAAAAAAAAAAAGATTGTTACAATGAACCACTGTAACATGAAATGCAAAATGCAAAAGCTTTAGTGACAAGTTAATAAATTGTGAAAGTTGTCCTGTGCCCTCCACATACCTGTGGCAACTGTCCTCTTTTCCCCCTCCACACAAATAAATGAAAATTTAAAAGACAGATTTTTTTTTTTTTTTTTAGGATTTTATGTGTTCAAAATAAAATCCAGTGTCTAACCCTTGGACTCCCACTGGAGCTGCAGGGAGCCGGCCCGCCCTGCCCCTCCTCCACACTAGGGCTCTCCCACTCTCTCCCATCCTTAATCTCTAAGAGGCCCCTTCAGAGCCAGGCCAGTAGGGATTTTGCTAAACTACCAGATTATGCCTCTGCCTTTACAGTCTCTCTATTGCTCCTAAATCTACAAAAGCAAACCTTCAATAGGACCTTGCTTTTCTCACTCCCTCAAGAGCCCCATGCTGGCTCAGAGCCACCTACCCATCAGCTCACCAGGACAACCTCCACCCTCACGGTCACTGACCACTGAGCAGACAGACAGCAAGCCTCTCCTGCCACTCAAGGCCTATAAGTGCCTTAAAAACTGTGATTACCCGGTTGTTTACTCTCATGTCAGAGGAGACCAATCTCACTGTCTACTGAAAGCACACACCCGCACACACTGACTTAAATGCACCCGCAGCAGCAGGGTCAAACAGGAGAAGTGATCATCATCCAGAAACTACCGTGGAAAATGTGCAGAACCTGAAGGACGGTGGCTCACGTGGCTCAAGAAGTCATGTGAAAGAGAGCAGTCCTAGAAAGACTCTTAAACACATATTCAACCCAATGCCATTTAACACACCACTTTTCTTCAATCCATTCTCTTAATAGTTTCTCTATCGTCTTGGATTATCTCCCATTCTCATTTCGTGTGCCATCTGCTCGTTTAAGACTTCACGTCTGTCCAGTCTCTGAAATATTTGTCACTTTAGTCATTAGCACCTTGCACAATGCAGCTCTGTCTCCTTAAAGTTCAGAGCTCGATTATTTTAGAAAGCTCAAGATTATTTTAACATCATCATTTCTTAATCTAAACTGGCCTGCCTACACTTTACATTTTCCACCTAATGAAAATTCCACCTCAGTAAGTGTCGGTGCTGTTTTAAAAGGAAGCCGAGAAGCAGGGCCATAAACTAGAGGGTTCTACAGGCCACCTCAGCAAATTCTCCCAAGCAAACTCAAGAGTCCCACAGAACTCCCTTCTCACTCCCCAGCAGGCCCCAGCCTACTCTCTACCCCTCCCAGGGCCAGCAGAAAGTTCCCCTCTGGTCTTCTCAGTTTCAAGGCATCACGCAGCCCATGCAGCTCCCTCTGGGCCTGACATACAGCATCTCAGAAATTAAATCGTACATGTAGGTCTTTTCCCCGTGCGTCAGACCCTTAGCCCTTTGGTAAGTACAAGCTAGATTTTAATCATTTCTGATGCACACTATTCCTAAATGAATTATACATGTCCTAAATTTCTCAAACACTGCATACAAAAAATTAACATTTCTAAATATTAGTTTATTGGCTATTCCATCCACTCTCACTCCCAAATCCCTTACATCTCCTTGGGTCTCAGAAGTCCTCATTTTCCACATAAAACAGCAAGCAAAAAGCCTGTGTGTCAGACTAAGGACAGAAGAGCTCTACGGTAGAGACACCAAACCTTTCCTCCTGATAGCATCACAGAACCTGCCAGTGCTCTCAATGTTAATGAAGGGTGCCAGTGAGGAGAGCCAAACTCAGGGGGGAAGGGGCCTGCACCCTCCCTGAAGAACTGCTGCTCATTGTGAACACAGCACAAGGCCTCTCCACACCCTTCAAGCATCCTCCAGCCAACAGTCCTTGTCTGGGCCTGAAGGGCAGGCCCCCTACCTCGGATAGGCACTCCAACTGCCTGAGGCAAGGAGGTCTAGACTGCCTCTGCCAGCCCAAACAACAAGCTAGGGAAAGTGCTGCTGGATCCCTCCCACTGTGGGACAATCCTGAGGGAATAGCAGGAAAGCCATGTTCTCTATCTCTAACAGTCTCCACGTGCAGCACAAGGCAGTGGGAATGAACCTTTTCTAATTTAGACTACAGAGTACACCCTCATGGTAACTTCTAGTTCCAATGGTAAAGTTAAGGCCCTATTCACAGTCAGCATGCCTAACAGAAAGACTATAGATCTATGAGAACCTTCCTTCAGTGACAACGCAAAGCTGAGACACGACCAAGGTTGTTCAATGAAAATCAGAAAGTATACAGACCTTAGCTCCTTTCTTTGCAAAACAGAACAAGGGAATCGGCACAGCAGGCTAACCATGATTTCATGTTAAGAATAGTTTTTATCAGGTACTATTTTTGACATTCCTTAAGAACAATCTCAAAATGTTAGCATACTTGCTATTAAAGGTCGAAGGGCACCCTAGAGCTGCCAAGGAAGTCATCCATCAACTACCAAGTAAGAGCCGGGGTTCAATTCCTAGTTTCACCAGTTATAGCTCAGAGTTGGTACGAAATCCTCCAGTACTTAAAATACATACACGGGGAAATCCCAAGTGAGAAGAAAAGCCACATGCAAAGATGGATTCCACATCTCTTTTCACAGCTCACATGTGAGGAAAAACCCAAGAACAGCATAGGTGTGAGCAATTCCATCTCTTTTCCCTTAAAAATGGTGAAAGCTGAGGCTTCCCCCAGCCTTTCAGGTGCCGGCCTGCCCAATGCTCACACGGTTATATGCTTGAGGTCTTGGGTGCACGTCTGAAATCCCAGCACCCATGCAGAAGCCTGAGAAGTTCTGAGAAGAGTTACAAAGTGAGTTCTAGACCAGCCAGGATCACTGTGTCTAAAACAAAATGTGCTCAAATGATTTTCTCACATGCCCCAACTCGAGTTCACAGGTTGTGTCCAGCCTGATTTGCCCAATCAATAAAAATTTTAAATCGGCCCAAGTTTCTCTATTCCAGTTCACTGCCTAGTGAACTGGGCTCTTTACTGGACTCATAAAAAGTGACCTTGTGACTAAAGGCTGAGAAAAAGCCCCCTGCACAGCCTGTAGAACAAAAGGTCAAGGCCCAGACCTAATTCCCAAAGGGTTACAAAACTACAGTTCAGCAAGCGTAGACAATCCAGGATACTGACACGCTAGGGTGCATTCAGTCTTACTAACAAAATCCAGGGACAGAGCTAAACATCTAAATTATGCTATAGCAGTTTGTGTGTGTGTGTGTGTGTGTGTGTGTGTGTGTGTGTGTGAGAGAGAGAGAGAGAGAGAGAGAGAGAGAGAGAGAGAGAGAGAGAGAGAGAGAGAGAGAATATCTCTATGTAGCCTTGGCCATCCTGGAACTCTACATAGACCAGGTTGGCCTCAAGCTTGCTCATAGAGCCTGCCCACCTCTCCCTCCTGAGTGGCAGAATTAAATAAAGGCATGAGCCAGCTCAAAGCTCTGCAGTAGCATTTTTTCAATTAGAACCCAAACAAGCGCTGAGGATGCCTCCAGGATGCTTAACAGCATGGAATAAATGCCTAAGTGCAGGGAGAACCAAGATAACTGTGCCCTAAAAAACCTCTTCTCCTCAGAGGTGTATCAAGACTCTGAGCAACTAGTTCCACCTGTGGCAATCACGGAAAGCTTCAGAGAGGAGGTGATCCCGGAACAGATGTTTAAAATGAGCAAGCCTAGTTTGGGGTTGGGGGACAACTGTAGCCCTAGCACTCTTGGGCAGAGGCAGAAAGCCTACCCAGAGCCCCCAAACAAGCTCCAGGTACACAGTGTAGCCCTGTCACAAATACTCATCTTCCTAAAGTTTAATAAGATGCTAGAGGGTCACACTGAAACATTTCCACCAGTATTACAAAACTCCTGTTCACAATTATCTGTTTTATTTGAAATAAATGATTTTTTTTTCAATTCTAAGACCAAATGTCTAATGGCCAATTAGTGCTGTGACTTGATACAAATTAAGAATAAATTATAACCAAAAGAAAATAGAAAAAATGTCCTCTTCATTCCCTTAAGTGTGCACACATACATGCACATATTTGTGTCTGCCTGTCCGAGGACAACTATGGAGTTCGTTTTCTCCTTCCATTGTGTGGATTCTGGATGGGGAACTTGGGGCAAGTACTTCTGCCAAGACCTCTAATAAAGATTCAGTAATCTCAGCACTGCCAAGGCCCAGGCAACTGGATTACCTTCAGTTTGAGGCCAGCCTGGGTTCTCTAGTGAGTTCCTGGCTAGCCTGGGCTACAAAACGATACGCTGTCTCAAAACTAACAAAAAGAAGAGAGGGGAGAGGGAAGGAAGAAGGGGTGAGAGGACAAGGAGTGAGAATATGAATGTTTGAATGAAAACAAACAAACAAACTACAAGCTCCTTATTGACCAAGTCAAAGCTGCAATATGCAAGTTTATGGAGTAACCCAGAGACTCCTTTAACACTACTGGAGTCTCACTACATTAAAAATGGTACAGAAGGGGTTGGGGATTTAGCTCAGTGGTAGAGCGCTTGCCTAGCAAGCGCAAGGCCCTGGGTTCGGTCCCCAGCTCCGGGGGGCGGGGGGTACAAAATACAGAAAGCTGTGTGCTTTATTGTGAAGTGATGCAAATACAGCTTTAAGAATATCCTACCACAATTCCCCCAGAATGAGAAAATAAACATTCAGAAACACTAAACTGAAGCAGGAGAGACACCAGTGAAGGAACATTTGCCTTGAGAAAACTGCTTTCTCCCAATTTCCCTCTGGGAAGAAAGAGTCATCTTATGGTTTTCAGACTAGAATCCAAACAAACGCAAAAAGATACTTCCTTCAAGGAGACCTGTGCAGCAAACATCACCAACATGCACACACAGGGAAGCAGGGCTTCCTAGCAGCAGCTGTCCCCAGCAGTTGGAAGGGGCGGTCTCCTCACTGCTGCCTTACAAGCAGTACCGTACAGGAGCACAGGAAAATTCCACAAAGCAACAGATCTCAGCTTTTTAAGACGATTTCACAACTATTTTTAAATCAGCTAAAGCAAAGAAAGGAAACTATGCTGATGCACATAAGCACCTACAACTAAAAAACTGGGCAAGCATGGGCATCTCATTCATGCAAATGAGCCTGAATTTACAACTCCTCATTTATGTTAATATTTACCAAGATTAATGGAATATCACCTCCCCTATGTAATGAAGTCAGTTCTCTCAACAGAACAAAGCTAACACCTTCAAATCTTTCAAATAAACATTGAAAGCATATAGCATAAAGGGGAATTATCTGAGCGGGATCAAAAGGATGTGATCCAGCACTCAATAAGGGAAAGTCAGACATTCCAATAACACAAACACTGAGTCTCTAATTCTAAAACTCTAGGCGGGTCCTAAGAGGCAAATGTGTGTTGACTTGTTTTATATTTTTTTTTTCTTGTTTTGCTGAAAGGGGAAGCTACTCCCACAGGCCATCTAATTTACGCTATCTGATTAACTCCCCTTGCAATGCACTGGATGCTACTTCTTTGCAACAACAAAATTATCTCTAAAATGACAAACAGAGATCGATCCTGGTACACGGCACCTTCTGCAATCTGCCCAGTGCATTCATATGCACTCTATGCACGCTTAAAGCACGCTAGCAGTAGTGCTGGAGAGTCTCCTCTCAGTGCTTCTAATAAATGGTTAGAAAGCACAGGTCACCAGTCACACCTACTACCCAACCACATTTTAATTTTCCTAAGCTTTATCTAATCTCCCTCTCTCTCACCGGCCAGCTCCTGTGAGATAAACACACCATCCTTTCCACAGGAGGGAAATCGGTACCTGTACTGGCTTAAATAACAATGTTATTATCTTCTGAAAAATAAGTCAAGGCTTCAAAAATATCTAATCTATCTCTGAATCAAACTTTGATAGCTGAATTACCTATTCATAAAAAATCCATTCAGATAATCTACAGCATCCCGGTACACACTGAGAGTTCCATCTCAATGCTGCCTTTACTCATCTCAGAGTATAGATCCTGGACGTGTCTGATGAATACAATTAGCCCACAATTAACTAGGCTAAATTAGCTAGCGAACAAAAAAGATCAATTTTCCATACTAATTAGCATAAGTCACATCTATGAGCTAACGGTATTTAAAGAAATACCTTGAGAGACTTTTTTTCTATATACATCATCTTAACATGTCCATGGCAAAACGACCAGAGTGCCTGCACACACTCTACAAACACTTCCTGTCTGGCACACAAAGAGAATGGAATGGGCCGGCCTGCTTCGCCATGAGCATGGCAGGGCCTTTGGCACATGTGGATCTCAGGCACATTATTTCGCTTTAAATTATGAACGCATCACACGTACAAATGGCTCTTTAAAACGGTCCAGTAAACTGCTACACTATGCCTTAAATTGCTGTCTATTATGTACTTAAAAATATTTACTAGCAATTGGAGGTTAATATGGCAACCATTACCGGGTAGCAATTATTGCCATTAAAAAAATATAAATACTATAATGCCATGTGCTACTAACAACAAATGCTGAACAGAAAACACATTGGCATATTATAAATATTTTCATTAAAGGAAATGAACCATCATGAAAAAGATGCTTTAAACGTACACTTATTTTAAATATTAAAACTGCAAACTGGACAAAAAAACCCAAAAACAAAAAAGACTGTGAGTGTATCTGGACGCTCTGACACCTTGGCAAATCTTCCCTCCTCTCCATCCCGCACTCCCCACTCTAGCTTCTAGGTTCCCAGCAGCTCAAGTTTTCTACAGTTACAACTACCTTCCTTTCCTTAGGGGACAGAGAAGGCCCATAAGACAACAGGAAATTACATCTACAACAAATTACCCTAAAAGCTTCAGATACAAAATGAATGGTCCTGGGTAAGACATTAAGTACTAATGGGAGTACACGTGTTTTAATTCAGTGAGGATTTGACAGCATTATTCAGTTACCTACAGCCAAGGAGAATTTAAGCAAACCAGACATGAATGTGGAGAAAATATCTAGAACTTAGAAGTGTCCCCCAAGTCCCAGTACCCAACATACTTAAGTCTAACCTAAAGGGCACAGAGTCACTTTCTCCACAGTATCTCAAAAGAAACACAGAAAGATACACTGAGCATCTGGAAACTATAATGTTTCTTCACTAAGGGATGAGTTCAGGGCCACATTTTCTACAGGGCCACACTGCTACATTTTCCAAAAATGAAAACTAAGCACACTTAACTTGATAGACAGCATGAGAAAAGTTTTGTGTCACAAAGGACCAGTCAGGCACAAATTTCCTGCAGCAGTGGCTACAAATCTCACAGGAGGAAGAGTGAGAATCAGCACAACGAGGACCCATATCATATGCATCCAATGGCCTTTTCACAGGTTAGGGTGGGGGTGGAGACAGAAAAGAAAGGCTAGGAAATGGGACTCCGGGCAGTGTCAGAAAACAAACTCCCAGGAACAAGAATCTACAGGGCCTGATTGCCCAGTCAGCCTCTGCTCAGCCCTGGTATTGGCCTCAGGATCTCAGGAAGGCGTGGCTCATGGTTCCCTCAAGGCTCTGCTCCAGCTTACACCTCCATCCACGCTAACAGGAGCACGTGGGTGGGCAGTGTTCTAGAAGTGACTATGCTCTACTCAGAAACAAAACTGCAGGCCAAACTGTTCAAAAACACAAAATGCTAGGTACCTGGAGTTCTTCTGACACAAAACATGATTTTGAAAAGATGACAACTGTTTCTCCTATGGAATCAACTCTTCTATACGATATTCTTTTTTTTTTTTTTTGGATTTTTTTTTTTCCGGAGCTGGGGACCAAACCCAGGGCCTTGCGCTTCCTAGGCAAGCGCTCTACCACTGAGCTAAATCCCCAACCCCTCTATACGATATTCTTTAGGCAATGTATTCTCGATAAGTAAGTTGTTGCTGTGTGTGCACACTTCAGGGAAAAAAATTTCAACTAAGAATCAGAAAAAAGGACTGTCGGCAGATTGTCCTTGGTTTTGGTTTTCTGTGGGTCTCTTTTATTATTAGGTTTGGTTTTTTAAAAATTTTAGGGCTAGAAAGATGGCTCCAGGGTTAAGAGCACTGGCTAATCCTCCAGAGGACCTGGGTCCAATTCCCATCACCTACAGGGCAGCTTACAATGGTCTCCAATTCCAACCCCAAGGAATCCAACACCCTCACACAAGTACACAAGGAAGCCAAACAACAATCAGTGCTTATAAAATAAAGATAAAGTTCTTAAAAATTAAACAGCATTTATCCACCTCCATATAAACAGTCTACATTTTTAAACCAATCTAAAGATTTCTGCATTCCAAAGAAGTCACCCAAAAAGTTAATTGTACTTTATATTCCAAAGTCAACTTTTTGGTTTAAAGATGTTAGGGGAGAAATAACCAGAATGCAGTCAAAATCAAAGTTCAGAATCTTCAACAAAGAATCTGGAGCGTCTCTTCTCTACCCCCTCACTCGCTGAAGCTGAGAGAAATGAGGAAGGATCCTAGAGTTGGGCTGTTCGGCCGGCAGGCTTGCATTTGCCCACACAACACATTGTATATAAATTAGCCACATGCACACAGCACTGCTGCTCAGCGTGATGACAGTAATGTGGGAGCTCTCTCCAACTAACGTGGCTGACTTGGTTATTTTAATTACCTGTAAAAGTGTCATTGTGATCCCCCAGTCGACAAATTGGGGGGGGATTAAATACCCCGCTAGTCAATACATTTGCTGATCTATGAAGGTCCCTGAACCTAATACTAAATGACAGACAGGGGAAGTGGGGGTGGAGGGGTGAAAAAAGAGGCAGAAGTAGTTTTATCTCACATCAAAAGATCAAGAGTAAATTCCCACAGTAGTAAAAGGAAGAACCCCAACTGCTAACTGAATCTTGAAACTCAGCCTCTGGATAAAATTCGGGGTGACCTGGAACCAGTCTGCTTACAAGAGTGGAAGCAGGGGTACTGTGTCACTCAGTCTTTGTAGGCCAAAATCATGCTTGATTTCTTTATCGGCATGAAAACAGAATGACACTTCCAAAGTTGGCAACAATTCCTATTTCTCCACTAGTCTCCAAGGGGAGAAAAAACATCTATGCCACCCATAATTAAATGTAACTAATTACAATTTGAACACTAAATTATTTATCCAGTGTAAACAAGGACTAAGAGGAAATAAAGCTTCTATCTACAGCAGGGGTTCCAGAAAATAATTTGCAATAAACGCATGCTTTCCAAAAGGCAGCACCCACAACGCTCCCCCACCAAAATTGGGCACACAACTTAAAATAAGTTCAGTTTTTAAGGCTAAATTAAATAGGCCGTTCAACCAATTTTCCAATTATATTCTACACTTGAAACATAATTGCCTTACATCTGTTTACAAATCTTTGCTCAATATTTAAACAAATTCGTACTCTCCGGGGCACAGAGCTCCACATACAGTAACTCAGGCACAAAGCGCGTATTTAAAGACCACGCACTCCCATTATCAGTCTAAGCGCCAGGTTTAACAACGCGAATGTTTTCAGAGCTAGGTAATACGACCCAATAAAAAGCAAAGATGGCATTTACCACCAAATGTCACTGCCACCGCCAGGAAAGAGTTGCTGGAGCCCTATACATTTTTAATTTCGATGAATCGAGCCGCCGCCACCCGGTGCCAGGCTTCCAGAAGAACAATTGACACCCTAAATGGTTCGAGATTAAGGCAGGCGATGCACTTCCAAAGCAAAAGTTGTCAATTATCAGAGGCGAGAGCGGGAGAGGAGAGGCGAAGGCAGATAAAAGCGATGTTATCAAACCGCCCAGCTTGTTGCTCGCGCGTGTGTGTGTGTGTGTGTGTGTGTGTGTGTGTGTGTGTGTGTTTTCCTTGTTAAGGCAGAGAAAACAGTTTTTAAAGGCAGCGGAGAAGAGCGAGGAGCAGCAGCTTCCTCCACCTTCCGTGGGCTCCGAGCAACGGCTCTCCCGCTCTCCGGCATAGTAAGCCTCGAGAGGCGGGCGGCTGTCCGTGTTTACAACCGCGCGAGCTCCAGCTGCCAGAGTCCTTTGCCTGACACCATCGCCTTCCATCAACTGTTTTCGGGCGAAATCGCAGGTGTCATTGTGGAATTTAAAAAGAGAGAGAGGGAGGTAGAAAGAAAGAGAAATTCAGAAGGCAGACGCGGGCGAGCGGCCGATCCGATCGGGAGAGAGAGGGCAAGCCTGCAGATCACCGGCGCCGGCGGCTGCACAAGGCGGAGAAGCCTTCCACATTTCGGGAAGGAGGAGGAAAAAAAAAAGAAAAAAGAGGGGGGAAGGGGAGGGGAGGGGAGGGGGTGTGATTGCCACGGAGGTGGGCGCTCCGAGCGCGCCCCGGCGTCCGCAGCGCCCCGACTTCCACACGCACGTCCACGCCGGGCGCCGCGCTCGCCGACGCCGCCAGGGCTCCGGGAGGAGAAAGTTGCGCGGCGGGGAGGTCGCGCCCCCCACCCGGGCCCCCGCCCCGCCACTCACCAGCGAGAAGAGGTTGGAGTGACAATCCTCCAGGCTCGCCCCGTTCGCCACCCAGTTCGCCGCGGCGGTCATGGTCCTCCGCGAGCCCGGCCGCCAGAGCGGGGCATGTCGGAGCGGGCCGGGCCGGGCGGCGGCTCGCGGGCACCGGGGCGCGAGGCCGCGCTGGAGGCCCGAGGGCGGCGGCGGCGGCAGCGGGGGCGGCGCGGCAACGCCGCCCGCCTCTGTCGCGCAGGGCCGCCGCCTCCGCCTCCGCCTCGCCGCCTCGTCGGCCGCCTTGTTTATCTCCAGCCGGCGGGCGACTCGCCCTCCGCCGCGCCGGCGCGTGAGGCACGCGAGCCCCGCAGCGGCCCGGAGCCGCCGCCGCCGCCGCCGCGCGCGAGCCCGCGAAGGGGGTGCGGACGAAGCCAGCGGGCGACCCCGGCAGCCGAGCGCCGTCCCTCCTTCCTCTTCCTCCCCCCCCCCTCCTCCCCAGTCGGCCGCGCTTCTCCTCCCTCCCCGGGCTCGCTCGCTCTGACAGCAATGGCGGCCGCCGACCGCGGCTCGGCCCGCCATTGGCTGCGGCGCGTCACGTGACGGGCGCCGGCCGCGCGGGGGCGGGGGGGGCCGCGGCGGCAGCGGTGGCTCGCGGAGGCGCTGCTGAGCCGAGCGCGGCCCTCTCGGAGCGGGGACGAGCCAGGAGGGAGAGAAAGAGGTGCGGGCTGCCGTGGGACGCCGGGGCTGCGTGGACGCCCCGCCCTGGGCGCGGGCGCGCGTCAGTCGCGGGCCGAGGAGGCCGCGGCTTCCCCGGCGCGGCCTCCGAGCCCTGTTAGCTGCTCCGGCCTGAAGCGCGGCGTGGGCCGGCCGGGCCTGTGCGAGCGAGCCAAGGAGTGTCTCCTCGGAACCTCGCGCCCGCCGGCCGTATCGCACCGGGCGGAGGAGTAGGATTCGGAGACACAAAGGCAGCGAGGCGCTTGCCCGGGGCCGCGGGATTCGAACCCGGGCATCGGGAAGCCAGGGCTCCGGGCTAGCTGCCTACCGAGCGCTGAGCTCCTAAAGCACCCGTGCTTCTGGAGCCCTTCGCGCCCACTCCGTGCGTGCACGCAGGCATTCCTTGCATAGATGATCCCAGCGCTCTTAGGTGCCACATTCACACTGTGCTATGTGGGGAGCAGGCCCTGCCTCCAGCTCCAAGCGGTCAATAACCAGCATTCCTTCTTCAGAGTAATGGGGCTGGAAGAAGTGCTGATACAGGAGACTGCCCTCCAGGAGTTTTTGGCCCCAAAATAGAGAAAAGGAGAAAGTTGACTTGAAAAGAGGTAGAATTAGCGGGGTGTGGTGGGGCATGACTGTAATCTCAGCACTTAGAGGCAGGTAATCTCTGGGAGTTCCAGACCAGCGTGGTCTACCCTGTCTCAAAGAAACAAAGGAAAAATAAAACGCTGTTGAGAGTGATGGAAGCGAAATAAAGGGGAGACGAATCTTACATACCAATGGAGCTTTGAAAGTACCACAAACCTTAAACCCTGCAACGAAGGTGGCTCATACACATAGGTCACTTTGCAGAGTCCTCAGAAACTAGTGAGCTAGCTCGGGTGCATCCCCAAGTTACTGAGTGGCTGAACACCGGAACTATCTGAATTCAGAAGGCTCTAGAAAGGATGCCAGGAGCTGGCTTTGCTACGCCTAGCTGTGACCCTGCCCGACAAAGTTTAACTATGCCTCATTTTCTAATGTGTCCAAAGCAAATCCTAATTGCTGACCTGCTGACCTCAAGCCACACATTTCCGTTAAGAAGCTATTGAGGGAATCGTTACAAGGGGGATGCCCAACACTTTATGCACACATGTAGTGTTACTGAGACCTGAGCAGCCAGTCAGATGGTCCATCATACCCAGAGTCCACCCATATTCATCACACACAGGCTACAGCCTACTAGCTGGTCACAGACTAAGCAAGTTAGACGGGAAAGGAAAAGGGAGGTGAGAGGGGTGCGGCACAGGATCAAAACCAAACAAACGAACAAGAAACAGTTTACAGATCAGGAATGCTAGCGTTTTATTTTTAAAAATTGCTCAACTTTATGTATCGCTAGGACCAAATATTTGTGTCCCATTCACAATTCATGTTGAAAGTCTACAAGGGGCAGCTTTTCGACATGGTAATTAGCACGTGGGTGGAGTCCTTGTCTTGAGATCAGTGACCACAGAAGAGACATAGGAAAACTCGAGTTCCTCCTTTGCCATAGGAAGCCATTACCAGGAAGGCAGCTGTAACTAGACCAAAATAGGTCAACGCCTTGGCCTTGGTCTTCCCGGCTTCCAAAGCTGAGCAAATAAATTGCTGTTCTTTGTGCCATTAAGGCTGCAGAAATTTGGTTAACACGAGCAGTTCAGAGAGTCTATCAGAAGGAAATCAGAAATGGAAATCATACGGTCAGTCTCAGGTTTTACACGTGCAGAAGGATGTTTCCTTCCGAGTAGGAAGGACAGGGATATAAAATAGCATCATGGCTTCTCCACTGGGGCTGAAGGGGATGGCTCAGTGGTTAAGAGCACTAGTTCCTCTTACAGAGGACCCGGGTTCAGTTCCCAGCACCTATAACCATCTGTAACTCCAGTTCTCTTCAGCGTCTTCTTCCGCCCTCTACAAACACTACACTATATACACTACTATATAATGATACATAGAGACAAAGAAGCAAAGCACATTTAATTTGTAAGAATTTTTAATACATAGAAAGAATTACATTTACAATGGGTACTCTCTTTGGCCCAGTAATCCTCTTCAGAGCAGTTCAGGCATATATACAAGATGTATAAAGGCTTGGAATGTGTAGCTAGTATGAGGCTGCCGTGTTGTCTGTAGGGCAGAAACTGGAGTCGACTATGTGTACAGCCATCGGGGAATGGCCAACCAAATAATTTAATTCTATGCAGCCATTAGAAATAATGAGTTGGTGCTATGCGTTCTCAATGAGAACGACCCAAAGCGTGGATTAACTGAGATAGCCCTGGAAAGGTTACCATGACACCACATGTAACATCAGATGCCCCTTGGGAGCGGAACCGGGGCACTGAGGGATGGGGTGGAGAGGGGAATCAGATTTCACTTTTTTTTTCCTTCTTTCCTTCTTTTAAAATACAAAGTGCGCTTATCACCTCTCCGTCCCGTAATAACAGTAACAAACCACAGAAGTCAACCCATAAGTGAAATTGGAAACAGAGCAGTCGAAGGCGCCGCGATAGCCACTTGAAAAGCAGGATAAAGCTGAGCACGGTGGAAACACCCTCCAACAGGAGAGAGCCGAAAGGGAAGGTCCCTGTGTTTGGAGCCAGCCTGGGCTGCGCCGTAAGACTTTATTTCAAAACTATGAGAGTGAGAGGGGTGGAGGGGAGAGAAGAAGAGACTGGGAGAGGTGAAGCCAATAAAAAACAAGACCAGAATAAGCAAAACCCAGGGGTTTTCTTGCCTGTCATATTCAGGGCCCCAGACTGGAAAAGGGGAAACCCCAGACCCTCTGCCAGTGAGTATCCTGGCGACAGGTATTTAGAACCAGAGCCCCAAGGAACTGGGAGCCTTTCTTTCAGATCAGCCACTCAGCATCTCTTTTTTTTTTTTTTTTTTTTTTTTTGGTTCTTTTTTTTTCCAGAGCTGGGGGATCAGACAGGGCCTTGCAAGCTTCCTAGGCAAGCGCTCTACCACTGAGCTAAATCCCCAACCACTCAGCATCTCTTAAGCCTCAGTTTCTTCCCATTTCTCCAAGGCTGCAGGCTGCCGGGGTAACCTTCAGGTCAGTCCTACCTGGGAACTCCTTGGCCTCTCTGCACAGCTGAGATGGCTGATAAGGATCCTAGGAGTTCTTACTCAATAGAGAAAGCACTGGGAGTTGGTGGCTAAGCTCAGGAGATAAGATAAACACTAAGCAAAACAAAAAGTCAGAGGGGGGCGCCTGGGAAGTAGCAGGGAGCCAGGCTGGGACTTGAAGTCCCGTTCCTTAGGTGCAAGAACCTCATCTGTGCCCAGTGGCTGAGTTTACTCACAAGTGTTGCTTCACAGGCAGGAAATAAAAGTCCCACTGCGTGCAGAGACCTCGGGTCTCGTTCTCTGAGGTCAGATGGGTTCCCTTTCACCGTTAGGAAATGTAGTAGCAGAGAAAATGGAAGCAAACACAGGACCAGAGGAGGAAGTGTCTATTAGACAGACAGAAGAGAAGGAAGACGCTGCTTCTGCAGTGTGGGGAAAGGATAACACTTGCGAGCCTCAGGCACCTGGGCTCCAATTCCCAGCTCTGCAGGTCCCTAGCTGTGCAGCCCTGCAAGGGTCACTTAACCCTGTGACCTGCCTTTCTTCCCAAGTGCTCGGAGTCCCAGAACGATAACTCCGGGAGAGCACTTCTCACAGTGCGAGCTCCCCAGGCAGTAATCAATACCTTACAATCACCAGCCACTTGTCCATCTTTGGACAAGAGGAGGTGTCATCCGGTCACTTCCTATGGAGATTGTTGGTTTGTTTTTGTTTTGTGTGGTTTTTCTCCCTTCGATGCGCTTTTCTTAGATTACTTGGCAAACTCTGGGGGAAGCAGAACGCAGACTCTGGTGAATATAGCTGTGTGGATGGATACCGTAGGCTGGAGAGATGGCTCATTGTATAAAGGACATGCTACGCAAGCATAAGTACCTGAATCAGGAGCCACAGCATCCACAGAAAGGCCAGGTCGCCTGTCCACCTGTAACTATATATAACGGGTAGGGTAGGGCAGGTGTGTCCCCAAAGCCTGATGGCCAGCCAGTTTAGCCAATTAGGGAGGTGTAATTTCAATGAGAGACTCCGCCTCCAAAATAAAAACAAACGAAAATCCCCCAAACATTTGGAGAATAGTAAGAAAGAGCATATGGTGTCTGGCCTCTGCAAGCATGTGCATACGTGTGCACGCCCATAATCACATCTGCACACACACACACACACACACACACACACACACACACATGTGCATCCACGTGCACACACCATATACACACCCGAAATAAGAATCTGAAAGCACACTCCTAGGCTGGAGAGATGGCTCAGCAGTTAGAGCCCTTCCTGCTCCAGCAGAGGACTCCAGTCCAGTTCCCAGCACCTACCCAGAAGCTCACAACTGCCTGGGACTCAGCTCCAGGGGAATCCGATGCTCTCTCCTGGTCTCTGTAGGCAACTACTCCTCTCACACATACACATACACATACACATACACATACACATACACATACACATACACACACACACACACACACACACCACCACCACCACCACCACCAACAACAACAACAATAAGAACAAGCCTTTTGAAGATCAAACTCACCACCCCCCCAGAAAGAAAATACCAACTTTTGCACCCTACTGAGACGTCCAAGGCTCATGCCCTGCTAGGAATCTGGGCTCTCTCTTCCTTCCGTACCCAGACCAACCAACCAACCTGACTTCAAGATACATCTCTTTGTTTTTCCTAAGGTTTAGGGTTTTGTTTTGTTTTTGTTTTTGTTTTTTTCCTTTTCTTTTTTTAGGAGCCGGGGACCGAACCCAGGGCCTTGCACTTGCTAGCTCTACCACTGAGCTAAATCCCCAAACCCCTTTTGTTTTGTTTTGATTTTAATTTTTGTGAAAATGTGATCATGGGACACATACTATTTGACAGTCTGCCTTTTCTCCCATTTAACCATTTATTACAAATACATCTCCAGGCCCATATATCTGCATCTAACTCCCTGTTTTGTTAGTTATGTGATGTCTCATAGAATACCTGGGCCATAATGTATCCAATTATTCCCCTGTTCCCGAACATTCAGTGAGGTTTCCAGGGTTTTTTTTTTCCTTCTCCCACTTTACATAAAGGGCACTGTAAATATCCTTATCTATAGATTCTTATAGACTGACATTTTTATTTCTTCGGAATCAAGTTTCCCAAACGCAATTGCTTTTTTATTGTTAGCAAATGTATGTTTTTATTTTTCATAAATACAGCCAGGGAGCTGGGGCGTGGCTCAGAAACAGAGCGCTTGCCAAGAACATGAAAGGTCCTGGGTTCAATCCCCAACGTTGCAGGGAAAGAAAGCGAGCTGGCAAGATGGCGCGCGCGCATGCGCACACGCACACACGCACACACACACGCACGCACGCACGCACCAGGGGGTTGGATAATATTATCAAACAGATATCATGTAAGAATAAATAAATGCATAAGAAGCTAGCGACACAGCTCCGTCGGCAGAGGGCTTGTTGTCTAGCATGCAGAAAACCTTGAGTTTATTTCCCAGTATCCCATCAACAAGTAATGATGGCGCGCACGTCTACCGTCTCAGTGCTCCTCAACAGCCGAGGTGGGGAGCAGGAGATACAGATTCAAGGACATCCTCAGCTGTATTGTGAGTTTGAGGCCGGCCCAGACTACATGGCACCCTGCCTCAAAAAATAAAGAACAGAATCAATGGATGATAAACAAGGCCAGAAGACTTTCCCACAGAGGTTGTAGCAGTCCACGCTGCCTGAAGCCATACGGGGGAAGGGGTTGGAAACCTACAGATCCTCGAAGCCCTGCCAGCCTTTCTGTGTGGTGCCAAGCCGTGCTTTCTCACTTTTGCCAACCTGATGAAAACTGGCACCAATGTTTCAGTGTGCTCTCCCAGAACTGAAGTGAGGCTGATCTCTCTCAACCTCTCTTGGCCACCATGGCTGCCCACAGTTCCTTGATGGTCGCTGGCTGTTAGGGGCAGCAGCTCAGAGCAGCAGAGGCTCCTGTGACAGGATCCCTAGGGTGGCTGTGGCTGCTCTTTGGCATTGAAGGCTGACACGGACAAGGCAATTCGTTGACACCACTCCATAAAAGTCGCTGGCCCGTCCCAGGTCGCGTGAGGCAGTTTTTACGCCTTCATTTCCGTAATTCGATTTTTAGGCTATGGCGTTGAGTTACCCCTCCAAGAATGGTTTTATAGCAGTGGTTCTCAACCTTCCTAATGCTGAGATCCTTTAATACAGTTCTTCGTGTTGTGGTGACACACACCCACCCCACCCCACCCCCCCGCCATAAAATTATTTCATTGCTACTTCATAGCTAAAATTTTGCTACTGTTGTGAATCATAATGTAAATTATCTGGTATGCAGGATACAATGACCCTTCTGAAAGGCTTAATCAATCCCCCTAAAACCTTGGAGACCCACAGGTTGAGAACTACTGCTTTACAACACTCAAACTGTGATACTCTGGGCAGCAAGAGCTTTGCTCACAACCGGGAGAGGTTTCCTAATGCTCTTAGCCTCTCTGGATAACCAATGGAGTCAAAACTGTGGGAGTGAGGTGTGAAACTGCCTCATGTGACAGGGGCAGGCTGTAAAGCCTGGAGAGATGGCTCAGGTGTTAAGAGCACTCGTTGCTGTTCTAGGGGAGCCGAGTTCATATTCCCAGCACCCACATGCCAGCTCACAACTGTCTGTAACTCCCGTTGCAGGGGATCTGACGCCCTCACACAGACATACATGCAGTCAAAGCACCAATATATATAAAATAAACTTTTTTTTTTTAAAAAAATATCAGGCTAAAGGCAAGCCTGTGGGGCATTTTCTTAACTAGTGATTGATGGCGGAAGGCAGGTCAACCCATTGTGAGTGGTGCCATCCCTAGGCAGGTGATCCTGGTTCTACCGGAAAGCAGGCTGATCTGTAATTACAGATTATCATAATCTACTGAAATTATCTATGTAAATGTTGACGGTGATGTAAAAATAGTCTCATAACAGTACTTACCTGAAGTTGTTGAGATTAAATAAGATAAAACATAAAATATTAAAGAATCTGGCGTGCGCGTGTGTGTGTGTGTGTGTGTGTGTGAGCTGAGCAAGCCAGGGGAGCAAGCCAGTGAGCAGCATCCCTCCATGACCTCTGCATCAGCTCCTGCCTCCAGGTTCCTGCCCTGATTAAGTTCCTGCCCTGACTTCTTTTGATGATGAACAGTGATATGGAAGTGTAAGTCAAGTAAACCCTTTCCTCCCCAAGTTGCTTTTGGTCGTGGTGTTTAGCACAATGCATTACCTCTACTTTTTTTTTTTTTCTAAATAGGGTCTCACTGTGTAGCCCTGGCTGGCCTAGAACTCACTGAGTCAATCGGGCTGACCTTAAACTTACAGAAACCCACGTGCCTCTGTCTCCCAAGGGAGTAGCCTAGTGTACATATATGTACACACACATATAACACAATATACAAATATACACGTGTATAATTAATTGTACACATTTAGTACACATAGATATACAATACAGAGAGAGAGAGAGAGAGAGAGAGAGAGAGAGAGAGAGAGAGAAAGGAATATGGCCTCAAACAGCTTGAGCTTCTTCTTGTTGTTGAGACAGGGTTTCTCTGGCGGTCCTGGAACTCACTTTGTAAACCAGGCTGGCCTTGAACCCACAGAGATCTGCCTGCCTTTGCCTCCCGAGTGCTGGGATTAAAGGCGTGCAAATGAACAGAATCTTCTTTTTAAGTGTGTTAGGATTCTAGGCAGATGGCTCAGGAGGTAAGAGCACCGGCTGCTCAGCGGAGGTCTTGATTTGGTACCCAGCACCCACATGGTGACTCACAACTGCCTGTAACTCCAGTTCCAGGGGATGCAGCTCCTTCTTCTCACTTAACAGGTAGTACATATACATACACTCAGGCAACACACACACACACACACACACACACACACACACCACACACAAACAATTAACTGGTCAACTGGGCATGGTGGTGCACTCCTATCATCTCAACACTCAAGAGGTAGAGACAGTGGCTTCAGAAGTTTAAGTTCACCTTTGACCACATAGTGAGTTCCAGGCCAGCCTGGGCTACATGAAGCCAGCAAACAAACAAACAAAAAGCAAACAACAAAAACAGAGGGGAGAGAGGGAGAGAGAGAATTCGCTAGCCACATACGTTTCCTGTCCAGATTACACAAGTGTGAACTTGAGACTCATGAAGGAGCCCAGGGCCTGCCCACATGGCCCAGAGCCAGGCTGTACTCTGGAAGGAGGGATGCCAACTGCACCCACGGCCCTGCCAGCACACCTTGCCTGCTATACTTTCTGTCTTGTAGGCCAGGCCCCAGTGAAAAATCAGCCAGGCTCCTGGAAGTTGCTATTAAAAAAAAAAAAAAAAAAAAAAAAAAAAAAAAAAAAAAAAAAGGGTTGGGGATTTAGCTCAGTGGTAGAGCGCTTGCCTAGCAAGTGCAAGGCCATGGGTTCGGTTCCCAGCTCCGGGAAAAAAAAAAAAAAAGACAGACCTCTTTCTCTCTGTTGACCTGAATTAGGGACTTCAGGAGTGGTCCAGACAGGTGGGCAAGTAAACCGATCTCCCCCAGCATACCTGCCCATCCTGCCCATCCTGCCCTGGAGCGCTCAAACCCAAGTCTTAGCATGTTAGACAAAAATCAAAACCTGTCCCCCCTTCCCCAACCCCGTCAGAACTCTCCTAGCTATCTGGCACTTTGGGTGCCCAGGCCTGAAACGATGTGTCCTGTTCTTGAGCTCAGGTCTGCTATCTCCCTGCTGGCTGGGTCTCCATGCTGAGGTGAGACGTAACTTTCTGTGAGAGATCATTGAAAAGCAACCCTTGGACAGAGCCTAGGCTTTTCCGAGGCAACAATGGGGTGGCGATGAAACCAGGACATGTGAATCTCCAGTCGCTCTCCGCTCTGCCTGGGTGACAGTTTCGCTGGGTTTCAGAGGTCACCTGGGTTGTGGCAGCCTCGGCGAGTGTGAAGCAAACAACCCCTCTCTCTCCTGCTCACGTCTTAGTTTTTCCTTCCTGAAATGGGCTGCCCATCTCCGAGGCCACCGGCCAGTTATATTAATCAAATGGTTGTCAGTCAACTGCACTGATTTCTCCATCCATCCTGAGATGCGCGCCGGGCTGACGGCACTAGGCTACCTCGGGTACGGAATGGAGTCTGTGAACAGAGTTGCTGTGGCTGCTGTCGGCTTAGACGACTTCCCCCAGGAAATAAATTACATTTCCTTCTCTATAGATTGTTTACTTTATAGTCTCTCGATCTCACTTGGCTGGCTTTTTTTCCGTGTAGAGTTTTCAGGAGCTTGCTTCCCACTTAATCACAACCGCTTCTGTAAATGTTAGCGGCGTGCGTTACGGGGGGAACGGCTGTGTGTTTCACAATGGTTACTGCCTAGACAAACCCCTTCTTTATTCCGCGCGCACACATACACACAACCCTCCGTAAACATCCCTCCTACTTTAAAAAAAAAAAAAAGTCTACTCTTAAGATGGTTTTCCACCAAGCAGACTCTATTTCTCGTTAACCATGCAACAACTCAGACAGGTTTAGCAGAGTTCTCTGTGTGGGTACGCTGTGTGTGTACATGCACTGTTCCTCAGGTGTCATTGGTCAAGGGACTCTCATTGGCCTGGGGCTCACCATGGAGCATAAGCTAGCTGGCCAGCAGGCCTCAGGGATCCGGCTAGACTTTGACCCTCTAAAGCAGGGCTTACAAGAATGTACCACCTCACTTAACTTTTTCTGTGGTGTCTTAGTTGTTCTTTCTGTTGCTTGGGATCAACTATCCTGACAAGAGCAACTTAAAGGAGAAAGGGGATCTCAGCTACAGCTTGAGGGTAGCTCCTGTAAGGATTTACAAAAATGACCGGAGCTTGAAACGGCTGGTCACAGTGCACACACACAGTCAGGAAGCAGGGTTTGATGAATTTGCCCACTCAGCAAATTTTTCTCCCACTCTTAATATACAGTTTTGGGTGCTAGCCAAGGAAATTGTGCCACCTACAGTGGTGTGATGCATTTCCTCCCTGCCTCAGTTGACCTGATCAAGATAATCCCTCCACTGGCATGAGCAGAGACACTTCTCTAAGACAGTTCTAGATTCTGTCAGGTTAGCAATTAACAGCAATCATGTCAGATGGGTGCTGGAGATTCAGTCATATCCTCGGGTTCACGGGGCAAAGGCACTGCCCACCTCCCCTGCTCTCCCTACAGTTTCATGAGGGATCATTGCTTGGGTAATATGCATGTCCCACCGGAACAGGTTCATCTGAACTTGGTAGGCCACTTCTCAAAATTCCTTCAGATAGAAAACTTTCTCCTCCAGTCTCACAGCAGATCTGGCCAGTCAGAACACGCCCCCTGCCACCTGACTAGCTATCTGACCTTGAAAAAGTGGCCTTCTGGGAGCTGGAGAGATAGCTTGACTGACAAGTTCTTGTAGAGGGCCTGGGTTTGTTTCTCACAGTTCACAACTACCCGTAACATCCAGAGGATATAGAGGGTAGATATAGGCCCTCTTCTAGCTTGGGTATGTGATACACACACAGGCATAGGCATAAATAAAATTAAAAAAAAAAAAAAAAAGCTTTAGCCAGATGAGATGGTGGTGGCACACACTTTTAGTTCCAGCACTTGGGAGGCAGAGGCAGGCAGATCTTTGAGTTCGAGGCCAGCCTCGTCTTCAAAATGAGTTCCAGGACAACCAGAACTATAGAAAGAAATCCTGTATTGAACAACAATAATAACAATGATAATAACAGTAATAATAAAACTTGGAAAATAATTTTTAAAAAGGGGGAAGGATAGAGGCATAAACCTTTAATCCCAGCACCGGCAGAGGCAGGTGTAGCATCTCTGGGAGTTTGAATCCAGTCTTGTAATCATTTAGGCTTTTCTATGTCTGTTCCAGGTCCCAAATAATAACACGGAGACTATATTTATTAATAAATGCCATTTGTCTTATAGCTGTCGGCGCCAGCACCGACACAGTACCGAGAATCGGGCGAAAGCCTACGGGATGAAAGAAACACACACAGGTTATCGTGTCAAGCCAGGAGAGGAAGAGAGGAAGAGAGAGAGAGAAAGAGAAAGAGAGAGTGGAAGAGCGGAAGGAAGAGTGAGAGTGAGGAAGAAGAGTGAGAGTGAGGAAGAAAAGTGAGGAGGAATAGTGAGAGACTCCTGTAGCTTTATTCACCACTTATATACCCAAGTCTCCAGGTAGAAAATAACTGGGAAGCACAGTGGGAAACACTAGCTCGTGACTACCTGGCTCGAGAATTCGGTAACAAAAGACCGACCTGAATTAATTAGGGAGAAATCCTGAGAATCTCAAGAATAAAGGCTGAGGAAGCAAAAGGCAGAAGTAAATTGACCACCACCCAGGTGTGGTCCAGGTGTGTCAGTTCCACATGCATCAGCGGGGCTCAGCAGAGGTCATGCAGTGGAGACACCGGGTGTTTACTACTTGGTCTTTTCTTCCTGGGCCGTAAATACATGGGAGAGGCCTCTGTCCAACAATCCCACGACTTCTTAACTGTGGCCATGCAGTTACAAAGCGGCCAGGCCCAAATCCAATATGGCACTACATATAGCCATCATTGTTTCCCACTAGCTCATCACTCAATTACCCCATTATACTATTCTAAGTTCTGCCACACAGCTGATGACCCCTCCTCATTTTCACACGTCTGACTTCCTCTCTTCCCAGGAGTCTTACCTTGTCTCTCCTGCTTTGCTATTGGCCATTCAGCTTTCCATGGGCAGGTGATGCATCTACCCAGTGTACATCTCCCTACATCTTCTCCTTTTAGTCCAATAAAAGGTTCTTCGTCCAATATCAATAAGCTATATACAGTAAGAAACTTATGAAAACCATCAGGTGAGGATGACCTCCACAGCGTCCAGTTCTGTATTTGGCCAGTTTGGAAAAAGTACTCTACTATCTATCCAACCTTGGCTGAGTTCAGTGTTCCACCCCTAAATCATCATCTATCATAACTTGCATTGACAGATGCAAGAATATCTTCTTAGGCCTTGAAACATTTTCTTAAGTCCTAAACAACTTAGGCTTAATGGTGAGGCTACCTCGTCTTCAACCACATTAGAGACCCGAGAAAACAGGAAGTGCAGAGGAAGCAGCTTCCAAAACTATAAGAAATGACAGAGACTGCTGGCTGCCTGGTCACCCACCCTTGGTTCTTCTGTGCTGTTGCAGTATTGTCTTCAGCCTCCTGGCCAAGAATATCTGACAGACGTTTCTGTGAGGCAGGAATATTGAAGGACGTGCCTACCTTGTCCTGGCAAAGCTTGGCAGTCAACTTCCTCCATGTCCTGCTTGTCCTGTAGTTTGGACAGCATTCTGTCAGCAGTTGAAGCAAGGGCAGTATTTTGCCTGATAGCTAGGTCTGCTACATCGAAGCAAACTCCACAAGGAGGTTTTTCAATGCTCCTGGGGTGCTGCCAGGAGTAGACACATCTCGCTGTCATAAAAAGCCTTAGGTTAACAAAACATTTTTAAACGCCATATTCTGTATATCTTTGACGCTCCTGAAGACCATCTATCGATCTACAGTATATCTGTGATTGCTTCTAGCTCTTTGCTATCTATTCAACCTAGGGAACTTATTCCTGTAATTAACCAGTCTAGTATCTAACATGACCCTCTAAGTTTGATTGACTAACTACTGACTTGCATTTCCTAATTACCCTAAACAGTTTGTAATAACATCTTTCAAAAGGACTAGAACTTCACATTGCATTGTTTAAAAAATGAGTTGCATAGGTACAAAGTTGTATAACTTTGTATAACTTATACAAAGTTGAAACCCATATAATGTATATTGTTGCAAAAATAACCTTAAATCTGTATCAATATGCAAGATCTATACTAATGTAAAAAAAAATTGGCTTGTTGGTGCTCTTTAGTTTAAAAGTAGAGGCAATAAGCTACACTTTTACCCTATCGTTTCTCTGTCTCTCCTTGTTTTCTTTTAATCCATTCTTCCCACTTTCCCCCTAACAATAGACAGGAGAGACAGAAGGATATTTTGTATCCTCCCTTATGGAGACCATTAACAACTAGTGCGCCCCTAAAATAACAAGAAATATTCATCACCCACGGAATGGCCAAAAAAAAAAAAAGTCATTTTTGGAGGAAAGGAGTATCATTCTCTTAAAATTGCTTCCTACTGCCTAGGGGCAACGTCTCTTTTAGAGTCCCTAAGAAAATTGGGATATTAGCTAGTCTTACGAAAGCCAGCTGTATCTATCATTTGTTGTCCAGTCTCTGTGTGGTGGGAAAGTACAGGGTTTCAGACTGGAACAGTCTGAAAGGCTGGGGTCAGCTTTTGATGAAACAGCACTGAGGTATTCTGAGGTTGGATCAAGCAGGATGCCGGAATAAATGTCTCAGCATCCCAGCATCCTTTGCAGCATCCTCGAGGGTGAATCTTGTCAGGGCTGCTTTAACTTTATCGATGTCTGGTTGTATACATTTCTTCAGTTGCACATGTATGGGATGGGCAGTGCATACAGATCAGCTAAACATGATGCTCTGCTCTTTGTTGGACCGGGTAAGGCATTTGTCCTTTCCTGGAAGTTAGTTTGGACTGTATAATCAAACTTTAATGTGAAATTTCATGTATGCCATTAGCAAGGATGGCATCATAAGTCGTGAGAACCCTGTGACCATCAAGATCTATTGTCCCTGTGGTGACACTTTTCCTGTCTCAGCCAGCCTCAGAGCTGTTCCTTTGGAGGATTCAGCACTCACGTTACCTGTTTTGTTGCTCTTCTTGGTTTCTTTCTTCATGTCAGCTGCCAAGGTTTTCAGGAATCCTTACCCTGTCTTCTGTTGAAACAAACACGAAACCTCTCCCCCAATGCAACACATGTCCTGCCTTCCATTCTGACATTGAGACATCTTTATAATACACGGGCTGGTTTATTTCAGCAGATTTTTTTTCTCTCTCCATATCCAAAGTCATAAATTTTTTGCAATCTCCTTTAATAAGGGTTCAACCTCTCCTCCCGGCCACCACCCTCCAGAGGTAGTGGAAGAGAAGAGTTATTAGGATATGGGGGAAGTGAACCTGTTTAGCAATTGTTCTTTGGAGGGCAAACTCGATCTTCTTTGGCAGCAGTTCAGTCCCATGGCAAACATCAAATAAGTCAGCAGCTGCAGTCCAGCCCTCTTGGTAGGCAGATACCACACAAGAACCAACAGGGGTAGTTTAATCCTAAAGAAACCACCAGGCTCACCAACCAGCCTGAGGTGAGGCTGCAGAAACAGCAGGCTGCCTCAGGAACCTCACGAGCAGTTCTTTGGCAAGTTTCTCTCAATGTCTGAGTTCCCACAAGCTGAGCTCAGCATCACTCTGTAAGGCGAGGCGAACCAACACAAGTGTGTCATTATCGAAGAAGAGCAAGGCAGAGCAAACCAAACCGATGTTCCCTCTCCCACTGTCTGTGGGGTTATATTTATAGTCCTTCATCACAGGTCCTTTCACCTGTATGCTATATCAAAACATCCTTTGACCTGTGTGTGCTCCAGCAAAACATCGTTTGACACAAACTGACTTTCGGAAGAAACTAGAAGTTTCTACTTCACCAATGTCTCTCAGCAACTGTTGCTTTTCTTTTCTTAGCATTTAAAAAAAATGTAAAGTCAATATCGAACTATGTTATCTATCGCTGAGGGTCTTCATTGCCCCTCTTTGTTTGTTAAACAAATATACAATTAGATCTCTCTACAGCTACCTATCCTATAGGATGATGAGACATGCCAATAACATGCTTTATATTATATTATGCAAAAACCGCTTCATTTACTAGACTATATATGCTTGAACATTGTCAGTCTTAATTTGTACAGGTATCCCCATAATAACCATAACTTCGAATAAATGTGTAATTATAGAATCCGCCTTTTCAGAACTCTAGGCAAAAAGCCCACTGGAATTCTTAATACTTATCAATAGTATGATGTATCAATAGTATGATGTATCAATATGTATCAATAGTATGATATATCAAAATGTGTAACATTTTATATCTTCAAACTCTACAAAAACACCATGTAAGCTATCACATGGCCTTGCTCTTAGGCAGCATCAAACATAATCTGTACTCTGTGGACCTGTCATTGTAATTCCTCAGGCCTTTGTGGATTTCTCTCATCTACTTTCTCTGCTGGTCTCTGTAGGTTCCAGATCGGATTCTTCTGAAAGTTCTTTATTCTGATACAAAGAATGTTCTAATCTCTGTTCTATGCCCTGTCACTTGGTATTCCCAACATTTTATCCTCTCCTTATCAAACTCTGCTTTATCCTGCTCTTTTGGAAAGAGGATATAAAAATTACAATCATCACTGGACATATAATCATTTGAATGCTGATAAGTTAAACCAAATTATACGGGATCCAAAGGCCCTCTGTCAATGTGCTTTTCTTCATTTTTGTTTTAAAGATTTATTCATTTATTACTGTATACAGCATTCTGCCTGCATGTATGTCTGCAGGTCAGAAGAGGACATCAGATCCCATTTTGGATGGTTGTGAGCCACCATGTGATTGCTGGGAATTGAACTCAGGACCTCTGGAAGTGCAGACAGTGCTCTTAACCTCTGTGCCATCTCTCCAGCCCCCACTTTCCTCAGTTTTCAACATAGAAAACTATGTTAATCTCTCTCTCCTTCAGACACAGTATTTAATACTTCTCCCTATGACTATCTACATTTAGTTTCTTTTTCTCTTTTACTGTTTTTAAAATTAATACATTAGCCCCTCGGTCATACTGTAGTCAGTGATACTGTAGCTCTGGGATAATGTTTCTTCTGCCTTTTTGTGTATCTGTGGCCACTCAGGGCTAACACATGCCCAGAGCAGCTGGCTCTGCACTCTTGGCTCCATCTAGATGGTGGCCCATGCTGGTTTGGGGGATGGAGTCACTGTTTGCCTTTCCATGAGAGCCCAGCCTTATATCAGTAGGCATCACATTTGTGGACATGGGCGTGTAGTCCCAGGCCCTAGAGCCCTGCCACATGTGCTGGCTCAGCATGTCTGACTTCCACCCACTCTGGGAAAGTGGTGCCAAAGACTGCAATGGTCACCGGATCGCGGCTAGTTCCAAGTGGGCTGCAGTTTTTGCCCATTTCCCACCACAGCTTTGGGAAGTTTATTTTATTTTATTTTATTAATTTTTTGCTTGTGGAGAATACCTGAGGTTTCCATCTTCTTTCTCTTAAAGGGACCACCTCCTGCCCTGCTAGGAAATTGTGTCTGGCTTTGGGAAGTGTTTGTTCCCTGCTGTTCCATTCAGGGATTTTTCTCAAACTCTAAGTTAGGATATACACGAGCCCCACGTTGGGCGCCAAGTATTTGGATTTTTTTTTTCTATGTTCACCTCTGTTCCTGAATAATAACAGGAGACTATATTTATTAGTTAATGGTATTAATATATTATAGCCAGCATTGTTTCCCACTATCTCATCACTCAATTACCCCATTATATTAATCTAATTTCTGCCACATGGCTGGTGGCCTCTCCTCATTTTCACACATCTCACTTCCTCTGTGTCTCATGGGTAAATCTCCTGTGCCTGACTCTTTCCCAGAGTTCTTATCTCTTCCTGGGAGTCCTGCCTATCTCTCCTGCTTTGCTATTGGCCATTCAGCTCCTTATTGACAGGTGATGCTTTCACAGGGTACACAAAAGATTATCCCTACACAACCTAGTCTACAGAGTGAATTCCACGACAGCCAGAAATACATAATGAGACCCCATCTTGATAAAAACAAACGAACAAAAAAAAATGAAGAAAAGAAGATGGCCTTGCTTTTCTGACCCTCTGTGTTTGCATTCTTCATATGAACATCACAGCTCTGAGATCACATGGAGGGTGCTATTGTTGTTATTTTTAATTTGTTCTACTTGCTTGGAGGTGGCAGCTCAAGTTTCTTGCTACCACCTCAATGTTGTGGACTCAAATCACACACACACACACACACACACACACACACACACACACACACAGAGCCATATTTTAATATGCCCTAAGAAGCTCAATGTTGGGGCCACTCTCAAACCTCCACACGGCTAGCACACTCTGCCCTCTGATATTCCTGAATCATTACTTACTAAAACCTATATTCCATCCTGGCTGCCTCGGCCTGTAGCCCTTCTGGGCTACGATCCCCAACTCTGACATGTTGGCTGTCTCTCTGTCCTGACTTCTCAGGCCTGATCTTTCTGCCTCGCTGGTGTGGCAGTTCTAAAACGTTCCTCTTCCCTGGGTTCCCTTGCCTGGGAAATCTAAAGTCCTACCTCTGTCTCCTGCTCAGCCCTTGGGTGCTGGCAACTTGACTTACCAATTTGAAGCACCTGCAGACAGGGACCTGCAGCATCTTACCTGTGGGATTCTCGTGCAGTTTCGGAACCTATAATGCAAGCATTAAGCCAAATCCACAACAAGAGGAATCAGCTATCATAGATGGGGCCAACCTTGGGCAGGTGGTCTTGGGTCCTACAAGAAAGCAGGCTGAGCAAGCCATGGGGAGCAAGCCAGCAAGCAGCACCCCTCCATGACCTCTGCATCAGCTCCTGCCTCCAGGTTCCTGCATTGGGTTCCTGTCCTGACTTCTCTTCATTATGGAGTGTGACCTAAGAACTTTAAGTTGAAATAAACCTTTTCCTTCCCAAATTGCTTTAATCATGTTGTTTGCTTCTTTCTTTCTTTCTTTCTTTCTTTCTTTCTTTCTTTCTTTCACACACACACACACACACACACACACACACACACACACACATATACTACACTGTAGCTGTCTTCAGACCCACCAGAAAAGGGCTTCAGATTCCATTACAGATGGTCATGAGCCACCATATGGTTTCTGGGAATTGAACTCAGGACCTCTGGAAGAGCTCTTAACCTCTGAGCCATCTCTCTAGACCAATCAAGGTTTGTATAACAGCATCCAACGTAAACTAAGACACTCTCTCCCCCACAGTCATAGTCATGTCTTCATATCAGAAAAACTTTTAAGTCCACTGCACGTACAATGGCCTTCACTCCATGCTTCTCAGTCAATTTAGTGTCCTTCAGCACCTGAGTCTCCTACCCATGAGTCTCCTACCCATGAGTCTCCTACCCATGAAGGCAAGGTCTAGGCTCTGCTCCTCCACCCCATCACACAGAGGTCACCCAAGCAAGGTCTGGGCTGCCCCACTCCACCCACACACACACACACACATACACACACATACATGTCACCCAGTACTTAGAATATTGCTCCTATTTAAGCAGACATCTGAGGCCGAAGGAACACAAAATAGCATGAAGTAACAAGCCCCTAGCAAGACACTGGCCCAAAGCAAGCATCAGTAAACACGAGACATGGCCGTCAAAGGTGTTGATTGCCTCAGGCCACGAGCAGTTTTTGCCTTTGTCAGAAAGGCAAGGGCCCTGGAGGCTTGGAGCCTACCTTGCCCCCAGCCTAGAATAACCAGTTCCCTCAAACCTGGAGATCCAGCTCCCCTCAGCGTCAGCCAAGTGGGGCTGATAGCTAAATGGGGGCTCCCAGGCTGCTCTACAGAGGGGTCTCTATTGGCGTTACACTGAAGGGACAAGGGCTGACTTGAAGCCAGTATGAAGGATCACATAACCTGAGTGTCTCTCGTAATTTGTGTCCCTCCACAGCACCATAACCAACACCAGGGGGTTAGATTTTGTACAACAATCAGATTTCTTCATCTAAATTTGAAATCAATGCGTCTTACAGAATATTCAAACATCAAAGAAACGCATAATTGAGAAAACAGAGCTCCCCCCTTTCTCCAACCTAGATAACTTCTGTCAGCAATTTGGCACATGAGGTCTTTATCTAGATTTTTCTAAGCATATGCTAACATTATTTTTACTTTATATACCTTCTTCCCTTGTTTGCCCTTCACTGGCCTTCTTAAGATAGATTTTTATATGTAGCAGAACCTACCACTCTGATGTAGAGGTCTATGAGTTACATAACTTGCATCACAATCAAGATTTGGTTCAGTTCCATCAATGTAACCTGCTGTGAAATTTCCCTTCCTGCCCTTTTGCCACCAACCCTTTCACCTCAGCTTCCTGGCATGACTAATCTATTTTCCAGCCTTTTAATTTTCCCTTCCAGAATGTCATATAAAGGTACATTGTTCTTTCACTTAGCATAATGCATGTCAGGGTCATCCATGTTTTCGCCAGGAATCAGTGTAGTTCCTTTCTATTGCTGTATAGTATTCCATTGTATGGACATACCACAATTTTTTTTTTATCCATCCACTAGATGAAGAATATTTGGGAGGGAGGGCGATTATAAATAATGGTGCTGAAATCATTCAGATACGAGTTTTAGTGTAGCTGTAAGTTGTCATTAACTAAGGAGATGGGATTGCCAGGTAAATATAATTATAATATATTTATAGGAAAGCCACTAAACTCTTTTCCAAAGTGGCTTTCCCATATACCATGCTGCTTTTTTCCCTCTTGTTAACCTAAGAAACAGATTACCCTGCAATGTGTCTTTGTATGATCCTTTCCTGCCAGGATGGTAGATTGTGTGGAAACCATTTTGTTTTATTCTGCAGCTCATCCTCTAAACCCAGTACACGCCAGGCACTAAGAGATGTGTGGTGGGTGGATGAGCTTCCCAGACCTCCGCCAACGGGAGGATATGTAGATCTATGCCATCAAGGGTGAAGAGGCTACACATTGCGTTCAGCTGTCTGAACTGTGTTTCTTTCTTTCTTTTTTTTTCTTCATTTTTTATTTATGTATACAAGTGCTCTATTTGCATGTATGCCTGCATGACAGAAAAGGGCATCAGATCCCATTACAGATGGTTGGGAGCCACCATGTGGTTGCTGGGAATTGAACTCAGGACCTCTGGGAGAGCAGATGGTGCTCTTTACCGCTGAGCCATCTCTCCAACCCCCTGTGTATTTACTTTCACTGTGTTCTTCCTGACCATTCTTGGTGGTCCACACACGGCAGCACTGTGACTTGCCAACCCTTGTGACCGTCTTCACAACTCTCTGAAGGTTAGAGAGATTATTGACTTGTTAAGAGAACTGGCTGCTCTTTCAGAGAACCTAAGTTAGGTCCCCAAGTTCAGGGTATCCAACACCCTCTTTTGGCCTCAAAGCAGCACCTGCACTCACACGAACACAGAAGAACACATAAAAACCTGCCCATACACACATACAAAAAAGAACAAACCCAAACTAAACCTTTAAAAAAAAATGCCTAGCAGAAAACTAGCTGGATCAAAGACTATGAAAGACGGCAGCTTTGGTAGTTTTTTTCCTACCAAAGCCAATAGTAATTTATATTTTCATAAAGAGGAGAAAATTCTGGCTTTAGGAGATTTCTAGTTTTGCCTAAAGTTATCAATAAACTCCTCTTTTTAAAAAAATGAAATGGGTTTCATGTAGCCCAGGCTGGCCTTGAACTCATTGTATAGTGCCGGCTGGCCCTGAGCCTCTCAGCTCCCTTTTGACTCCTGATTGCTGGGAGGAGAAGCACGTGCTACCATGGATACTTTGTGTCATGCTGGAGATGGAACCCAGGGCTTTGAGTGTGCTAGTTGAGCACCCCATCCACAGAGCCACAATTCCAGCCTTTGGGCTTTATCCATGAGGATCAATAGCAACTCTAATCTGTTAAGGTTCTCAACGTAAGTGAACCAGAGCTTCCTTGGTCTTCACGGACAGATACAGTCTTCAGAGATGATTGCAGAGAGCCGCAAGGGATCACCCAAATTCTTTGCATAACTACCAATAAAACTCCCATAAAACCCAGAGGAATCTCATAAATAACTGGACCTCTAACGCCACTGGGCAACTGGAAAAGCAAATAGTGAGAATGAAGTGGACTCAACGACGAGGCGTTTGGACTTCTAATATTCTTTCACGGTGGGTTGGGGTGGAATGCAGCACACGCGCCTGGGGGACCTGCTTGCGTGGGAGCTTCGTTAACAGAAGCGGGCCCTGGTAGGTGACCCTAGGAGGGCTCTAAATGAGAACAAACGGTAGTGGGGAGGGAAAAAATGAAGCTGAATTGGGGGTGGAGGGAGAAATGAAAGTGTTACAATTAGCTAATTGGGCCCATTTCTGGATCCAGCCTTATCTCTCCCACTGTGCGTAACGCTCCTCTCGACATCAAAGACCACCGCGTGCCTGGAGAATTGGAAACGATGTTTATAGGGTACTTTGAAGATGGAAAGTACAGTTTAAATGCTAAGTTATTATTATTACTTTAAATGTGAAACACTTTTTTGGGAGGTGGGAGTTTTTAACGTGTTTGTAATTCTTGCGACGGGCAGGAGCAAGGCTGTGTGTGGCTAGGACGAACTCGGGGAGGCCAGAAGCACCCCCATGTACCTTGGCAGCCTCGAGGAACCTGGCTCAGTCCCTTGTCCTCTCCGACTGTGTTTTCCGGGAAGATGAGGGCTGTCAATCAGAGGCTGTCAGTTTATGTAAGAACATGTCTTGGGGATCTAATTGAAATACGGGATCTTTCCAGGCAGCGTTGATGGAGTTATCACATTACAGATTTTATTTGACTCTGAGTCTCAATTCATTCCTTTGTATAGTTTCCAGTTTCTTCATAAAACAGAAATTAGACGGAGTCTTGACATTAGAATTTCACGAAAAAGCAATCAAATCCAAATTACTCCGAAGAAGGAAAGGGCTATAAAAATGACTAAACAAAATGGAAGGAGGGAGAGAGCCCCTTCTGGAAGCCCTGGTTCATGAATTAATTTTGCTATCCGGTCCTTGGGACAAATCCAACTTAATTTAAAAGGTTGCCAGACAGAGAACACAAGGAAAAACTTTTCAGACTGTGGTTCAGAGAGAAATACTATAAAGTTTAAAAGTTTTTATTTACTTTTCTCTCCTCCCTCCTCCCCTCCCCTCTGCCTTCTCCTCTGCTCCTGCCTTCTCCCCTTCTCCCTCTCACTCCCTCCTCCTTTCCTCCTCTCCCTCCTCCCCTTCTCCCTTTCCCTCCCTCCTCTCCTCCTGCCTCCTTCCCTCCTCTCTCCCTCCTCCTTTCTTCCTTTGCATACAACTCAGACAAGGGACTGCTTGGTGGCTGTCCCTTGGCTTCCCCCTGACCCAGCCAGTCATTTCTCTTTCATGTGTTCAGCGTGTTCTAACAGAAGATTTTTTTTTTCTTTCAAGCACTGGTGAGGGGATTTTTTAAATTAAAAAATCATCAAAGCTTAAATGACTTGCCTGACATAAAACTTGGACCCAACCTGGAACAGAGGCCTTGGGCCTTTTCAATTTCCTATGCTAACCAAAGCCCGGACTGGTCTTTTTATTTTTTTTTTTGTCTCTAGTAATGAAAGGCACACAAGGTATCGAGTTACTAAATGGCTTTTAGCCTCTTGAAACTCAAGCGAAGGAAAATCTCATTCATCTGAACTCTGCTAATAGTGGAATTTGTTACAATTCGACCTGGCTAAACTGCACTTTACCATGGGATTACCCAGGAAGGCAAGTTGACCAGAGAACGGCTACATTGGAAGGCTGCTCAGGACAGAGCTTAGATGCAAGCCCAGCTAAGAAGTTGTCTTAAATCACTCAGCGTCCCACTTTCCTAAATCACCCCTTGCCGAATCCAGAAGAAGTGTGCCGTCAACGCTGACTTGATCGAAGGGGAGCCATTCTTACCCAGAAACCTTTTCATCGTTAAGTTCTCCTTTGCCCTTGAGAGAAAGAAAAGTTCTCCCAGCACCTGGGAAAAGGAAGCAGGAGAAACTAAGAGGAGCAGTTCAAGGACCTCCTCAGCTGCAGAGTGAGTTGGAGGTCAGAGGTCCCACTGGGTCCCATGAGACACTGTGGAGGAAAAAACAAAACAAAACAAAACAAAAACCAAAAAATAAAAAGAAAGAAAGATGGGGAAGTGGGAAGAAGAAAGGAAGGAAGGAAGGGACAGGGGTGGGTCTGCAGTGGTGGTGTCAGGGTTCTTCTTGGGAGGCTGAGGGGGTAGTAAACTTGGATCCCGTGCAAGCATAAGAACTTCAGTTTAATTTCTCCAACTGTAAAAGTCAGGGCTGGGGAGGTAGAGACAAGAGGGTTCTAGACGCTTGCTGGACAGCCAGACCAGCTGAATGGGTATCCTCTCGTTGCAGCAGGAGACTCTGTCTCAAAAAACAAAGTGGAGAGCGGTTGGAGAAGCCTTCTCTTCTACCCCCAGGCAGACCTGCCTGCTCCCAGCAGCGCTCAGGCATGAAGAAAGCTTCGCTTGAAGCAGCAAGATCTGTCATTTCAAGCACAAAGGAGGTCTGGGACTGCAGGAGACAACTCCTTCCAACTCAAAGGCAGCAAGCACTTTCTGGTTTCTTCTCCCTGTGCTTGGAACCAGTAAGTTCTCAGGGTACAATCCCACCCGCTGTTGAGGTAGCCTGTGTCTTTTAGCCAGAGGGACTTCGGGAACCGTTCCCAACACCGCTGGCACCAAAAGCCAAGTTAAAGATGGTCAAGGGAAAAAAAAGGAAGGGAACATGAACAAGTGAACTGATGACATCTGACCACTTCGGGAGACAGGCTGTGGGTTCGAGACAGGCTGTGGGTGTGAACCAGCACTGAGGCAGGTCTATCACATCAAGTTCTGGGTTATCCTGGGCTACCTACTGAACTCAAGGCTATCTTGAACTATAGAAAAAGATTCTCTCTCTCTCTCTCTCTCTCTCTCTCACTCACACACACAATGGTAGGTGAGTGGATAGATATGCAATCAAGAGAGATGAATGAACATGGAAATTTAATGTATGTGGATGTAGATGGAGTAACCGGAGGGACCCCATCTTGCTAAGCAAATGTCTCACCCCTCAGCTGCAACCCTAGCCCTCCAAGCTTGTCTCCTGGATCAGTGAACAAACCCCTTTCTAACCCACTGCCCTAGCCTCCTCCTTGGCTATGATTTCACCTCTAGCTTCCTCTGGTCCTTCTAGCTTCTACAAAGCTGGTTGTCAGGGGTAAATGACTAAAGCTGGACCTGGTGGTACAGGTCAGTCATCCCAGCCATGTGGAAGTCTGAGGAAGGAGGACTGGAAGCTCAAGGCTTTTTCTGGCCCACAGAGCAACTTCACGGCCAGTCTGGGCAATTTAGTAAGACTCTGGGTCGAAATAAAGACTACCAAGAGGACTGGGCATGTGGCTCACGGTTTGTAAGCATGAGGTTCTAGGACCAGCCCCCATATTGAGAAATATTTAAAAAAACAAAACAAAACAAAACAAAACTGGACAACCTGAGGCTCAGATCTCAGCTCTGACCTTTTGTAACATTATGGTTGTGAAAAGGAAATTCCTCTCTTTGGGCCACAGTTTTCCCATCTGTAAAATGGGAGTTACCAACAGTGAGGATTAATGGAACAAAATCATCATATGTGTGGTACCCTGTGTGACACACAGTGAGCATCTAGGTTTGTTTACTTACTTTGAAGATTTATTTAGTTAGTTGGTTTTGTTTGTTTGTTTCAAGACAGGATTTCTCTGTGCAACAGTCCTGACTGTCCTGAAACTTACCTTGTAGACCCGGCTGGCTGGCCTCCTACCTCTGCTAAGATTAAAAGCATGGGCCACCATGCCCAGCGAAGACGTAATTTTCTTTATATTTATTACACGTGTATGGGTGTTTGGTTTACATACATGTTTGTGCCCCCGCGTGCATACCTGGGGACAGAGGAGGAGAGAAAAGGGATGTCAGATTCCCTGGAGATGGAGTTACCATGATCGTGAGGCACCACGTGGGTGCTGGGGACTGAACCAGGCTCTTCTGCAAGCTCAGCAGAGCTCTCAACTGCTGAGCCTTCTCTCCAGCCCCACGGTTTTTAGGGTGTGTTTTCCTGTTCCACTATGTGGGGTCCAGAGCTCAAACTAAGATCAACAGCTGTGGGCTGCTGATGGGCTTTCCTGGCTGAGCGCTACACCCACACCGCGGAAGATGTGGCCTCTTCAGAAGAGGCGGGGCATCTCACAGCTACTCAGCAAGGAGTCAGGAGAGGTGAAGGTGTGGACTCACTTTCATTTAGCCCTTCCTTGGTCAGAGGGGAAAGAGCATCCCGATTGTCCACTCAGGGGAAACTCCAAGGCTCAGAGCTGGAGAAGAGGGGGCAGGGGAGCCAAAGAGTGGAGAGGCAGAGATTCCTGCCAACACAGGCCAAATCGCAGGGAATAGCACCCCCGCCCCCACCCCAGCCCCCAAGCCTTCAATGAGACCACGTGGATTGAGACCCTTCCTGAGCAGCAAGCCCCAGTTACCCCAGAGTTCACCCCAGTCCTGGTTCTTGGGTTTGGTACCAGGCCAGCAAGGACCCACCCCACAGTGCTGGGAACGGAACCGCTGGCCCCTCCATTCTGTGTTTACTCAGAGGAGACTTGGCTGCTGGGAGCACGGAGAGGTTGACTGCGGTTTCTCTGCAGCAGCTGGGGGTGGAAGGGAGGCGAGAGACGAGCTGGAACAGATTAGAGCTCTGGGAAGCTAGAGACCCCTGAGAACCTGAGCCGAGGACAGCCTCTGCCTGCGTTCCCTCTGCCAAGGGGCTGTGGGTTTTGAAGCCCCAGTGGCATGTCCCGGGATCTCCTCCTCCTCCCTCGGAGGCTGGGCTTTGGGATGCACCCAAGCCGGGCTATGCGGAATGTGCCCTTCTTGGAGCCAGTGTAGGCTCTCTCTTTTTTAAATTGGCCTGTAAATCTCTATGTAGTTTTCAGGGTTTGGGAATTTTATTTTATCTGGATCTAAGACTTGTTCTCCTTTGGCATCAGAAGGCATTTATGACTGTTAAAACAAGAGATGAAAAATATAGGCCTGGAACCAGCGAGGCTGCCTCTTGCCAGGCGTATAGGGGTTCGTCTGGGAGACCGGGGGTGGGGGTACTGAGGTTTTCTGTCCCAACTCTCCAATTGCTCAGAGCTTCTTGATAAAGTTGAGGTGGCTGAATAGGATCACCCTGCTCAGGAGAAGGAGGCTAAATGAAGGATGCTCGAACCTCTGGAGGGTTCTACCTTCCCCAGTGAGGCTTTTTCCCTAAGCCACACCCTCAAGGGCAAGGTCCGCCGGACTGGGTCCCATCGCTGTACTTGCTGGTGAAGGGGGCAGTTGGCTGCTGGCTTTGATGCGGCAGGAGCGCCTGGGCTGGCTTTGAAGTTCCCAACTGGCGGTTATGGTCAGGATTTAAATAACTGCGATTGCAGCTTCCTTTGGCCTGGCTTGCCAAATTCTGTTCTTTCTTGTCTTAAAGCACACATGCTCACACTGAAGCACAATACGTGGCACATACATGACCCACATGTCACACGCGCAGCACACACACAGCACTCATAGCCCTCGAGACACATACACAGATGCACAACACACATAACATATATAACACACCAGACGCATTGCACAGTACACATGCAAAACACATCACGCATGCATAACTAGGTACCCAGCATACATGACATGAATGACATATGCAAAACATGCCACGTCTAAAAGACAATACACGTGATACAGCATGCATAACATATGCACAGCGCATGACACATTAGACACAACACACATGACATTGATATGCAAGGCATAGGCATAGCTTCTACAGCACAAAAATCACATAGGACATATATATTTATATGTATATTTGTGTGGATATATGACATATATGACATACAACACATAGCACACCCAGCACACACACACACACACACACACACACCAGACATAATAAACACATATGACAGAAACACACACACATGCACACACATTTCATTTATGTCCTTGGTTTTTTTGTTTGTTTTTTGTTTGTTCGTTTTTTTTTTTTTTTTTTTTTTTTTTTTTTTTTGAGACAAAGTCAAAGTGGACGAGGCTAGCTTCAAACTTTGCAGTCCTCCTGCCTCAGCCTCCTTTGCTGGAATTACAGGTTGTACCACCATGTACCATGCTTACCTTACATCTTCCTCTTCCTCTTCCTCTCCCCCTCCCTTTTCCCCTCCCTGTCTCCCTCCCCCTCCCTCTCCCTCTTTCTCCCCTAACCCAAGATCGCCCACAGCCCAGGCTCATCCCAAACTCACTGTAGCTGAGGAGGACTTTGAACTCCCGATCCTCCTGCCTCCACATCCTGAGTCCTGAGATTGCAGGTGTGCGGTAGAGCTGAGCCTGGGTTCTGTGGTGCTGGGACTGGAATCCAGGGCTCTGGACACGATGGGCAAGCATTCTGCCCAAAGAGCCCTGATCCCTGTGCTACATTTCTTTCCTAATGGCAAAAGGTACAGATGCTTCACGAAGGACTGGGAAAGAGAGCACCAGTGAAGAGAAGAGAGGTGAAACTCACTCAGCCCTTGTCTGGGGATGTTCTAGTTTTCCCCTCTGGTCCATGAACGAACTCATCATTAATCTCTTAAGACATCATCAGAGATCACTTCTAGTTCCCATCACCAGCATCCACAGTTAGTCACAGGTGGCAAACGCTTCCCCATCTTTGCAATACTGCCTTGTATTCTGTGAAGATAACAGTAATACAAGCCCTCGGTGTTCAGAGGGCTCTGGGTTCGAATGTCAACCCAGTCCTCCATTAGTGGCTTCGTTGGGCAGGTCATTAAATCTCTCAGGAGCCAGAGTTTCCTCGCCTGTAAAATGAGAATTTACATTTTTTTTTTCGTCTTCAGGAAAGGGGTTGAAGCAGAGAGGAAATAAAACTCCACCCAGAGAAAAGTCCGGGAAACATTCCTGCCTGCAGCAAGACCTGAGTCCATCAGGGTCAGGCTCCTGCAGTACGGCCCGCCAGAGGGATCTGTGGCAAACTTATCTGACCCCCTCTTCCATCACACCCCACCCCACCGACGAGCACAGCTCTGTCCCTGCCTCAGAACTTTGGGCTCCAATGCGTTTATCAGAGAGTTGGGTTTTCAAGCTCTGTCTCCCCACCGCCGCCGCCGCCACCATGAACACCCGCCAGAGTTGGCAGTCTGTAATATGCAAAAATCCACCCAGAAATGGAAGAGGGGACATTTGCACAAGCTGGGTTGTGTCTACAGAATTAGAAGGCACAGTTGGACTAATTTTAGTGCCGAAAAATTGGAAACACTGGGAATAAGGCCCGGTGGGGAAATGTGGGTTCTTGAAGCCGCTCGGAGAAGAGCCAGTGGGGATTTAGGGGGTGGGTATCTGGAGCCCCTGACTTGGCTGGAAGCTCGGGGTTGCAGAAGGGTTAAATGTCCCATAGGCCCCAGGTTAGAGGCCTGGGGTGGTGGGCTCCCTTGTCTTGGCTTCCCAGATATATCTGCTTTCCTTTGTCCAGCCATAGATGATCCCGCAGACACCGGGCTCTCTGGCACTTGGTCCCTTGGGACCCGAAGGGCTCAGGCCTCTGTGATTGGCCTCACGTGGGTAGACAGCACACAAACTCACTTTGTATCAGGGGAGCCAAGCAGCCCCCTGGCTCCCTCTTTCCTTACAGCCAATCGAGCCGAGCCTGAGAATTTATGAGAGGAGAGCGAAGCACTTTGAAGAAAGGCGCCCTTGTCTCCAGCCTGGCCATGGCCCCCGCGGTGCGCGTGGGGAGGTGGGAAGGGGTGGGCACGCGAGAGGGGCCGGTGCCCCCGGGATGGGTGGCGAAAGAAAAGAATGCAAAAAGCCAGGGTCAAAAGTCTTTCTGGGAACAGAGAAGAAAGCTGAGAAGGGGGCTTGCTTCTCCACAGGTGTGCGCGTGAGAGAGCACAATGGGGGCCTTCCTCGGGGTCGCAGAGGAGGCCCATCCCAGCCTCAGAATGGGAAGGTAGGTCCCCAGGCATCAAGCAAATGACATCAGTATCATTATTAAGACTGAGATGGCCGCGCTCCTTGGACGGTTTTGGCTCTGAGACTCAGTTTCCTCATCAGTGAAATTACTCGGTGTATTAACGCTCCTCTCGGGGCCTGTCGTCAAATAATTAAGTGCTCAATTAATACAGGCTTTTGTTGTGTGTGTGTGTGTGTGTGTGTGTGTGTCCGATGTATCTCACCATATCTGCCCCCCAGTCTCCCTCACCCCCCCCAATGGACTGTCTTTCCAACAAGTTCTCCTCCCCCTTCTTGTTTCTTGGTCCATTTTTGTGCTCGTTTGTTGTTTTGGTTGACTGGTTGGTTAGTTGGTTGGCTTGATTTGGTTTGTCTTACTATGCAGAGCTGACTGGCCCCGGACTTAGCATGTGGACCATGCTGGTCTTGAACTCACAAAAATCTGCCTGACTCTGTCTCCCCAGTGCTGGGATTAAAGGTGTGTGCACTACCACACCAGCCGTGTTTTTGTTGTTTTGTGGTTTTTGTTTTTTTTTTTTTTTACCCCAGTACACCTAATTAGGGTTGCTTCCTGAGCATGGTGAAGGGTTATTTACTGGAGTGTGGGCAACTTCCCATGGCTGCACCACAGAAGAGAGCAACTCCCTCTCTTCCAAGCAGCCATTAATCAACCGTCTCAGGGAAGGGTGGGTCCTACGAGCCCTGCCCCTCATCCTGGCTATAACTTCAATACTCATCCTTGTGCAGGTCTTGTGCATTTAACCTCCGCCACTGCATGTATGTTTATGAGTACAATGGTCATGTCACATTCAGGATTTTTAATAATGTGTGTATGCGTGTGTGCCACACGTATGTGGGCATCCACAGAGGCCAGAAGAGGGCTAGCCTTTGCCCGGGGCTGATGATATGTTAGGCTCCAATTGAAACCCGTCACAAGGGTTAACTTCACAGACCAAGAGCACAGCCATCTCATACTGCAAATAAGACCCACAGAGGCTTCAAACTCAGAGCTGCCCCCATCTGCAAGTCCCCAAAATAAGGACATGAATTCTGCTCATCTCCACTAGCGATGGCCAGTAGAATGAGGTCTGGTGACTTGCACCATCTCAACCCTCGCTGCCAACAAGGAGGCCTGAGGACTTGAGATGTGCTTGGTATGAAAACAGAATTAAACTGGGCAACACATAGAACTTACATGATTTCAAAATAGATTTAAGCTGGGAAGCCGTGGCTCATGCCTTTAAGTCCTAGCATTTGGGAACCTGAGGCAGGAGAATTGCCTTTAAGTTTTTATGCTAGCCTGGGCTACATAGTGAGTTCCAGGTCAGCCTAAGCTACGGAGTGAGGCCTGCTTTAAACAAACACACAGACAGATTGGGGTGCCCTTGAACTCAAGGCTCAGCTCTGACCCTTTTGAGCACTGTGGTCATGGGGAGGTGAATTCATTATGGTCCTCAGTTTTCCCATCTGTAAAATGGGAACCTATTGCCCACAGTGGCATGTTTGGGGAAATTTGCAGAGTAATGACACAACCAACCAGGCACACAGGTGGCACCTGCGGTTTCCAGCACCACACCCGCTCTTCCACAGCGCAAACTGAAGACCTCATGCGTGCTAGATGAGCAGTCTGGCAGCTGAGATACGCCCCAAATAGAGTCAAATCGGCACACACAAAGGGACACTGCATTGAACAGCAAAGTCCCATGAGTTGTGGTAGAAAAGTGATGGAGATCAGGCTGTGGCCCTCGGGAACACAGAGGGGCAAACAGACCCTCCCTGAGCTACATCCAGGGAAGGGAAAGAGGTTAGGCTTCAAGGGAAAGTTGTTATCCCTGGGGACAGAAGAAAGGAATGCAGCAGAAGGGAGAGATCTAGATCAGTTTCTGCTGTCCTGGGGAATTGAACTCGGGACCCACCCATGCTAGGCAAGTCACTGCGCCAGATCCCCAGCCTCTGCCTTTAGTTTTTGTCTCTCTGTTTATTTTTTATCTGAGACAGGGTCTCAGTAAGTTGTCCAGCCTGGCTTTGAACCCACTACCCCAGGCAATGTGACTAGCACCCTCCCTGCCTCTGTCTTTAGGCTAGCAGGATTATGAAACCCAGCTAGAGATTTAAAAATACATCCAAATACTTTGGATTTCACCCCAGCGCCTGTGCTGAGCCAATATTTCTGAGAATGAAACCTGTAATCAAGACTCGGGGGTTCCTCCGTGCTATATAATAACCACAGTTCACCCCAAAGGACCGAACAGGGCTGGCTTCAGGAATGTGCCTGACGCAGAATGCCTTCTGGCTGTGGACACCAGCCCATACCTGGCTTTTACCCCATCCCTTCTCCAGGGATGTGAAAGAAACTACATAGAAAACAAATGACAGACACCCCCACCCCCCAAGCCACTTGGAATGCTCAGTCAGGGCCACGTGGAGCCGGATGTCCGATCACCGCGAACTGGCTCTCTGCAGACAAAGGCAGACGGAGGGTAATAAGGATGACAGGTCATAATGAGAAACAGTTACTACTTATTAAGACACCCGCTTCACGCCAGCCCTGGTGTTAAGTGCTTTTGCGTATTGATCGGGCCCCCACAGCCCAACCATCCATTCTCTGCCCGGCAGCTGGAGTGGCCTTTTTTGAAGATATAAAACTCAAAATCAGATCATGCTGTCTCATGGCTGACCCCCATCCCCCAACCCCAGCAAATGGCTTCACACTGAATTTAGCATGAAATCAGAGTTCCTGGCCAGGGCTTGCAAGGCCCAGTCATTCCCCTTGTCCCCCTCTCCCCCTTCCCCCTCCCCTTCCTCCCATCTCTAAGCACTGAGTTGAAGGATCGGAAGCCCCCCACCCCCGTTGCCCCTTTATCTGCCCCAGGACCTTTGCATGTTCTACCCCCAATCTTCCTGCCACCATCTTTTACACCCAGAGATGGCAGATGTGGGGCGCCACGCAGTGTATAATGTGGTGCTGAGATCAAGCCCAGGGTCGATGTATGCTGGACAAGAACTCTATCATCTGGGTTGCCTCCCCAGCCCCCAGCTCAGTGGCCTTTCCGAAAAGATTGGTTGCCTGATGGAGGAATTCCAGTGCCCCAGACGTAGCAGAAGGATTCTGTGTGTCTCTGCTCCTTGTTAGCCAGCTCTCACGAGGCTGTGCAGCCACCTGTCGGTGCGTCCTGCAGGGCTTGGCATGACGGCTCAGTGGTAAGGCTGGTGTCCCGACTTCAAGCCCTATTAGGATCCTGCACGGAGCCATATTGGATTTGGGCCTAGCCGCTTTTTGACTGCATGGCTCAAAGTGACTAGGTGAGTCTGGGCTGTTTGGCCACAGAGACTCACCCCTAAGATGACTGCCATAAGTCTTAAGATTGTTGAATGAAAGCCTCTCCCATGAATTTACAGCACAGGAAGATAACATTCAAGGGATGCCTCAGCTCGAGCAGATACCAGTTATCTCCTCAGTCTACACCCGGTGTCTCCACCACCTAACCTCATCGCCTGACTTCTTTGCCTCCAGCTATCACTGCCTATACCCTCATCTCCCCCTCCTTCATATTTCACAAAGGTCACTCCCCCTATCTGAAAGCCTTAAAAGCTGTAACGTTCATCCCAATAAACGAGACCTTGACAACAGAATCTTGCTTGGTTTCCTTCTTCTCTCGCCCCCCATTTAGGCCCAAGGGTAGCGCCCCTTCGGGACCCTGAATAACTGGGTCCCCGCTGGCGGGGACAGGATCCCTATGGCACGAAGAGATAGCAGCCGCCATAAATCTCTATAGGTGTCCTGTGCCACACGGGAGCATGAGCACACACGGGAATAAGTAATAGCGAATCTTCTCGTGTGGTTTTCCATCTGCTTGCCTTTGCTTTCCTGATCTCCGTTCGCCAGACTGACTAACATCAGGAGGCCGGGCCCTTCCTCACCTCTCTGCATTTCTGTTTGTTTGTTTGAAGACAGGGTCTCCTGGTGAAGCCCTGGCTGTCCTGAAACTCCAAGTGTAAACCAGGCTGGCCTTGATCTCACAGAGATCTGCCTGTCTCTGCCTCCCTGCTCTGAGATTTAAGGCACCAGCCACTCGGCCCAGCCCTCCCTGCTTTTCATTTTATCCTCTCTCCCTCACTCCCCACATGGGGTTGGTCCCTTCAGTAGAGTGCTTGCCTAGGATGCTGGGGGCCCTAGGTTCAGTCCTCAACACCAGATAAACTAGGCAATATGGAGCACACTTGAAATCTTAGCACTCTGGAAATGGGGGTAGGAGGATCAGAAGTTCAGGGTCATCCTCGGCTACAAAGTAAGTTTGAGGCTAGCCTGGGCTATAAGAAACCCCATTTATTATTTTTTTTTAAAGATATATTTATTTAATGTATGTGAATACACTGTTGCTCTCTTCAGACACACCGGAAGAGGGACTCAGATCCCATTACAGATGGTTGTGA